>NC_053430.1:83283091-83632371 GCF_007990345.1 Gossypium hirsutum | reverse complement strand
TATTCAGTCACGGACATCTTACCTTGTTTTAGCTCAAGAAACTCCTTCCTTTTCTGCTCTGTAAATCTCTGGCTGATGTACTTCTTTCGAAACTCCTCCTGAAAGAAATCCCAAGTAACCCTCTCACTCGGTACGATAGACACGAGAGTCTTCCACCAATGATAAGCGGAATCTCTGAGAAGTGAGACCACACACTTCATACATTCTTCCGGTGTACAAGATAATTCTTCAAAAACCCTGATGTATTCTCAAGCCAGAATTCTGCTTTTTCTGCATCGTCATCTTTGGTAGCCCGAAATTCTTCAGCCCCTTGCTTCCTAATCTTATCAACAGGTGGTCTCTCCCTGATAAATATACCTGCAGCTGGGGAAGCTACATGGGGAACCTGTGAATCTTGAGGGGGTGGAGGTCTTACAGCCGGATTCGTACGAACGAACTCGGTAAACCAATCAGTCATGGCTTGGAAGAAGGCTTCTCTAGCTCCTCCTCCCTGTCTATCTGATGCAGGTCTTTCACTAACATTAACATCTGATGGCACCGTCCCTTCTGCGGGAATAGGCGCATTACTCTCTACTTCATCTGTACTAGCTCGTTCAGGATCCATAACTATAAAAGAAAACATTTTAAAATCGTCAGGAGTCGTCACACTATCAAAATATATAAGTATGGCATGTATAGGTAGACTCTTATTCTTACTGAGTATTTCCGAGAACCGACTAAACCTGCTCTGATACCAATAAATGTAACACCCCTTACCCGAGACCATTTCCGGAGTCGAGCACGAGGCATTACTTAGCTTATCTTACCAATTCGGAGCATAAAAACTAGGTTTGAAAATTTATTTCATTATTCGCAGCAAATCTATCCAATCGCGCAGCAGTTACTAAATTAATTATAACTTGAGCTACAGAACTCGAAATTTAATTCCGTAAATTTTCCCTGAAACTAGACTCATATATCTACTCACCATAAAATTTTTAGAATTTTTGGTTCAGAAAATTAGTACAGTTTATTAGTTAAAATCTCCCCTGTTTCACCACCTGACTGCCCTGACCTCTAGTCACTAAAAATAAGTTTTCTCACTGTAGGATTTTCACATGAAGTTCTTACTTGTTTCTACAGAAAATATACTCATTAAGGAATCTAAGCATGTAAATTTCAACTCATAACTATTTTTGTACAATTTGTAATTATTTTCTAAACTCAGAACAGGGGACTTCAAAACAGTTCTGACCCTATCTTACTAAAATTCACATATCTTAAAATATAAATTTCCTTTTTCTACACCGTTATTTTTCCATGAAATAGACTCAACAAGCTTTAATTCCATATATCATTCACCCTCTAATTCATTTTATACTATCTTGGGTGATTTTTCAAATTCACGTCACTGTGCTGCCTGAATTCTGTTTCTTTGCAAAATTTTATCCTTTCATAATTTCCATGCATAATTTATCACCTAATCTTTCATAACAACAAACACCTTCATCCTTAACCATTTTAATAACCATACATCATCAAATACTTACACATCACTCATTAGCAAAATCATCATTACAAACATACAAAATAACTAAATCCCTATACATGCCATAACTCAAACGTGTTTCGATATAAAATACCGAGCAGTTGTAGTTGATAGTGTGGACGATCTCCGACTTCTTTAGGATCCTTGAAGTAGCTTTGCAATACTATAAGAGAAAGAGAATAAAAGAAGTAAGCATAAAGCTTAGTAAGTTTACTAGCAAATAAATAACAATATTTAACTTAAATAATTAAACTCAATGTCTATATCTCTAGTTTACTCTTTAGTTAATCTCATACTAGTTCTCTTACTTGTTTACTTAGAATACTTGTGTGCATAACTTACTCAATCCTTGCTGCATCGTTGAACATCAATTGATAGTATAATAAGTTCTTAAGTCTTACAACTTACCTGAGCTTGCCATTTATGTTTTAAACTGAACTTTCATGAACATGATTCGTTTACAAGCCCGTTGAGCTACATTAGAATAATAAGGATACTCGGGTCTCTTCTAATAATAACATGCCAAAGCCATGTCCCAGACATGGTCTTACATGGGATGTTCTCGTGATGGTGCCCATGCCATGTCCAGACATGGTCTTATAGGGGACCTCTCATCTCGGTGCCAACGCCATGTCCCAGACATGGTCTTACATGGGACCTCTCGTCTCGGTGCCCATGCCATGTCCCAGACATGGTCTTACAGGGGACCTCTCGTCTCGGTGCCCATGCCATGTCCCAGATATGGTCTTACAGGGGACCTCTCATCTCGGTGCCCATGTCATGTCCCAGACATGGTCTTACAAGGGACCTCTAATGATCTTAAGGATGCCAATGCCATGTCCCAGACATGGTCTTACATGGGATCTCTTTAGCCAAATGTCATGACATTCGTATCCAGTACTATCCTTATGTATCAACGGGACTTTTAAATTTTAATTCTCTATCATTTCATGCTTGGATCATCATCAAATAAATTCATAAAATAAATTCATAATTGCTGGAAATTAACAGCATTAATAATAATTATTGAAATATTGCATTTATTTACTGTAAACTTACCTCGGTACCAATTATAGCCAAATTCACCAATTTAGTCTTCAACTTTATTCTTCCCTTTGTCTAACCTCGAGTTTCGTACTTCTTGATCTAAAATAGTAAATTTAACTTATTTAATAATCACATTCATCAAAACAGCCCTCAACATCCAACTTTTTCAAAATTACAATTTTGCCCCTAAACTTTCACATAATTACATTTTTCCCCAAGGCTCGGAAATTAAACTTCATCTCTTATTCTTATGTTTTATAACATTCTGAACATTTTTCCCTTCTATGGCAACATCAAATTCCCACTCTAACATGTACTTATGAACATTAGGTATTTTTACCGATTATGTCGTTTTACTCGTTTTCACTTAAAATCGCTTAGCAAAAGTTGTTTAACATAATTTCTAGCTTCATATTCTATCATAAAACATCAAAATAAACACTTTTCACCTATGGGTATTTTTCCAAATATAAACCCTAGGTTAAATTATTGCTAGAATAAGCTAAATTAAGCTACCGGGATCTCAAAAACGTAAAGAACATTAAAAACGGGGCTTGGGATCACTTACTATGGAGCTTGGAAGCTTGAAAACCCTAACTATGGCTTCCCCCCTTGCTGATTTCGTTCATATGAAGAAGATGATGATTTTTGCCATCTTTTTCCCTTTTAATTCATTTTAATTACTAGATTACCAAATTGCCCCTAACTTAAAAATTTTCTATTTCACTTATCTCATGTCCATTTTTGTCTACCAAGTTACCAATGGTATAATTACCATATAAGGACCTCCAATTTAAAGTTTCATAACAATTGGACACCTCTAACATGTAGAACTCAACTTTTGCACTTTTTACAATTTAGTCCTTTTGACTAAATTGAGTGCCCAAACGTCGAAATTTTTGAACGAAATTTTCAAAAAATCATTTTGTGAAATTGTAGACCATAAAAATATAAGAAAAATAAAATTTTTCTCATCGGATTTGTGGTCCCGAAACCACTATTCCGATAACCTCAAATTTGGGCCATTACATTAGTAACGCTAGATTACGGACTAAGTGGTGAATTTTGCATTTAGGGGAAGGTTTTGAGGTAGAGAACCGCGTTCCATCGGGTTGATTCAAGATTGTAATCATTCTTGGTTGTGATAAGTCAGTTCATGTGTACTTGGATAAGTTGCGTTAGGCTCGATTTTTGGTTGTTAAAGGGGTTGGATATTCTGATTGTAGGTGTTGAGTGTCTCGGGAGTGTTTTTACATCGAATCATTACCAGGTGTGTACCTAACGCAGAAAGTGGGGTTTCAGCAAAAGCCAAAAACCTCACTGTCGATGCCACACGGGCGTGTGGTCACTTGTTTCGTAGGCCGTGTGCCATAACACGAGCGTGTGATCGACGATGCCAAGCTGTGCTCGCAAGACACGACCGTGTGATGTCGAGTAGGCCATGTGCGACACACGGGCTAGACTGATTTGGGTTGTGTGGGCCATACGTGCGTGTGGGTCCACACGGGTAATCTACATGGGTATGTGGGATCACTGGGCCATGGCCAAATTGGGTCGTATGGGCCACACTGGTGTGTAGGCTCACACGGGCAGGCCACATAGGCGTGTGAGTCTATTTAACTGATATGTGTTCTAAGGTTGAACAGGTGGCCCAAGTCGACTGTGAGCCTACTGTAGGGTCGGTAAGCACTACATAGACCCTTAAATGCGTGAACTATATTTATGATGTATGTACTGAGCATGCTGATTACATGATTGAATATTGAACTGTGTGTATGACTGATTTTCATGTATCAGCATGTCATGTACTGTATGTTACATTACATTGGGTTGGGATGTTGATATTTGGAGGAAGTGTACTAAAAGGCTCTTAAGTCTATTATCTGGCAGCTTAGCTGCAATTTACTGATTATGTGCTACATTCGGTACTACTTGAAGTGTAGGGATGGGTGGGTGTTTTAAACCCCACATAGAGTGTAGGGATGGACGGAGAAGGTGTGTAGAGGGTAGTTGGGTAGGACTCTTTTACTAATTCATGTATATCTGATACTGTTACTGTGATGGGCTTAAGCCCTCATGCATATCTGATACTGAAATTGAAATGGGCTAAGGCCATAACTGCTACTGAAACTAAAATGGGTTTAGGCCGAGATTGCATTTGATCGATGACTGTTGTTGACTATATGCATGTCTTCTATGGAGATTACATATTGATTTTACGAAAACTCACCTCTTTCTATTTTATTTGTACAGGTAATCCCCAGACTTAGATGGATCGGTGCGATGGAAGACTCAGCGGTGACCACAATTCTAGTAAATGACTTTAATTTCAGTTATGGTATTTATTTCCTATTTATCTTCTGAGTTATTTGTAAATTGGTATTTTGGATTGTTGCTTTTACTTTGGATTTTCACTATTTTCATGGATTTTTAAACTACAAACTCAACAAAATCTCGGTTTAATTTAAAATGACGTTTTCCTAAACACGAACAGTTCTTAATTTATGGTGTACCTTACTTTGCTTGATCGTGGCTGACTGTTAAGGAGGGCACACAGCTTGATCGTCTGTCTTGGGAGTTCTTTAAGTCTGCCTTCCAAGGAAAGTATGTGGGTCTTTAGAGCACCGTATACATGAGTGTCCGTTGAGGGCTGATCAGATGCAAGCTCCTATTTCTGGTACTGTGCAGCCACAGAGGGTAGTTTAACAGCCGCCGAAAGGCTATAGTTAGGACAGGGGTGATAACGGTATGGGCAGTGGACAGAGAGCACCAGGTAGAAGTGCTGAACAGACTGAGGTGAGGCAGCTTGCTTTTGTTTATGCTGCTCATCGCCGAGAAGGTAGAGATGCTCCAGACATCATTACTTGTACATTCTTAATTTATGGTGTACCTTACTTTGCTTTGATAGACATAGGTTCCACACATTCCTATGTAGCTAGCACTATTTTTGGAAACTTGGGGATTCTGGTTGATAGTACTTCTAGTGAGGTGACTGTACTGAGTCTACTAGGGAAATCGTTCGGGTTAGCAAACTGTACAGAGATGTTTCGCTAGAGGTTCAAAGGTCAGTATTTCTGGATAATCTGATGGAACTTCCATTTGGGGAGTTCGACCTGATTTTGGTTATGGACTAGTTGGTCAAGCACCGTGTCAGTCTGGACTATGCGACTAAGAGGGTCATCTTGAGAACTGGGGAGGACAATGAGGTAGTCGTGAGGGGAAAACGTCAAAATTATTTGACTAATGTGATCTCTGTACTAATGGCTGTGAAACTAGTTCATAAGGGATGTGAGGCGTTCTTGGCCTATATTAGTATTTTCGTTTCTAGATTCTCTACTATAAAGGACATCCAAACTGTAAAGGATTTTCTAGACGTCTTTCCTGAAGAGCTACCAGGTTTACCTCCGAATCGGGATGAGATTGAGCTTCTTCCAAGTACAGCTTCGGTGTCTATTGCTCCCTACCGTATGGCACCGAAGGAGCTTACAGAGCTTAAGGCTCAACTGCAAGAACTGTTGGATTGTGGTTTCACCTGTCTTAGTGTGTCTCCATGGGGAGCACCGGTTCAGTTTGTTAAGAAGAAGGATGCGACCATGAGGATGTGTATAGATTATCGGCAATTGAACAAGCTGACTATTAAGAATAAGTATCTGCTTCTGAGGATTGATGACCTGTTTGATCAGTTTAGAGGGGCTTCAGTATTCTCCAAGATTGATCTGCATTCTGGGTATCATCAGTTGAAGGTTAAGGAAGCTGATGTGCATAAGACGACATTTAAGACTCGTTATGGACACTACGACTTTCTTGTTATGCCTTTTGGACTGACGAATGCACCGGTCCCGTTTATAGATCTGATGAATCGAGTATTTCAGCCCTACCTGGATTAGTTCGTCATAGTTTTCATCGATGATATATTGGTTTATTCTAAGACTGAGGATGAGCATAAGGAGCACCTAGAGTGGTTCTTCATATTTTGAGGGAAAAACAGCTTTATGCTAAATTTAGCAAGTGCAAATTTTGGTTACGAGAAGTAACACTTCTGATGCACATAGTTTTTGCTAACGGGAATCGAGTTGATCCTCGAAAGATTGAGGCTGTACTAGATTGGAAACAGCCTAAGAATGTGTTCAAGATCCACAGTTTTCTAGGTTTGGTGGGTTATTATCGGTGATTTATGGAAGGTTTCTCATTGATTGTAGCACCCTTAACTAAGCTGCTACGTAAGGGTGTCCCATTTATCTAGATTGATGCACAACAAGAGAGCTTTGAGAAGCTCAAGTCTGTTCTGACTCAGACTACTGTTCTGATACAGCCTGAGTCTAGAAAGAAGTTTATAGTATACAACGATGCATCGCATGTGGGTCTGGGTTGTGTGCTAATGCAGGATGGTAAGGTTGTGGCATATGTGTCCCGTCAGCTCAAGATGCATGATTTGAAATTGGCCGCCTAGTTTTTACCTTGAAAATTTGGAGGCACTATCTATATAGCAAGAAATGCATTATCTACACTGATCACAAAAGCCTTAGGTACCTTCTAACTCAGAAAGAGTTAAATCTTAGGCAGCGTAGGTGGAATGAGCTATTTAAGGGCTATGAATGTCTTATTGAGTATCATCCTGGCAAGGCCAATATGGTGGCCAATGCGTTGAGCTGTAGGCGATAACTGATCTAAGAGCGATGTTCGCTTGACTTAGTTTGTTCGACGACTGGAGTTTGTTGGCTGAGTTGTAGGTTAAACCATTTGGATAGGATAGATTTGGGATAGGCAGTTAGAGGATGAATTATTAGGTCTTCGGCTCCGCCATGTTGAGAGTGGCAGCACTACGGACTTTGGGATTAATAATGATAGGGTACTCTATTTCCGTGGTCGAATTTGTGTACCGAATGATACTGATCTGAGGCAGTATATTCTGAGAGAGGTGTATAGTAGCCTTTATGCTATGCATCCCAGTGGTAATAAGATGTATTGAGATCTTCGAGAACTATACTGGTGGCCTAAACTAAAAAGAGAGGTTACTGATTTTGTAGCACGTTGTCTGACATGCTAGCAAGTTAAGGCTGAGCATCAGTTATCTTCAGGTTTGCTGCAGCCGGTTAAGATTTCTTTATAGAAATGGGAACGAGTGACTATGGACTTCGTTAGTGGGTTGCCCTTGACACCCACTAAGAAGGATTTTGTTTGGGTCATCGTGGATCGATTGACCAAGTCTACGCACTTCATTCCAGTTAGGACCGACAATTCCGGTGTCAATCATTTCTGATAGGGATCCTTGCTTCATGTCGCGGTTCTGGAAAAAGTTACATGAGGCTCTGGGTTTGAGATTGGACTTCAGTGCTGTGTTCCATCCTCAGACCAATGGTCAGTCTGAGAGGGTGATTCAGTTACTAAAGGATATGTTAAAGAGTTGTGTTATTAATTTCCGAGGAAATTGGGAGGATTATCTGCCGCTAGTGGAGTTCGTCTATAATAGCAAATTCTAGTCTAGCATTCAGATGGCACCTTACAAAGCTTTGTATGGACGTAAGTGTCGCACTCCCCTATGTTGGACTGAGTTGGGCGAACAACGAGTTCTGGCTTCTGAGTTGGTTTCCGAGACTGATGATAAGGTTCGACTGATTTTGGATCATCTGAAGGCTACTTCTGACAGACAAAGATCTTATGCTGATCTGAAGAGACGTTATATTGAGTATTCTGTGGGGATTTCATGTTTCTTAAGGTCTCACAATGGAAGAAGGTTTTGAGATTCGACCGAAAAGGCAAGTTGAGCCCTAGGTTTATTGGGCCTTACCGAATTTTAAAGTGAGTGGGATCGATCTCTTATCAGTTGAAGTTACCTCCTGAGCTAGATCGTATTCATGACGTATTCCACGTCTCAATGTTTGAGGCGTTACCGCTCTGATTCTACTCATATTTTCCCTGTTGAGGAGATTAAGTTTATGCCAGACTTGACCTTCAAGGAGGACCTGGTTCAGATTCTGGATCGCGATGTAAAGGTTCTTCGGAAGAAGTTTATCCCTTTAGTGAATGTGCTGTTACGAAATCATAGCGTTGAGGAGGCCATGTAATAGCCTAAAGATACGATGCGTCAGCAGTATCCTCATTTGTTCTGATTAGTTAAATTTCGAGGCTAAAATTTTCTTTTAAGGGGTAGAGTTGCAACGCCCCAAAATTCTTGTTTCAGATTTTGTGAAAATGTGATACAACCATGTATATGCTTTAATGGTTTAGTGTTCTAGGTGTGTGTGTGAGGTTCCAAGTTCAAGCTTTGTATTTGGTAAATTTTAGAATTTTCTGATTTAAGCCTTTTACTTGCTCAGTGGGTTTATATGGAGATAATTGTATAAACATATCGGAATGAGCCTGCTGGTCTGGTGGTTAGGAAGAGTGTCAGTTTTCTGGAGGTCTTGTGTTCAGATCCCTACGGAGGCTTGGGTATCTAATTTTTGCTCGGCTTTGTGCAAGAGTTTCAGTGGAAGTTGAAGTCTAAAGTAGTTGAGGTGGATAGGTTAGTGGGGGGTTGAGATACTGAAATTATCAGATTATTCTTTTATTCTTTTTCAAAATTTCATTCCTCTCTCTCCCTCTTAGAATTTCTGACGTTTCATTTTCTCTTTTTCCCCTCCTTTGTTGTTTCTCCTTCGATTTAGCGTGGTGGTTCTTCATTGATTATGCTTAATCCTTTGTTCATTTGGTAAGTATTCCTTTCCAACCTTTAACTTTTTGGTCGGGGATTAGTAACGCTAGATTATTGATTAAGTGGTGAATTCCACATTTAGGGAAAGGTTTTAAGGCAGAGACCGCGTTCCATCGGGTTGATTCAAGATTGAGTTCGTTCTTGGTTGCGGTAAATCAGTTCATGCGTACTTGGATAAGTTGTGTTAAGCTCGATTTTTGGTTGTTAAAGGGGTTGGATATTCTAATTGTAGGCGCTGGACGTCTTGAGAGTGTTTTAACATCAAATCATTACCAGGTGTGCACCCAAAAATGCAAAAAGTGAAGTTTCAAAAAAAGCTAAAAACCTCATTGTCGAAGCCACACGGGCTTGTGGTCGTCCGTGCGGTAGGTCGTGTGCCATAACACAGGCATGTGATTGACGAGGCCAGGCCATGCGCACAAGACATAGTTGTGTGATGGTTGGGTAGACCATGTGCACCACACGGGCTATATTGATTTGGGTTATAATGGGGCACACAGGCGTGTGGGTTCATATGGGTAGTCTACACGGGTGTGTGGGTCCACAAGGGTAGTCCACACGGGCGTGTGGGATTCTGGGTCAGGCCGTGTGATCCACATGACCAAGGCCAAATTGGGTCGTATGGGCCACAAAGGCGTGTGAGCCCACACGGGCAGACCACATGGGCGTGTGAGCCCATTAAATTGATATGTGTTCTAAGGTTGCACGGGTCGCCCAAGTCGACTGTGAACCTACTGTAGGGTCGATAAGCACTACTTAGACCTTTAAATGCGTGAACTATATGTATGATGTATGTACTGAGCATGATGATTACATGATTAAATACTGAACTGTGTGTATGACTGATGTTCGTATATTAGCATGTCATGTACTGTATGTTGTATTGCATTGGGTTGGGATGTTGATAGTTGGAGGAAGTGTACTGAAAGGCTCTTAAGCCTATTATCTAGCAGTTCAACTGCAATTTACTGATTATGTGCCACATTTGGTACTATTTGGAGTGTAGGGATGGGTGGGTATTTTAAACCCCATATGGAGTGTAGAGATGGACGGAGATGGTGTGTATAGGCTAGTTGGGTAGCACTCTGTTTACTGATTAATGTATATCTGATACTGTTACTGTGATGGGCTTAAGCTCTAATGCATATCTGATACTAAAACTGAAATGGGCTAAGGCCCAAATTGCTACTGAAACTGAAATAGGCTTAGGCCCAAATTGCATTTGATCGATGACTGTTGTTGACTGTATGCATGTCTTTTGTAGGGATTACACACTGAGTTTATGTAAACTCACCTATTTCTGTTTTATCTGTATAGGTAATCCCCAAACTTAGACGGATTGGTGCGGTAGAAGACTCAGCGGTGACCACAAGTCTATTAAATAGTTTTAATTTCAGTTATGGTATTTATTTCCTATTTATCTTCTAGGTTATTTTTTATGTAAATTGGACTTTTGACTGTTGCTTTACTTTGGATTCTCACTATTTTCATGGATTTTTAAACTGTAAACTCAACAAAAGCTTAGTTTAATTCAAAACGACGTTTTCCTAAACTCGAACGGTTTTCTTTAAATATCACGGTTTTAAAAGCTTCCATCACAAAATATGTTTTTAAATGAATCAATTAATGAGAAAGTAGTTTTGAGATGGATGAAAGATAAATAAATGCTAATAAACAGAAACAGTTTTAACTTGATGCATTTGATTTCAAAATCTAATTCATATGACATCGCCAGATTCGGCCATCACGTCTAGGCCAGGTTTGGGGTGTTACATCAAGTCGAATCGTTAGAAGCTCACACTATCCTATCAATGAATCGATAGTTATTTACCCTTTTGAGTCGAAAGTTGTGGCATGTGTATAGGTGTCATGATGTATATAAGATGTGTTGATGTTAACCTTGTTGGATACAAGTCTTTATTAGTGAATATGGTGTTGAATTTTATCTATTTGAATTAAATGTTAATATTTGTAAATGGTTTAGATATGCAAGATTTGGTATTTGAAATGCCTAATTGAATGGCATACTTTGATGTATATGTTTTAATTATAGAATAGTATGTTTTAAAGTGAATTACAGAATGGTATGGTATGACTTGGTGAATTTATGGGCAAGTCTTGATAAATAATGGTTATGCTTATTTTGTAAAGTTCAAGGTGTGTAAGATTTTCATTTATGTCCATGGAATTGGAAATACTTGGTATGTTTCATTAAGGTAGGAACTTATTAAAGATAACTATTTGGATGTTATGATTTGGTACATTCCTAAAGACATTTAAATGTTAGATTTGTTTTGCAATTGATTGAATGTGAATGAATGGTTTTAAATTAGTTTGGTATCATGGTGGATTGGTTTTGATTTGGTATGGTTAGATGAATTCATTTAGTATGAAGTATTAAAGTTTTGAGGTATATAGAGTTGTATGCATGTTTCATTTAAAAAATTGTAGGAAATTGCAAAAATAGTATGTCACATCGCAACGTCAAGAGATGATCACCATAACGGGCTCCGAACTCCAAGCCATAGTGTGACGAGAAACCCCATTGTCATAATGAGGTAAAGTTATCATGTTACGTTATGACAATGAACTCCTTCGCGTCGCGATGTCAGCTGAAAGTTTTTTAACTTTTACAAATTAGTTCTCACTCAATCTTGAGTTAAATTTAGAGCATTCGTACGCTTGTGTAAGACTCAAGAAGAGTTGCATATCATACATACTGATTGCAATGCTACTATTTGCATGTATGATGTTATGGATTGAATGTTAAATAATTGGTTTACTGTAAAATTGATGAAAGTTGCTCCGGAAATGACTATAGCATCCTGTAGCTTGACCCAGCAATCAAGTCAAGTGAGAAGTGTTACATTGAAGTTATATTTAGCCAAGGCAAGATTTGTTGGACTATTTTACCTTATCAAGTCCAATTACCTTTGTTAATTTTTCTAGTAAAAGTCCTATAAATACTGTGACTCACAATGACCCTATGCACACCTTAAAAACTTTATCCTTCTCCTCTCGCTCATCCTCTCCATCCTTCTATCCAAGCCAAAGTTAGGGGCCAACCCCGAATGTAATTTACACTTGTGGCAACTCACATGCACCTTTTATCCCATTTGCAAATTTATTCAAGTTAAATCTATAAGCATCTTTACGCCAAATTCCAAGGTCATTGTGCAATGCCAATACCATCATCCAAATATTTACACCTTTGGGAACAAAAATCTCCCTAAATTTCATATATTCTAAGGATACCCTCGACACTACAAATACTAGTAAGATCCAATTAACGAAATAATCTAAATTTTTTTTCCAAGGAAAACAACCATATCTTTCTTGAAATCATCATGATGTCGCGACATCAAAGTTCCACGTTGCGACATCGGCCATTTTTCACCCTTGGATGCTTCAATGTTAGGTGTTGCGATGCTGTATACTGGTGTCAAGACATTGGTGTCGTCCTTTGTATTCTTGAGTCTGAATTAACACCCTCCACACTAAAATAGCCTATTAGTCGTTCCTGAGGCCTGAGTACCCAATGGGTCATCAAAACACTAGAAAGTGCGTAAAAATGCTTATTTTGAAATAAAAAAATCTAAGCTAATAAAACTGAAAATGTAATAAATAAATATAAAACAACTAGATAACAAGCTCGTTATATGCTGAAAATACTATAATTTTCCACAATAAGTTGTGGTAGATTAGTAACATCATGTCGTTTTAAAGGTTTAGCCAAACAAGTAACCTTACACGTATATTTTCAGCTTGGCCAAGCGATTGATTGTGTTAGTGAAGGTTTATCTTAGACTATTAACCTGACTTGAATGTACTCAGCTCGGATGATAAATTGATGTGATTTAGCATCGGTGTATCTGAGTCTGTTTACTAAGTTTGATCCGATGATATATATTATATGAAATGAGAAATTGAGATGACACAAAATGTAACTGTTTGTGAGCGATTTGAATATAAAGCTTTGGAATACGTTTGTGATTGCTCTATTCATGAATGGAATGAAATTGAATTGGTTACTTAATATGATTTTGATAAGTGCTAAAAGTAACATATTTTAACCTCATTCTTAATGCATTTTTGGGTGATTATTCATTGTTAATTGTGAATTTTATGCTCCTAATCCTTTAAATTCATGTTTGGATGCTTAATAAAGCATTTGCGAGTGAAAAATGAGTGAAAATTGAAAAATTACAGCAAGCTATAGGATCCACATGGGATAACCCATCCCATACGGCCTGGACACATGACCATGTGGTAGGCAGTGTCAATTTCGTGGATTTGCATTTTGATTTAACTCCCTATACCCGACTAGGTCGTCGAGCCCAAATATTAGGATGTCACACCACTGTCGCACATCACATGTATTACAATGGTCTCGTTATTAAGCAAACATCTTCTATTTTAGCTTCCGTAATAATTATAAGTCATACATATTCCAGTCATCATTAATACATACTAAACATTCATGAAGAGAACTTAAAACGAGAATTAAACATCCTTTTAGACCAGCAAACAAAAATTCCAAATTATTCATGTAGGTATCGATATTTCTCTCAAATAGTATTGATGCTGCTTGGAAAATCGATATGAAAACAACATTCTATTTCTCGTTAAAAACCAGCATTTTGTTTCTTGTTAAAAATCAAACTCTCAGAAATTATTGGTACCTTTCATAAAATATCAATTATTTTACCCTGAGTATCGATACTCGTGATATGGTATCAATAATAAATTACGTTACTGACTTCCTGCACTTTCAAAACTCATAAAATCATTTTTAAAACACGAATATCGATACCTCTATTCTAGACCACAAAAATTCTGCAGTTTAAGGCATATAATCCATTCAAACTAATAACCATTCAAACAATAGCAGTTCAATCATCGAAAACATGTCCGAGTAAGCAAACGATATAACAAGAACAATATCCATAAATCTTAAGAATAAATAAGCTATGAAAATAATCAAAACATCATGGCAAAGTTCATGCATCATGGCAAAGTTCATGCAACAATTCTATCACATTGCCTTTATTTCCCCAAAACATAAACAAATAAATAACACCTAAGAAAAAAAATGCTAAAGTCTTGCTTGGATCACTCCCTTGGGACCATACCGCTGACACCAGAACATAACTAATCTTCAATGGTTTAAAAAGGAGTGGGTGAGCTTAATAAGCTTAGTGAATGATCAGAATAACTACCACGCAAACATGTCATCATGCATTAACGAAGCAATCATTAGCACAATTACAACATTTCCAACTTTAGTGTCATATTATACTTATTCATGCATTATTCATTGGTTCATTTACATAGTAATCACATATTCATTTAAGCATATATCACATTACACATATTCACATTTTATGATAATTTGACACTTGAGCTGTGAAACACAAAAGTGGGCTCTAACACCACACATCGGATATACGGATCTCCAACACACCAAAAGACTCATAGAGTCGAACATATCCCAAACAGTGAAGCATATAGCTAGCACTCTCAACACACCAAACATGTCCCGTTGAATGGAGCTTAACTCACATTCCCTTATCTCTCCAAATTTGTCTTGGGCCTTAATGCCCTAAAATCCTACGGCACGCCAACTATATCCAACAATCTCAAAGATCACAAGGCCAAAATATTCATTATTAAACACATATATTACTTACCATTTTCTACACTTTTTCACTGCATATTCACATCATACACACAACGTAACCATTGTCATTTGGCATGTACAACATGCCCACATTTAACTCTTTCACAATAACCATCATAAGCTTAATTCACGTGTCATGGTATCACATATTAATCCAAAATTGCACAATATGCATTCACATATTAAATCAAGAGTATGAGAAAGCTTACACTAGAAATTTAGAGTAGGGGCTTAGGCTACTTCTAAACTCCTAATTAATGCAATAAATCGTGTTTGCAGCAACGATTCCAAACACTCACTGACTACGCTTTCGCCGAGATGTCAAAAGCTCAAACTAGCTTTTCTTTAACTCGTAGGAGTTCCTAACAAATTCACAGTTCCAACCAAATAATTTACACAAAAAAACTATAAAAAATCAGCCAAATGCTTTCCTAAATCAATCAAAATACATGCCTAAGCTAAATTATCTTGAAACCGACACCTCCGACATAACAAACTTGAATTTCAATTATCTCAGTCTACACTTAATCTTTTTGCCTAAAACCAATTCCATTCATTTAATTATTCATTTACGACTAATTCTCAACCTTTAAACTACTCAAAATTACTCAAATCATGGTATCAAAAATTTTCAACATGTCATGGCAATCTTTACTAAAATTCATTAAAACATTAGAAATATTTAACGAAACTCCAAAATAAATTTAGAAACCTTTTAATCTCATTAAAACTAATTGAAAAATACTTTGAAACCATATTTTATCCAAAATCCCGAAATCCACCATTAACGGTCCAATTTTTTACTTTTATTTAAAACATATGATTTAATGGCTAAAAATTTAGGTTAAAAGACCAGATAACATCTAAAACTAATAAGAAAACAATGTTTTACCTTATTTGATGAAAAGTAGAGCATTTGATTGAAAATTTGAAAAACCCAAAAATTCAACAATGGAAAAATCTCCGATGTTCTTAGATGCTTTTCTTAGAATTCTATAGGGATTAATGGCTTGGAGGATGATAGAAATAAAAATGATAAAGTTTGGGAGTAAAAATTGAGTAATTGTAGATTGGGAGAATAAGGGAGAGCAAAAACAAGTAGATGGTGAAAACTATCTTGAGTTTGTGAAGATGAAGGGGGAAATAATAGAGTATAATTAAAATTTGGTTTAATTAACTTTTAAAAACTTAGAATTTAGATCCTCTTACAAATCAATCCTTTATTCAAAATTAAAGGTTTTTAAAACTCATTTTCAAAAACTGATTTAATTTTCTAAAATCCATAGATGAAAGCATTCTCGTTTTACCATGCTACGAAATTCCCGAGCACATTAGAGTTAAAATCCCTAAAATACCCTAAAACTCTTAGGCCCAATTTTAGGGTGTGACATCTGAACTGCAAAAAATAGTGATTTTTAAGTTTTTCGGGCAATCTAAGACGTATATATGATAAAAATTAGAAGATAGGAGAGAGTCGTTATAGAATATTCAAGAAAACAACTTGAAAAATACCATTGAAGGTGATTCTAAAGCAGAGTTCTATGAAGATTGAAGATTCTTAATTGATTTCTTAGGAGATTATCATGAGTTTTCTTTCTTTCTTTTGGTTATACTGTATCTTAGATGTTTTTATTTTTAACCATGAACTAATTTTCTAAATACCTAGGGACATGAACCCTATGATGAATTCTATTGTTTGATTTTTATTTTACACAATAAATACTTAAATATTGTTCTCAATTATGTGTAACTAATTTCTTGGTTTAATATTTTTAGACTATTGGTCCATGTTTTATGTGCTTAAATTGTAGGTTGAATAGACCCTATTTAAGAGTAGATCTTGTGTAATTGAGTGGAGTTGCATGTAATTCTAGAAATAGGATGACATATATCTACCGGATTAGAGTCAAATCTAATAGAGGAATCTATAGCTTGAGTTAATGAGATAATACGGGTTTTAATTAGAAAGAAATTTTAATTAATCAACATAGAGTCAGTTGCTGTTATACTCAAAATAGATATTTACATAATTTAGGGATTTTTACGGATCAAGATACTAAATAAATAAATTACATAATTTAGATTGATAGTGACAAATGAAATCTAGATAAATTCTTTCTTAGGTATTGTTTCGTTTCTTGGTTGTTAATCATTTATTTTCCTGATTTGTTCTTTTTCGTGTTCATTAATTAATTAATTTAAGTTTTTAATCAATCACTCGAATTATTTAGTAAAATAATAGAAAGACAGTAATTACTAGTACTTTTAGTCTTCGTGAGAATGATATCATTGCCCATCGTAGCTATACTATTAATTGATAGGTGCACTTGTTTAGTCAAATATTTAGTTAGTTTCCTGGACATCAAGTTTTTGGCGCCATTGCCGGGGACTAGAGTACAAGGAAAATTTTATTTCTATTAATTTAGCTTATTTTTATTTTATATTTTTGTTTTTAATTTAATTGTTACATTTTATTTTATTTTTTTTCTTTTGTTTGATTCTTATAGGTTCTTTTGGTTTATGACTAGAGGTAACCCATTAGAAACGTTACTTTTTTACAGTGAAATAAAAAAAAACCACTCACATAAATTAGAGAGAAGTTAGAGAAACAAGGTAAGGTCAATAGATTTTAATAGACGATGAAGAGTAAAATGGCATTATTGTTGAGATGGATGATAATCCTAGTAATCAGTAGCCTCTTGCACATCTTGCTCCTCGTACTACGTATGACTATGCTAAGCCCACTCTGATTGGGGTTGAATCGAATATTATCAGACCGACTATTGTTGCAAACAGTTTTGAGATTAATCTAAACACAATTCAGATGGTGTAGCAATATATTTAGTTTGATGGGTTTCAATATGAAGATTCGAATGGTCATTTAGTTAACTTTATGGAGATCTGTGACACATTTAAGATTAATGGTGTTACTGATGATGTCATACGATTATGTTTGCTCCCATTCTCTTTGAGGAGCAAGGTGAAATAGTGGTTGAATTCACTTTCACGGGGTTCCATCACGATTTAGGCTCAGATAACTGAGAAGTTTCTATTGAAGTATTTTCCTCCGGCCAAAATAGCTAAGTTGAGGAATGACATCTCTTCTTTTGTTCAAGTTGAGCTTAAGACATTGTATGATGCATGAGAGAGATTTAAGGATCTTCTGAGAAGGTGCCCTCATCATGAGTTACCTTTTTAGCTTCAAGTCCAAACATTTTATAATGGTTTGAATCCCTCGACTAGATAGATAATTGATAAAGCAGCTGGTGAAACACTAAATAATAAGACATCTGACGCAGCCCAAGAATTTATTGAGAAGATGACACTAAATAACTATCAGTGGCAAGTTATGAGAACAAAGTCTACTAAGGTAGCTGGTGTTTTTAACTATAGATGCAGTTGTTATGTTGGCAAGTGAAATGGAAGTGATGAGTAAAAAAATTGATGGTTTGAGTATGGCTAAGCAAATGAATTTGGTAATGCAATGTGATGTGATTGGAGCGAGGATGATCAATTCAGAATGTTTGCCCTATAATTCTAACATGGAGCATGAACAAGTAGACTTTATAGGTAATAATTATAAACCTCGGAATAACCTCTATAGCAATAATTATAATCTAGGATGGAGGAATCATTTTAATTTCTCTTGGGGTGGTCAAGAAAATCAAAGGTCACAACCCCTCTGGGTTTTCAGCAACCTTATCAGCAAGGAAATAACCTAAATCTAGAAGAAATTTTAATGAAATTTATTTCAGTGTCAAAAACTAGATTCCAGAACACTGAGATAGATTTAAGGAATCAGCAAGCATCTATTCAGGGACTCGAGAATCAGATTAATCAGCTTGTTATTAGTTTTAGAGAGACAACAAGACAGATTACCTAGTAACACTGAAACCAACCTAAAAGACCAATTCTATGCAATCTCTGTACGAAGTGGAAGGGCATTAGTTGAGCCAGAAAAGAAGCTAAATTGAGAAAAATGATGGGATTGAGGAATGTAAGAAAGAGCATAAGCCAGTGATCAAAGAATACAAACCGCCAATTCCATATTCGGCAAAAGTGAAGAAAGACTGCATGAACAAACAATATGGTAAATTTCTTGAAACTTTTTTAAACTTTTTAAAGGAGTTGTTAACAAATAAAAGGAATTTAGATGAATTTTCTACTATAGAGCTCAATGATGAGTGTTCGACCATTCTCCAAAATAAACTACCCACAAAGCTTAAAGATCTAGTGAGTTTTACTATCATTTGTTTCATTGGTAACTTAAATGTTGAAATAGCTTTGGCTAATTTGGGTGATAGTATAAATTTGATGCCTTATAAATTATTTAAACAACTTGGTCTCGAGGAACCAAAGCCCACTAGGATGAGTATTCAATTAGCTGACAGATCAATTAAGAATCTTAGGTGTATTATTGAGGATGCACTTGTTAAAGTAGATAAATTTATATTCCCTATTGATTTCGTTATATTGGACACGGATAGGGATATTGAGGTACCCATCATATTCAGTCGACAATTTTTAGCCACTGCTAGAACTATTATTGATGTGGATAATGGTGAACTTGTGCTGAAGGTAGGTGATGAAGAGATTACTCTTCAAGCACGTGATGTTGTGAGAGTTTTTAGTGAGTGAAATGATACTCGTTATTATGATAATGTTAGTAATCATTCGACTCAAAATTCTTTGTAGGGAATCACTCACGAATATGTGTTAAAATTGTGTCCTTGTTAAGGTGATAGAAACCAAGGGACGAGTGGAGAATAAATGGTGCAACTTGATGAAATAGATGAATGGCAACCAAAGGCGTATGAGAAACCGAGAATGTTCAAAGAAGTAACAAAAAAAATGTCATGGTGTGCATTTAAAGAGGAAAAACCAATTCAGAGTTGGAGACAAAGTGTTGTTAGACAATTTAGAACCACGAATGTTCCCTGCAGAGCTTAAGTCAAGATGGTCAAACTCATTTGTAGTACATAACGTATTCCCATGCGGAACAATTAAGGTAACACACTTTAATTACGACACATTCAAGGTAAACAGTCATTGACTCAAACTTTATTTTGGTGGCAATATTGATAGAGAAAGTGGGGAGCTCCAGCTCCAAGATCTGACTTAATCGTAAGGTTGAAAAGGGAAGTCGAGCTTTAACTTTAAATAAACACTTATTGGGAGGCAACCCGAGTACTGATTTTATTTATTTATTTTAATTTTTTGGCATGTCTAGTATGTCTTTAAAGATTTTTTTTAAGTATTTTGGTTTTAATTCTTTAAAATATTGTTAATTAAAATTTAAGGGGTTTTGTCAAATTTGATATGGTTTATTTTGTTTTGTTTTGAAATTTATTTTAATAGTAATAATAACTTAATCTGAGTGGTTTTTAATGATTAATTAATTTATATTTTTTATTTGTTTATTTTGAGTTATATTATTAGATTTAAAAAAAAGGGGAAATCCCTAAATGCTTTGCTCACGTTAGTATATTTTTCTCTCCTTTTCTCGCACGTTGGTCTCTTTTTCTTCCTCTTTCAGTTTCAATTTTTGTTCTTTTTTCTGGGCCATTGTGTTTTCTTTATGCCTATAAGCTTTTTGTTCTTGATTAATCATTCATCTCTATTAGAATATCAATATTTGGTAAATTGTGTCTTTTGGTTAATGCATTAAAGCCTTCGTTTTAGTCATTTCATTAGAGGAATTGTATGTTCATTTGTTTAAACACTGAAACATAACTTTTTTTAGGGCAAATCAGTTAGTTCTTGGTGCTTAAGATCTTGATTTAAGGTGTGTTTTCGAAACTGCTATAGTTAGAGATTAAGTTATTGATGAATTTCATGATTCTCAGTAAATTTTGGTGTGGTTTCAAGGCCACACGAGCAGCCACATAGGCGTGTGTCACACACAGGCGGTCCACACGATCATGTGTCGCTGTAGGAATTAGGTTACTTTCATTTTGCAAGCTCTGAAGTGGGTCACGAGCTGGCCACACGGTCGTGTGACCTTTGTTTTGGGAATTTGTCATTTTTCAACGGGCGTGTGCCTCAACCACACAGCCATGTTTCTCAGCCACATGAACGTGTGCTTCAATCACACGGTCGTTTCTTCCTTGCTTCATTAATGTGAACTTTTAGTCATACGAGCGTGTGTTTCAACTACACGAACGTGTGATTTAGCCACACAGTCATGTCTACTGTGCTTTCTAAATGTGTTAATTTTATCACACGGCACTATGAGTTACACGATCTGGCCATACGGCCAAGTAACTCAGTCATATGACCGTGTACCTCTGTCAAACGGTCTAGCCCCTTCCACATGGCCTGGCCACATAGTTGCATGGCCCTGATTTTGCAGATTTTAAATCTTATTTATAACTAACCTGTTTTGGTTCCTGTGTAGTCCAACATTTTTTTAAGCTTCTTTAAATGTGTTTGGGATACCATTACTAATCGAGGGAGGTCTAGTAAGGATGTATTACTATATGATTTTAGTTCTGTATGTGAACTCATTTGATTTAATTATGTTAATTACATAAATGCTTAAATGTGGTGTTTGTTAATTAGATAGGTGTTTCTGTAAACTATTTGCGTCTGCATTTGGGATTGGGTTATGTTTGAAAAGAAGGAAGTCTGATTTGGAAGTTTAACTACGATATTCTGTTACAGCGATTTTACCACACTATTATATATGTCAATTTAGTTGCATATTTCAATTTGAGTGGCTTAGATTCACTATCGTGGTGTGTAGGGTGGATGGGCTACCATAGTCCTTTTTGGTGTGCAAGGTGGATGGGCCTACCGTAGCCCAATTGTGGTGTGTAGGGTGTTCGAAGTGGTGTTTTGGCTGGTAGGGTGAGATTTTTGCTTGTTGCATATTTTACGCATCTGAATTTCGATCTGTTTGTATGGATGTTAGGTCGTTTATGAAATACTTTGAATAGTCTATCGCGATTAAGCAACATGATTGTTAGAAATAATATAATTCTATTATGTTTTTTAATGGAAACATTTCATGTATCAGATTACTGGTTTGTGTTTTTCGAATGTTATCTGTATATGTATTTTTTCTGAAATACTTGTTTTGTTATTTTTCCTTTTGCTATTTGCTTATGTTTCGGACTCACACTAAGCTCGTGTACCTCATTCCCTTAGTTTCTCCCTTTCAGGTAATCAGTGGAGTTAGGTGTCGAAATCAGCAAAGCAGAGGTCTTAGAATTTCGAGTTTCGATTTAAGCTTTAAAATAAATTTTATAAAGATTGATAATATGTTTTCATTGGAACTGTAATTAAATTTCATAAGGACTTTGGTTTGAAATTTGCCTTCAAACTATCATTAAGTTTGAGTTTATGGTTTTTGAATTAAATTTGTGATGCTATGCATGAGTTTTAGTATCTGAATACGATTTTCCAAAAATATAACAAATTGTTTTTCCCAATGTAATTTTCTAATTTTAAGTTCGTTTATCAAAACTTTCAAATCTACTTTGGTTGCAAATTTATCATTAAATGTGAATTGGTTCCAAGCAAAGTTTTAAGCGAAAATAAGTTCAACGTTTACAAAGCATTTTGTAAAATTTCGTTTTCGTTTTAAGTAAGTCGCAAGAGAAAAAGAATTTCGAAAAGAATTTTTGTTTTTAAATCAGTGTTTTGTTTTTAGTCATTTCGGTGGCCAATGTAACCTCTGAAACTCGGACGAAACTTCTAGGTTGGGTTTTGGGGTGTTTCATAGGTAAGATATTTGATACAAATAATAGTAAGTTTATAATTAAAATAAAATATGTATAAATCATAAAAATAAAAGAAACATCATATTCATTCTCCTTCACCATTGAAATCACCATAGCCAAAGGGTTGGAGAATCAACCTTAGGGTTGGAGATTCTTTTAATCTTTATGTTTTTAAGGTCATGTGATCTTGATTTATCTAGACCATGTACCAACTTGCAAAACTGTTAAAGTTTCTAAAAGTTGTCATTGATGGTTTCTTGAGTAAATTGGTATTAAATTGTTATATTTTGAGCTTAGAAGTGGAAAAGGATTAGACTGTAAAGTTTAATTGCTAGTTTTTTAACATAAGGACTAAAGTGGATAGCTTTCAAAATTTATGTGAAATTTCAGTAATTATTGATAGTAGAGGGTCATAAAAGGATATAATTGAGATTGATTTTGAAATTGAAGCTCAAATTTGAAAGTTATATCATTTTTGATTTTATGGACTAAATTGAATAAAATGTAAAATTTTAGGGGCATCCAAAAAATGAAATCAAAATGATTCATGCATATAATATAATGCTATAAAATGTTTAAAATTGATCAATTGAATCGAATTATTGTATAGATCAGGAATTGAACCAAATAAAGGATAACCAGGGGAAAAGGCAAAATTATAGATTAGTCTTTACAAATTCAACTTGTTTGCTGATTTGACCAGGTAAGTTCATATGGTATAAATTTGTTTAAGTTATTGTGTATTTTATTTGTAAGTATATTTGTGTTTGGTTGTGAATTGGTATAAAAGTGAGATTTGGACTAAAGTGTAAATAAATGTATATATGTGTTGAAAATGGCTAGATGAACTTGGTAAAGGTCTTGTGCACACTGATACTAATTGACTAACGATGATTACTGAGATCCAACATCTTTTGAGGACTCGAAGATACATGTGACATAGTTTTAGCCTAGATTGGTAACCTGATGTCGTTTTAAAGGTTTAGCCCAGATAGGTAACCTAACATGTATATTTTCAACTTGGCCAAGCAATTGAATGTGTCATTAAAGGTTTAGCCTGGACTAGTACCTGACACAAATATACTCAGCTTGAATGAGCAATTGATGTGATTTAGTATATGTGTATTCCAGTCCATCTACTAAGTTTCATCTGGTGATATAGAAGATATGAAATTAGAATTTGAAATGACATAAAATGTATTAATTTTCAAGTGAAGTATTAGTGAAAATTTTGAATATAAAGCTTTGATATATGTTTGTTATTGTTGTCTTCATGAATGGAATGAGATTGAATTGGTTACTTAATATGATATAGAATGGTATGTTATATACTTGGAATATTACATGATTTGGTTATGTGCCAAAACTCACCTTGTTATTTTGTGTTTTGCCATGTCTAGTTAATTATATCAAGCTTATAGCTTATTGTACCTAATTGAATAATAAGGTAATTTTTTCTATTTAATACCTTTGAACTTATTGAGCATTTGATATGCTTACCCCATTATTTTCTTTTTCCTTGTACATTGTCACTTGCGGAACATGTTGAATGGATCTACAAGAAGCTCACACTATCCCGTTATTGATTCAATAGTCATTCAAATTTTTAAAGTCTGGTTATGTGGCATGTACATAGGTGTTTATGTAAGAAAATATAATTTCGTATGTAGTATTAATATGTTAGTAACAATAATAATGCAATACAACACAGTAGCAGTAACTTAACAGAATACTTGTAATCAGACAGAGTTGAAAATTAGAAGAAGAATATTGTTGAGGCCTATATGAACAATTTCCTTAAGATAGAATCGACCTCCCCTCGGTGCTTTGAGTAATGTTAGATGTCTGTCTCTCAAGATACAATAACAAATGATCATAGTAGTAGGACAACAACAGTGATCAATCGAACACAATCTTTCTTTTCTCTATTACTATGAGGAATGAATTTAGAAGGAAATTTTTATATTGATGGTTTTTGATGATGTGTTTTGTAAGTCCCCTAACTTGGCTTTATATAGAGGAAAGGAAATGAATGAAGAGATTTAGACCGATTCAGGAAGAGTTTTGTTAAAAAGTTCATATATATAAGTGAACGAACACAGTGAATGAAAAGATGCAATATTAAACCAAAAGCAATGAATCTGTTCACCAAGAGATACAATTGTTCATCAAGAGACAGAACTAGTGTATAATTTGAGCATCAATTTATCATTCACCACTCAAAAATTTTGATCATATTATATAGAATACAAATCTAAACCTTCAATTTTATCAATAAAATAATATGCCTCAAAGTTCCAAAATATCCATTATTTTCCAACAGTTTATATATGTTAACTTGGGATGATAGCTTTAGTTTGAACCCTATCTAATGTTTGATTTGGGAAGGCCAATGTTCATATGTATATGTATGTTTTGGTAACATGTTGTGATATTATGAATGACACTTAAAATAGTCTGTTTGAGTATGAACTAACAAAGTTAAAAAGGTGATATTGTACGATGAAGTGAATGATTGAATAAGTTGAATTTGAATAAGTTGAATTGATATGTTTTGATACCACATTGAGATATATTGGAGTGGTTGATTTGAAATGGTTAAATGCAATGTTTTGGTATGTGTTTAGAACATTTTTATGAAAGAAAAGTTAAGCAAATATGCACCAAATGTGCAATTTGTGAGGTAACCAAGAAGTAGGTACCAAATGGCCTAAATTTTACCAGAATCAAAGTCCACGTCCTAACGAGTAAGTTTCCTTGTCGCAATGTCGGCCAAGAGTGAGTCACATCATGACGTCGAGCGACTTGAGGTCACAACATGACAAACTATTTGGCAACTTCACGACGTCAACACGAAATTTTGAAACTTTACAATTTGATCCTATTTCATGCTCTGGTCAACAAAAGATCTTTTGTAAGCTCGATTAAGGCTTGAAATTAATTGTATATGATAATGTGAATGTGTTTATGACATGATTGAATGCTTAAATGATTTATTTACGGATTATTTGACAGTAATTACTTTGGCAACAGATGTGACATCCTGTAGCTCGGACCAGACGATCGAGTCGAGCAAGGGGTGTTACAAAATTAACTTTTATACATTTTAAAATGTGCAAATTAGCCTATCCGTTAAAATTTTCTGTTAAATAATGATGTAGAACATGCTGAAATTTATTTTTTATGGGTAAACTATAAAAATTGACACCCAAGTATGTGTTTCGTTCTATTTTGGTCATCAAACTATTATTTCTTTCGATTTAGTCACTAAACTTTTCGAAATTAAATATTTTAGTCACCCTGAGCTGATGTGGGCTTTTTTTTAATGATCTAATAACAAAATTAGCTCTCTAATGTTTACGCATTCTATAAATTTGATCTTAATTATAAAAAATTCAATAAATTTAGCGCTCTTTACAAAATTTGTTATTTTAGTTCTAATTCTAAAGAATTAATAAATTTGATCCTTAAGATTTATAAAAATTTTCAATTTAGTCTTAACTCTAAAAATTTTAAAAATATATTAAAAAATATTTTTAACTCTTTATAACTCATCGACTAACTACTGATGAGAAAAGAGTGAGGCAAGGTAATTTTTTATCCACCCCACCCTGGCTCAATGCTTTATTGCCACTCTCCAACTCAACTTCATCTCAACTTTAAAAAAATTTTAACCTACTTAGGATCCAAACCCGAAAATTAATAATATAAAAGATTCAAACCCGAAAATTAATAATATAACAACTTCGATCCCATCAATTTTTACGCCACTTAAAGCATAAATTCCTACAATGCTTTGTATGTGGGTTTTTTAGGGTATGAATTCTGGAATACGTGTTAATTTAAAATTTTTATTTAATATAATTTTCAAATTATACCAATTGACTTAGCTTATGAAATTAATTTTTTTAAGAAAAAAAATCAGGAAATAAGACTTTTCCAAGTCTTCGTGGCCGACATCCACTAGATTAGTGGACGAGTCCCTCAGAAAATTGCTTCATGGAAATTTTCTTGAAAATAATACTCCTGAAATGTGGGTCCGGCTCAACACTATAATCATTTCTCACCAAATTCTTCAGAAAAGAAAAAAAAATGAGTGCACAATCTAGACTATTATATATAGAAGCAAGGCCTTGCCACCTCTACATTTCCATTTCTTGAAATAATAATATAATATTAAATTCTAATTCTAATTCCTCTATTTTTATAGATTATATAAGAATAATTAATTTTTAACGTACAATACTATTAATAAATTTTTAAGTTTGTGTAATTTTATATATTTTAATTTTATTTGATTTAATTTTGATAAATTCTTAATATTATTATTGATATAACACATGTTTACGTATTATAAACTCAAATAATTATATTTATATGATATAAAAATAAATTGATATATTAATTTTTTTAATGTGTATAATTGAATTAAAATAAAAATTTGATGTACATATTTGAACCAAAATAAAAATTTAACGTGTACAACTACACAAAATAAATATTTTATATTAAATTGTACATTAAATTAAATTAAAATTCATGTATATTTTTTATATTTATCTTAAAACTTAAGTACTGCTTTGATTGGCAATTCTTTTAAATTTTAAATAAATAAAATTTAAGTTATTAAATAAATCCTTTTTATTTCCTAATTTTATATTTTAAAGTAATTTGATCAATTTGGTAAGTAAGACACTTAACAATTTTTTCTTTTCTTTTTGATATATATTTGGTAATGTTTGAACTTAGAAGGTTAAAAGCTGAGCTGGTGACAAAATAACTTAATTAAGTATACATTAATTAATTTGCGTTTTTTCCTTTATGGATCAAAGTCGATTTAGCATGTTTCTAATGCCAATTCAAATTTCTGGAAGTGAATTTTTCAGGTTCTTCAATTTTCTAATGCCTAACTCTCTTATTTTGTTTCAAATGAAATGGAAATGCTTGGCTGAGTTCATATAATTGTCTAAAAGCTCTCGAATCACAGCTTCTTTACCAAGATATGGACGCCATTTTCTCGCTCTATTACCAATCTTAGAACAGGCGAATGTGTGTAGTTGGGAGAAAGGGAAAAGGAGAAGTTAGACAAAAGGAGAGACATTAGTAGTTTCAGTTCAACCATGGCCAAGTTCTGTCCAAGGCACACCCGGGGGCCGACCCCGAATGGCATGTACACTTGTGGCAGCTTACATGCACCTTTTATCCCATTTGAAAATCTATCCGGGTTGAATCTATAGGCATCTTCACCCCAAATTTCAGGGTCAGTGTGCAATGCCAACACCATCATCCAAATATTTACACCCTTGGGAACAAAAATCTCTCCGAATTTAATATCTTCCAAGGCTTCCCTAGACACCACAGCTACTGGCAGATAAAGTCTCAATGATTCCTGAATTACCTTAGTAAGCTGCATCACACATGCAAGACAAGGATTTCAAGATTAATAGTTATTTATATAAATATCCACAATAACTCTCAATCTAATAATTAATTATTTGGACATATATATGTATACCAGTTTCATCTTACGAAGCATGCCAGCATCCGGAGTACGAGCCCTACAAATTTCAACCACCTCTGTCCGCACATTATCCTGCCATTCTTGATTGGCAGTTAGAAGCATGAGGCACCAGGTGGCAGAAACGGCAGTAGTTTCATATCCAGCCAGGTATATGTTCTTGCAGTTATCAACTACAAACCTGTGGCTTCTTGACTCAGGTCACTGTTTTTAGCTCCCTCAACCACCATTTGCAGGAAGTCCTTCTCGTATGTTGCTGCCCCCTTTCTCTCTTTTACCACATGCAATATCAAATCACGTACCTCCTTTTCAAGTTCCCAAGCTTCTCTGTTGCTTTTGATGGGAAGATATCTGTAATAACCCAAAAATTTTAATACAAATTGCTTCCATAGGACTTTGAAATTGCGAAAGAATGCTCACCTCATTCTAGGCACGCCAGTGGATAAGCCTTTCTTGGACATGGCCTCCCGTAGAGCTCTTAGCTTCAAGAAGATTTCTTCTCCTTTACAATAATTACTTCCGAAACAGGCTCTTGAGATGACATCTCCAGAGAAGCTTCGCATATACTCGTCAATTTTGATGTCAGCAATTCCACTATCGACCTCTATTCTGGTCTTCCAAGAGTCTACTAGCGTAAATGTAGATTCGACAATCAGGTTCATCTGTTGAAAATGATCAAAAGTTCATTCATGCGTTGTAAAACTGATAATACATTCTACATTTATAAACTCTGCTAACAAACTAACTTACACAAACTAACTCTAACTACCCAACTAACTCTTTTCCCTTCTCAACACTCCCTTTCAAGTTGAGGGTGGTATATATCTTTAACGCCCAACTTGCATACTAAATACTCATGCTGCTTAATTCCTAGAGCTTTTGTCATTAAGTCGGCAAGCTGTTCAGTTGTTCCAACATGCTGCATCTGAATCAATCCTTCTCTAACTGTATCTCGTACGAAATGACAGTCAATTTCTATATGCTTAGTTCGTTCATGAAAAACAGGGTTGGCTACAATTTGTAGAGTTGCCCTACTATCTGAAAAAAGTATAGACTTATCAGATTGATTAAGACTGATTTCTTTTAACAATCCATCCAACCAAATAACCTCTGCTACTACTGCTGCCATACTTCTATATTCAGCCTATGCTGATGATCGAGAAATAGTGCTTTGTTTTTTTTACTTCCATGAAACGAGAGACTTTCCAAGTTTAACACAGAAACCAATAACTGATCGCCTAGAAATAGGACAAGAAGCCCAATCAGAATCACAGAAGGTAACGATCTGCGTTTTACTAGCTGCAGACAATAAAATACCTTGGCCAGGATTTTTCCTTATGTATCGTACCACCCGAAAGGCAGCCTCCAAATGTGATTTTTTTGGTTTGTGCATAAACTGGCTTAACTGTTGAACCGTAAACATTATGCCTGGTCGTGTATTGGTCAATTATAACAACCTTCCCAATAGTCATTGATATATTACAATATCCTCAAATTAAATCGTCCCCATCAACTTTTGTTTTTACTAATTCATCATATTCAACCGAGGTGAGTTTTTGATTCTATTCAAGAGGCGTACACACTGACTTCGCTTCTCCTAATCCTAGATCAGCTATTAATTCCAATGCATACTTTTGTTGGTTCAACACAATCCCTTCACTCGATCGCATCACCTCTATTCTAAGAAAATACGTTAATGCACCTAAATCTTTCATCTTAAAATTCTGGTGCAATATTTGTTTCAGTTCATCAATCATACTAACGTTACTCCCTGTAATTAACAGATCATCAACATAAATGAGTAAGATGACTATGTCATCTCCTTTTCTTTTGGTAAACAGGGAATAATTGTGCTTGCTTTGTGCATAGCCTCCTTGTATTAAGGCCTCAGTAAGCTTTAAATTCCACTGCCGAGAGGCTTGCTTCAGACCATCTAATGACTTATGCAGACGGTACACCCTAGACTCCCCCTGTCTGTGAAAACCATCTTGAATGTCCATATAAACTTCTTCACACAAGTCACCTTGCAAAAATGCATTGTAGACATCTATTTGGAAAAGAGGCCAATTATGAATAACGGTAACATGCTTAACAACAGAGGAAAATATCTCTTGAAAACCAATACCAACCTGTTGATTGTATCCTTTCCCAACCACTCGGGCTTTAAACCCTTCCACCAAACCATCGGAATTATACTTGATTTTATAAACCCACTTACAACCAATAGGAACCATACCAGCAAGTAAAGGAACAACCTCCCATGTACCATTGGCTTCCGAAGCTCGAATCTCCTGTTGCATAGCCTCGACCCATCTTGGATCCGAGACAGCCTCAGCATAGGTTTTGGGTTCAGTTAAAGAAGAGATATGGGCTACAAAGAACTGAGAGTGAATAGGTAAATGCAAAGAGGAGTAAACATGAGAAATAGGAAAGAAACCTGTGGCATAAGAAGCGGAAGAGTGGTTGGAGTAGACGTTGTTTTTCATCCAAGCAGGTGGCCTAACACACCGTGTGGTGCGGCATAAAAGGGAAACAAATGGCGTAGAGAAGGTTGGTTAGGGAACAGAAGGTACGGATAAAATAGGTGAAGAAGGAGGAACATGTGAAGAGGAAGAAGTAGGAATGGAAGGCAAAGATTCAAGATGAAGAAATTTGGTACTATCAGTGAGAGGGAAAGACAAAAAATGTTTGGTAGGAAAAGCAAAAGAAAATACTGTTTCATGAAAAACAACATCACGGTTAACACAGAAAGTTTTGGTTTCAAGATTGAACAATAAGTAACCTTTCTGCACAAGAGAATAACCCATAAAAACAGACGGAATAGCCTTAGGAGAAAATTTATCATGATAGTTGGGGGTGGTAGCATAAGCAAGACAGCCAAAGACTTTCAAACAAGAAAAATCTAGAGGTGTATGATATAATAGTTTAAAAGGACATTTCCAATCCAAGAGAGGAGTAGGGAGACGATTTATCAAAAAACAAGCAGTTAACACACATTCACCCCAAAATTTACTAGGCACATGAGACTGAAATTTTAGTGATCTGGCCAATTCAAGCAAATGTCTATGTTTTCGTTCAGCAACTCCATTTTGCTGAGGAGTGTAAACACTTGAGCTTTGATGTATAATGCCAAACATACTAAAAAAATCATTGCACTCATTCTTAAAGAATTAATGCCCATAATCACTTCGAACAATTTTAATACTAGTGGAAAATTAAATCTTAACTGAGGTAAAAAATTGTTTAAGACAAACAAACGCATCACTTTTATACCGTAACAAATGCACCTATGTCATCCTTGTGTAATCATCAACAATTGTTAAGAAAAATCTATGGCCATGGTGAGTAGAAATCCGATAAGGTCCCCACAAGTCAATATGAATAAGGGAAAAAGCAACATCAACATGAGACGTATGGACAGGAAATGGACGCCTAGTTTGTTTAGCAAGAGGACATATAGGACATTGGTTTATACTATCAATAGTGGAGGCTGTATAAGGAAGGTTAGACACCTTATTCAATCTTGAAACTGAAGCATGGCCAAGTCTAGTGTGCCAAAAAAAGGATGAGTCAACGGAAGCAACGGTGGTAACAGATGGGGGCAAAACCACACGAGCCTGTCGGGCTGGATTGAGGATGTAAAGACCACCGTGTGCCTTACCAATCCCTCTCATCTTTTCACTGGAGAGATCTTGGATAAGGCAAAAATGAGGGTAAAATGAGACAACACAATTAAGATCAGTAGTCAGTTTTGAAATAGAAAGAAGATTATAATGAAAATTTGGAACATAAAGGACTTTAGTAAGTTGAAGGCCAGGTAAAATGGTACAAATGCCGACATGAGTAGCGGAAACGGAGGAACCATTTGGGAGTCGAACATAAGGTGAAACCGATTCACAGGCAACAGGAGATTCTAAAAATTGAAAATCAGAAAGTATATACCTAGTATCCAGAATCCAATTATGACCAACATCAATCATACCTGCTAGACTAGTAGTAGCCTCAATTGTAGGTTCCTTGTTAAACAAACTCAAAATTTGATGATACTGTCCCTGAGTAAATATTGGTGCCTGTGGACGAGAACTAATAGAATCAATCACTTCATTATCAAGTGCAGGAGCAGTAGCAGAAGCATTATTCACTATGGATCCGGAACCATTGTTCGCATTTTTCTTGGTAAACTTAAAATATGCAGGATAACCAATTATCCTATAGCAATTCTCTCTTTTATGCCCTTTAACCTTGCAATGATCACAAATTCCAGTAAATCATTTTTTTGTACCATCTGAACTGAAGAAAAAGAAACCGAATCAACCCCAACAGCACTGGAGCTATGTTGTCTCTAGGACTCTTCTTGCATAAGCATTGAGTATGCGTTGTTGACAGACGGTAATGGATTCATCAACAGAATTTGACTACGCACCGTATTATACGTCTTATTCAACCCCATGAGAAACTAGAACAAATGTTGTTGCGAAACATGTGCAACTCTCTATCTAGATTAGACACATCCACAAGAAAAAGAGGGCACAATCGCATCATATTCATCCCAAAGCAATCGCAACTTAGTAAAATACAAAGATATAGAAGCAGTACCTTGAAGCTGTGAGGCAATTTCATGATGCAGAAAAAAAATTCTTGAACCATCCACTTTATGGAATCGTTCACAAGATCACTCCATACTATTGCTACACTTGAAGCAACAACAATCCCTGTCGAAAGCACTTTGCTGACCGTATTTAATATCCAAGATAAAACAATAACATTACACCTCTCCCACTGGGTTCCTAATTCTCCAGGAAACAGTGATGAAATCAAGCCAATTCATCTTATTATATAAATACAAATACTAAATCATGTCACATCTATTTCACATATTATAATATCGTTCCTAGAACTTCACATTGTTGAAGCATATAAACCAAAACCATCATTTATACTTACATCATGTAAACCAAATCCAATCATTACTTTATTTATAATACGTCAAACATCTTACTTAATTATTTAATTCACAACTTAAGATCACAATATCAAACATAACTCAAACATGTCATATATACATAAAATGCATATTACTTTCGAAACATGCTTAGATCACAACCAAGTTCACACAACCATTATCAATACATACCACACTTATAAACCATAACTTAAAAGACATATACTTAGGCAACATATTTATATTTATTCGTCGCACATAGCGTATTGGCCAAAATGAACTTAAACCATATCCAAACCAAAACTAAATTCAAGCAAAATAGTTAAGCCATTTTTGCATGGCTAATAAGCATACATTTCCAAAAATTCAACTTTACTGAACACACACTCAAACCTATACATGCCATAGTTCGAGTTCAAATAATTAAATACTGAAGCTGTAGATAGTGTGATGAACTTTGTTGATGATCCTCGAGCTCGTAACTTGAATCCAAAATCTATAAAATAGAGTAAACAAAGAATACACAAAGTAAGCTATCATAGCTTAGTAAGTCATAAGCAAATATACAATTCATCGATATAGTTAACTCCTTAACTTTAAACTAAACTAATTTATTTAGTTAATACTATACTTTATTTCAACTTATACATTCCATAAACCATACATTTACACAAGCTCACCAAAAAAGAATATTTAACTTCATATACATACATCACATATTTGACCGAATACACAAGATTATATATAACCTCACATATGCTTATTACCTATATGGTTGAATATACATGGTCACACATATACACATAGTGAAGAATCATTTCATTAATATTCAAATTATTTAATCATAAGGTCGAATACACATACTAATCTTATATTTTTTTTTCATTTCTATCATACATAATTTAACACAAATATTCAAAGTACTTACTTGCCTTATCTCACATAGATAACAAGATAAATCATACCAGGCTTTATAGCTCGTTTTACTTTCTCAAACACAACTTATCCTTGCCTGATGAACCATTCGGATTTGAATAAGATACTCGGATAATCACATATATCATACAATGCCAACGTCCCAGACGTGGTCTTACATGCTATCTCATATCGATGCCACTGTCCCAGATAGGGTCTTACTCGAATCAAATACAATGTCAATGTCCCAGACATGGTCTTACACGAAACCACATAAATCGATGCCAACGTCCCAAACGTAGTCTTACATGAAAACACATATATCGATGCCAACGTCCTAGACGTGGTCTTACTCAGAAACACATATTAGAATCCTATGGTTCAAACGAGGCTTTCGTCGTCGTAACTTAATCAAATCGAGCTTGTACATATAACTTCCAAATATATTCAAATTCGGCTTTCGTATATATATTTTTACACAATTCAATTCAGCATAAAAATCTAGTATTTATTCAAATTTAACAACATTTATTTACTTATAAACTTACCTCGGACGATGAAAAACTGGTACGGATCTACTAGGCGACAACTTTCTTTTTCTCCCGATCCAAATTTGATTTCCTTAGTTCTTGATCTAAACATATTCAAATTAAGCTCATTCAAACATTTTTTTATTCAATTTAGTCCAAAAACACATAAATAGGCAAATTACCATTTTACCCCTAACGTTTACACTTTTTACAATTTAGTCCTTATTACACAACAAAAAATATGCAAAATTTAAAAATACCCATGTTTGGCCGAATGTTCCTAATGTTCATACCAATCCATATATGTCATTTATTTCACATTTTAGTCCCTTAATTTATTATTTTTGCAATTTAGTTCTAATTACTCAAAATCATCAAAAACTCCAATACAAAACTTGTTAATCTAAAACATATCTTTCATATTTCCTCATCAAACAACAAAATTCACAATCTCTCATCAATGGAATGACTCAAAATATTCATCAAAATCAAAAATTCAAGCATGGGTCGGATAGTACTCGAAGGAACGATCTCAAAAACGTAAAAATCATCAAAAATCGAAACCAAACTAACCTTGATTCAAGCTTGAGAAATGGCCAAATATCACAAAGCTTTTGTTTCTTTTGTTTCTTTTTATTTTCAGTCAAAATATGAACATATGAACATGACTTTTAATTATGTTATATTATATCATATATATTATTTACCTATTTACATATTTAACCTTTTAAAATTAATAACAAAAACATGCATAATAAATGTACATTTGGCCATCACTTAGTCTAAAGGGTTATTTGCAACATAAATGCTTCAACTTACAAAGCCATTAACAATTCGGTCCTTATAAAATAAACTATCAAGTTTTCAATTTATGCAATTAAATCCTTTTACTTAATCAGACATTCAAACGTCCAAATTAAATTACAAAAAATTCACAAGCATAAATTCACAAAAAATAAACAGAGAAAATAATTTTTAAAAATTTTTCTGACTCGGATTCGTGGTCCTAAAACCACCGTTCCAACTAGGATCTAAATCAGGTTGTTATAGAAGCAACTCCTTGGAACAAGAACCATCCACCAATCCTAATTTATTTTTGGCCAACAACACAATTTTCATGGTCCGGCTCTAAACATTATAGTTTTCAACTCCAGTCAATTGGTGCGAAAGTAATAGCGTACCTAGAGTATCAGAAGGACGTAAGTAAAGCGGATGATTGAAATCAATGGATGATTCAGTACCCATGACGCAAGTTGGAGCTTCAAGAGAAACATTGATTAAAGCCAGAAAGTAGCAATTGAAGATTGCCCTAGAATGATGACCAAGAAACCACCCAATAGCCAGCCTTGGGCCAATATTACCCAACTAAAAAAACTTACCAACTAGTCGATAAAGGCCAAAACAAGTGGCAAAACAAAGTAAACTGAAAAACCTAAAAACAGTTCAATTCTGCCAAATCATGAGCGACTCAAGGAACATCGACGATTATGAACAGTGATTATGAACCACCAGTAAACAACGATTTTCATGGCTCTGATACCATGTTAAAAATGATTAAGAATTCATTCATGTATTGTAAAACTGATAGTACATTCTACATTTATAAACTCTGCTAACAAACTAACTTACACAAACTTACTTTAACTACCCAACTAACTGTTTTCCCTTCTCAACATCATCATTCCCTACAAGAGGTTTTCTCTATGTATTAATGTTTATATACACCTAGTATTGTATGTAGATCTGTAATCATAGTCATTTTGATATATTTAGTGAATCATATGTTTATATATATTTGTACCCTAACATTGTCCATGTATAATTCGGGAGAAAGAATTTTTCTCTAATAAGCCCATATTGCCCCATTTGAAGTTAGAATTCCTCAACCAAACAAAGGACCACGATCCTTTTGTTGATAGGAAGGCTTCCCTAAGGCTAAGGACATGCATGTAGTAATCTCTTTCACAGCATCAGGTTGATTCACGAGTAATGTTTGAGTGGTACCAAGAGAAAACACAAATACTTGACCTGAAATTTAATGAAATTACTCCATCACTATCAGTGATAACTATTTTGGTAAATTAATACTCCTAAATCTCATTACAGACACCGACACGCATAGGATTAAGAGGTATGCAATACATTATTATACATACCATATTGTTTCCTCCATTGCTCAAAGAATGGAAAGAGTAGTGCACCGCAGTTGTGAGTGGCAGGGGGTGCGTGCTAGGAACCTTAACAATACTGGATTGTGCCTTCTTTATCTCTCTTATGTTTCCAATTAGCAAACTCAGAGGAGGTCCTTTGATGCCTTGCTTGAGTAATATTGCTTGGAGCTTCATTGGCTTCACCACCAACTCATGAAACAAATTTAGGATCAATCCAAGGAAAGCAAACAGCACAAGAGAAACAAAAATGTTGACATAATACTCTGTAAATCCCATGTCAGAAGTGGTTATGGCTTTGGAGGTTGTTTAGACACAAATAGGGAAATTAAGGAAGGGAGTAGAAAGGTTTGGTAGAAAAAAAATAAAAATAAAGAAAGAACTGTATGTAAGACTTCTAATGTATTGTATTTGTGGTCAATGAAGTGTGAAAACCTTTTTACTAAGGGACAGTAACATGAAAGGCAGCATGGTTTTGAAGCTTTCTAAGATCCATATTAAACGTGAGAAGTTTTGTTTAATTATTTGTTGTGCAACAACACAAAAAAAGAAGTGGTTAAGAGATATTGGGATTCAAGGTTTAAAAGCCTTGTAGTGTATAAAAAACTAATATTAATTATTTGTTGGAATTTGGATTTTGATGGGAGGAAAATTACTTAACAAGTTAATGTAACTGCATGTTAGAATTAAGTGACCCGAATCCTTATTTAAATAAAATACAGTGGTAAAATAAAATAAAAGTAAAATTCATATAGAACTACACTTCTTTTATTTTATTTTATAATAAGGTTTTTTAAACAGTACTAAACTCCATCTATTTTATATTGATTAGAAGAAGGTGTTTCAATTTTACTACACTCCTATTAGAATATGGCTCTACAAGTCTATAAATAGACATAGTCTATTCCTCTTGTATTTAAAAAAAAATTCAAATTCGACATAGTGAATTTTCTTCTCCTCTGCCTGTGGTTTTTTCTCGAAATGGTTTCCACGTAAAATCTGTGTGTTCTTTATTTTATTTCTATTTTTTTGCGATATATTGTCATTACCGACATTCTATTTTTTTATCAAATTGGTATCCGAGCTTCCGAGTTGTTCATCTCGATCATGGTAATAGAGTCTTTAAAGTATGAAATTTTGTTGTTGGATTGTAACACCAGATTTGTGTTGTGGCAGATTAAGATGCAAGCAGTTCTTGCGCAGATGGATCTGGAGGATTGTAACAGCCCAGTTTAGACCCTAGTCAAAATAGTGATTTCGGGACCATAGATCCGAGTCAAAAAAATATTTTAAATATATTTTTTGTGCTATTTATATGTGAATTAGTATGTGTGAAAATTTCATATGAAAATTTAATCGTTTGTATGCTTAATTTGATAAAAGGACCTAATTGCGTAAAATGTAAAAGATGTGTTCTATTTGCTAAAGTGCCTATTCGCTATGTCTTTATAATTTAGAGGTCTTTAAGTTGTTATTTGACCATTTAACATATGAGTGGGCATTAATGGCCTTAATATAATGGTTTATTAATGTTTTAATTCAAGGGTAAAATGGTAAAATGTATATTAATGTTAATTAAAATAAATAAAAGCATGAAAATCAAGTCATTTATCATCCATGTTAGCCGAAATTAGGAAAGAAAAAGAAAGAATACTCAAGTTTAGGGTTCGGCTATGTTAAAGTCCAATTGAGGTATGATTTTTTTATCATTTTTTATAAGTTCTACGTTTTTGTGATCGTTGCTTTGTATTCTATCAATCCCATCCCTCAATTTCTGAAAGTGATTATGATTTTAAGATGTGTCATTGTTGATAATGTGAGTTTTATGAAGTTTGATATTAGTAAATGGAAGATATATGTCATATTACTAAGTTTTGTCTTTGAATTTTTGATGAATTTGAGTAATTTAGACAAAGGAGATTTTGAGGGACTAAAATATGAAATAAATGGAACATATGGACTTATATGAATACTATGAGAATTCGGCCTAACATGGTTACATGAAAATTGTGTGTATTTTGTGATTTTGTGAATTAAGGACTAAAGTGTTAAAATGTGAAAATATGAGGGCTAATTTGTAAATTGACCTAAATGTGTGTTTGCAGATTAATTTGAATGAATTAGTGATTAAATTTGAATTTATATAGATCAAAAACAAAGAAAATGGAATTAAACAGGAGAAAGTCGAAAGTCGTTAAATAGTCGACTCTGTTCTTTCAAATCCATACAAGGTAAGTTAATATACAAATAAACGTGTTTAAGTTGATTTACTTATGTTTATATGACATTGAATTGTGATGAGTGGTTATATAAGAACTCAATATGTAATATCCGAGGAAGTATCGACAAAGTTTCGACGTCTGAAAAGCCCCGTATGAACCATAGGAATAGTTAGGATACGTATGTCATGACATAGGATCCGATATGTGTTTTCGTGTAAGACCACGTCTAGGACGTTGGCATCGACTTATGATTTATGTGTAAGACCATGTCTGGAACATTGGCATCGTATTTGATTTCGTGTAAGACCCTATCTGGGACAGTGGCATCAATATTTGATTACATGTAAAACCACATCTAGGAAGTTGGCATTGTACGAGCTTTCTGAGTTATCTGCGTATCCTTATGATTCTGAACGGTTCAACGGGCATTCCAGGAAATGAATGATTATATGAAATGTGTATCCAGTTCAAATACGTTCGAAATGTATACTATATTTGAGAATAAAAGGTAAGTATATGTACAAGTAATGATATGTGTTATAAGTATGAGAAAATATGTTATATATGTAAATGAATTGGGAATATGTGAAATGCATATGAACTATGTGGTTTGAGATAGTATTTAGCCATGGAGTATATGTAATTTGATGATGCTTTCATGTTTTGAATGATAAGTTTATTTGTATATGGATTACTAAGCTTTTGAAAGCTAACTCTGTGTGTTTTTCAATTGTTTTATAGATATCAAAGCTATTGGGAGTTTGGGGATCGTCGAGGATTATCACCACACTATCAAAATCTATTTTGGTACATTTTGAAAGTGTAAATATTGGAGTATGGCATGTATAGGTTAGAAGTATGTGATTATGTTTTGTAATGTGTATATCTAGCCATGTGATATGGCTTGGTTTTTGTTGTGTATATGAATGAGTTTTTGGTATGAATTATGTGATGCAATATTGCCAATGTAATATGTTTTTGAATGGTCTATAGTAATGGTCAATTTGATAAGTTTATGATAAGTGCTTATTTGAAGAATTGGTAAGTTTATGGTATGACTTTGAATGATGATTTGGCATGATTTTGGTATGGTTATAAGTATGGATTTGGTTGTTTATGATATGGCATGAATGGTGTATGTTTTCGTGTATGAATTGGTTGGAAATTAGTATGAAATATGCTTGGTTTTATGCTTGTAGGTATGACCCAAAATGGGTGGTAAATTGGCTTTTCAAATGGCCTATTTTTGTCCACACGGGTAGGGACATGTGTGTGTGTCTCAGTCGTGTGTGACACATGGTCATGTTACACTTTCGTGTGTCTCCTGGGGTAGTCCTACAATTTAAAGTCAGTCTCGGGAATGGCCAAGGCACACGAGCGTGTGGCTAGCCGTGTGTCCCAAGTCAGTCTCGAGCATGGCCAAGGCACATGGGTGTGTCATGTGGCAATGTGGACGAGTCAGTATATATGCTCTGTTTTGCCACGGCCTAGACACACGGACGTGTCTAATGCAGTGTGAGGCACACGGCCTACTCACAAGGGCGTGTGGCCTTTATAACTTTGAAAAATGTTTAAGTTTCGAAAATTTTTGTATAGGCTCGGTTTAGTCCCCACCCCTTTCTGAAGCATGTTTAAGGTCTCGTAGACCTATATGAGAGACAATTGTGTATGATTATTATATGTTTTGATTATGTAATGCTTAAGTATATGTGAATGTTTCGATATGTCTGGTAATGCCTTTAACCTTATTCCGGCAACGGATACGGTTAGGTGTGTTACAAGGATGCCCTGTTAGGGATAGATAATATGCCTTCGATATTAACAGATGAAGAGAATAAGCATAAGGATCGAAAGGCATTAACGCAATTACATCTGCATTTGTGCAACGAAATTTTACAGGATGTGATGAAGGAGAATACCATCGTTGCATTATAGAAGAGGCTGGAACAAATATGTATGTCGAAAACTCTAACAAGCAAGTTGCATATGAAGCAACGTCTTTATGCTCATTGTTTGGAGGAAGGTGCGTCTGTACACGAACACTTAACAATGTTTAAAGAAATTCTCTCAAACTTGGAGGCATAGAGGTTTAGTATGATAAGGAAGATATAGGGTTGATTTTACTTTGTTCGTTGCCCCCGTCTTATTCAACCTTTAGAGACATGATTTTATATAGCCCAAAGTCTCTCACAGTTGATAAGGTTTATGATTCTTTGACCCCGTATGATAAGATGAAGCATCATGTGGTTAAACCCGACTCTTAGAGAGAGGGTCTCATTATTCGTGAGAAACAAGATCGGAATATTGATGATGATCGTGGAAGGACACAGGAACGGAATCCTCGCGGTAAATCTAAAAGTAGATCGAAGTCTTCAAATAGAGGTAAAACTTGTAACTTCTGCAAGAAGAAAGGGCACATTAAATCTGAGTGCTATAAGCTACAAAACAAGATTAAAAGGGAGGTTACGAATCAAAAGGGAAAACAACCAGAAAATTCTGGTGAAGCTGATATTGTAGAAGACTACAGTGACGATGAACTTATAGTCGCTTCTGTCAACAATTCTAAAGTGAGCGAGGAGTGGATACTTGATTCAGGTTGCACCTTCTACATGAGTCTCAATCGGGATTGGTTTACAACTTACGAAACAGTGTTTGAAGGTGTTGTTTTGATGGGAAATAATGTTTCGTGTAAAATCGCAGGTGTTGGAACAATTAAAGTTAAGATGTTTAATGGAGTTGTCAGAACACTTAGTGACGTACGACATGTTCCAGAATTGAAGAAAATTTTAATTTCATTGGGTACTCTTGATCTAAAAGGGTACAGATACATAGCTGAAAGTGGGGTTTTAAAGATTTTCAAAGGTTCCCATGTTGTGATGAAAGGGCAGAGAAAGACTGCCAAGTTATATGTTTTGCAAGGTTCTACTTGTACTAGTGATGCAGTTGTCACTTCCTCTTCCTTGTCAAATGATGATATTACTAAACTTTAGCATATGCACCTAGGGCATATGAGTGAGAATGGAATGGCAAAATTAAGCAAAAGAGAACTTCTTGATGGGCAAGGAATTTTCAAACTGAAGTTTTGTGAGCACTGCATTTTTGGGAAGCAAAAGAGAGTTCGATTCACTAGAGGAATCCATAACATAAAGGGAACATTGGAGTGTATTCATTCTGATCTGTGGAGCCCATCCATAGTGCATTTGAGAGGTGAAGCTAATTATATGCTAACTTTTATTGATGATTTTTGTAGAAAAGTTTGAGCGTTCTTCTTGATGTAGAAAAGCGATGTGTTTTCTGTATTTAAGTCTTGGAAAACTATGATTGAAAAACAGATGGGAAAACAAATAAAATACCTTCGCACAGGCAATGGCTTAGAGTTCTGTTCTAATGAGTTTAATAAACTGTACAAGTTAGAAAAGATCGTGAAACACTTGACAGTTTGTCATACTCTACAGCAAAACGGTGTTACAGAACGAATGAACAAAACGATCATGGAGAAGGTTTGATGGATGTTGTCAAATGCCAACTTACCAAATTCGTTTTGGGCCGAAGCAGCCTCTACTGTATTTTTTTTATCAACCGATCTTCATCCGTTGCCATTAAGAAAAAGACTCCACAAGAGGTATGGTCTCATTATCCTGCTGACTATTCTGATTTAAAGATCTTTGGGTGTCCTACGTATGCTCATGTTGATAATGGAAAATTGGAACTGAGATCCATTAAATGTGTTTTTATTGGTTATAAAGCTAGTGTAAAAGGGTATAAGTTATGGTGTCCTGAAAATAGAAAAGTTGTGATTAGCAGAGATGTTTTTTTTATGAAACTGCTATGCCACCTAACTTATCTAGACTCTTCCAATAAAGAAAATCAAAAGTAGTTGGAGCATCAGTTTAATATAGAATCTACAACAGAGTCGACTCCTCAAGCTAGTACAAAAATAAAAAATAGAGTTACTTCTTCACCACAATACTCTATCACCAAAAATAGAACTAGAAGAGAAATTAAACCTCCAAAGAAGTATGCCAAGGTTGATCTAGATGCTTATGCTTTAAATGTGTCTAAAGATATAAATGCAAACTAAGAGCCATCTAATTATTCTGAGGCGGATAGTTGTGAAAACTCAGAAAAGTGGATGTTTGCTATGTAAGAGGAGATGGAATAACTCCACAAAAACAGAACATGGGATATTGTGAAACTTCCTAAAAGTAAAAAGGTTGTTCGTTGTAAATGGGTGTTTGAAAAGAAAGAAGGGACTTCAGGAGTTGAAGAACCCAAATATAAAGCAAGGCTTGTTACAAAGGGTTACAGTCAAATTCCAAGAGCGGACTTCATAGATGTGTTCTCCCCAGTTGTGAAGCATAGTTCAATTCGAGCTTTGCTTGGTATTGTGGCCATGCATGATTTGGAGCTTGAGCATTTAGATGTAAAAACTGTATTTTTGCATGGAGAACTTGAGGAGAATATTTATATGCAACAACTAGAGGGTTTTACAGTCTCAAAAAAAGAGGACTATGTTTGATTGTTGAAAAAGTCCCTTTACGGTTTGAAACAGTCACTAAGACAATTATACAAGAGGTTTGATTCCTTTGTGACATCTCATGATTTCAAAAGAAGTAGTTTTGACAGTTGTGTTTACTTTAAGAAAAACAGTGATAGTTCTTTTGTGTATCTACTTCTTTATGTTGATGACATATTGATAGCAGTAAAATATAAAGGAGAGATAAGAAAGGTCAAAGCCCAACTAAGTAAAGAATTTGAGATGAAAGATTTGGGACCAGCAAAGAAGATACTTGGTATGGAGATTCTCAGAGATAGAAAAGCAAGTAAATTGTACCTAAATCAGAAGGGGTACATTGGAAAAGTTCTTAGCAAGTTCAATATGCAGAGTGCTAAGCCTGTTAGTATTCCTTTAGCAGCCCATTTCAAACTTTCATCTGCTTTGTCTCCGCAATCAGATAATGAGATTGAGTACATGTCACATGTTCCATACTTTTTGCAGTGGGATCTCTCATGTATGCTATGGTTTGTTCACATCCAGATTTATCATATGCATTCAGTACAGTTATGAATCCCAGTAAAGAACATTGGAAAGCAGTTTAGTGGATTTTAAGATACTTACAAGGTACTGCTGATATTTGCTTACAGCTTGGAAGAACTAAATATGGAGTCATTGGGTATGTTGATGCTGATTTTTCTGGAGACCTTGATAGAAGAAGATCTCTTACAGGTTATGTCTTTACAATCAGAGGTTGTGCAATCAGTTGGAAAGCCACTTTGCAAACAACAGTCGCGTTGTCTACCACTAAAACTAAGTACATGGTGATTACTAAGGCTTGTAAAGAAGCTATTTGGTTGAAGAGACTCTTTAGTGAACTCAATGAAGACCTTTAAATTAGTACTGTATTTTGTGACAGTCAGAGTGCAATCTTCCTTACAAAAGATCAAATGTTTCATAAGAGAACAAAACACATTGATGTTCGGTGTCATTTTGTTCATAATATTATTGCTCGTGGTGATATTATTGTGAGCAAAATTAGTACTCATGAAAATCCTGCAGATATGATGACTAAGTCACTTCCTATAACCAAGTTTGAGCATTGCTTAGACTTAGTTGGTGTTCATTGTTGAAGTTAAACCCTTAAGGGGTTTTATGGAAGAGGTGGAGAACTTGTTTGTTGAGAGCTCGCGATGAAGAACTTGTTCATTGAGAATTTGTGTCAAGGTAGAGATTGTTAGAATTAAGTGACCCGAATCCTTATTTAAATAAAATATAGTGGTAAAATAAAATAAAAGTAAAATCCATATAGAACTACACTTCTTTTATTTTATTTTAGAATAAGGTTTTTTTAAACCTTATTAAACACCATCTATTTTATATTGATTAGAATAAGGTGTTTCAATCTTACTACAATCCTATTTGAATATGGCTTTACAAGCCTATAAATAGACATAGTCTAATCCTCTTGTATTTAAAAAAAAATTGAGTGAATTTTCTTCTCATTTGCCCGTAGTTTTTTCCCGAAAGGGTTTCTACTTAAAATCTGTTTGTTATTTATTTTATTTCTCTTTTCTTTGCAATATATTGTTATTACCGACATTCTATTTTTTTTTCACACTGCATAAAAAAAAAGGATGGTATAAAATTGTGATTTCACATTATCTCTATCCTTCTTAAAGAGAAAATAATAAATAAATGAAAAATGAAAATATTAAAAAGGGATAAAGACGATATTGAATTATAATTTTATATAACTACAATGGGTCTTGTGTTTCTCACTTTATTTAATTTTTTAAATAAAAGATAAAAAAAAAGAGCACTAAGTTTGGGGTTATTTCCTTTATGTCTGCCACTACCTACTGTTAAATGACCAATGGCTTCTCCAAGATAAAGTTTGATTTAAACAGGTCCAGCCATATTAAACAATGTGGACCTTAAAGCTTAAAGTCCTATCAATGCTTTGTACGTGGTTATTTAATATAATTTTCAAATTATACCCCTTGACTTAGACATGTATTTAAGAAAAAATTCAGGAAATAAGACTTTTCCAAGTCTTCGTGATGGACATCCACTAGATTAGTAGGTCTCATTAAAACTTTAAAAAAAGGAGTGCACATTTCATTCTATTGTACATCCAAGGAAGTCCTTACCACCAATTTTCTTTTTTAACATTATAGATTATATAAGAGTAGTTAATTCTCAATTTTTATTCTTATATTTCACTCAAATTTAAGATTTAAATTTTATACTTTAATTTTAAAATAATTTAATATTTCAACTCTTATAATATCATTAATTAGTCTAAATATTTTATTCCAATTAAAATATTGGTATGAGTTTTTAAGAATTATTAATACTGTTAAAATGCTCTATTCAATTTAGGTTTATTACAATGTCATTTCTTATATGAACACCAAGTGAGCATTTCTTTTTTAGTTTCAATTGTCACACCAACAACTTTAACAAATAAATTTTAACAATATCAATAAATAGATCTACGTTTTAAAACTCAAAAAATAGAGGGACTAAATTTCTAAAAATAGAAGTATAAAGACTAAATACCAAATATATGAATAGTACAAGAATTTATAGCATTTTGCAAACTTTAATTTTTACTCAATAATTAGCAATATATATATTTAATCCAACGTGAAGTGTAAATGAGAACGATCACACTAGTATAAACTGGAAAAGGGATGGTAACTTAGTTTTGAAATAATAAAAAAATCTAAGGGATAAATCTTAAAATTTTACAAGGATTTTTAGTTTAATGTACAATGCTATATATAAATTTTAAATTTGTGCAATTTTATACATGACATTTTGATTTGATTTAATTCTCACAAATTCCTAATATTATTATCGATATAACACAATTTCATGTTTACATATTACAGGCACAAATAGTTATATTTATCTAATATAAAAATAAATCGATATAATGATTGTTTGAAATGCGTATAATTGAATTAAATTAAAAATTTTATGCACACATTTGAACCAAAATCAAAGTTTAACATGTATAATTACACAAAATCAAAATTTATATATCAAATTGCACATTAAATTAAAATTAATGTATAGCTTATATTTATCCTAAAACTTAACTACGGCTTCTATTACTTCTTTTTTAAAATTAAAATTAATGTATACAATGAGGATTTAGGAACTTTGGAACAACTCATTTTTCAGTAGTATCAAAAATAATGATTTCAGGACCACAATTTTGATGTGTTAGGTAGAAAATATTATTTATTTAATATCTACGAAGTTATATGAATGTCATATTAAAATTTGGTCCGATAATTTTAATATTTAGATATTTAATTAAGAAAAAAAAGGTTGAATCGTAAACTTAACAAAAGGGAACTATTATAGGATTTTTTAGTGTTTAAGGGTTTAATTAAGCAAATGGGTTATTGTTATCACATTAGTTAATGGATGATGACATTGTTTATTATTTAAGGATGATTAAACTTAGTTAATGATATAATTATTTTAAGAAAAACAAATTTTCATCATCTTTCTTTTCTTCCATGGCCATATGTTAGGGGGAAGCTTAGGGTTTTATTGTCAACTTTGTTTCTTCAATTGGTAAGTGCATTCAAGCCTGTTTCTTATAATTTTTATATTTTTGGAATTTCAGGAGCTTGATTTAGCTAACCCAGGGACTATTTTGCAAAACTGTTTAAGTTTGTTAATGTTGCCATTGATCTTTTCTTGAAGCTTTTTTGGTTATTTGGTTAGTTTTGGATCTTAGATATGTTAATAGGCTCGTTTGTAAAATAAAAGTTGTTAGTTTTGAACATAAGGACTAAAATACAATAAGTTCAAAATGTGTAGGAAAATTCTAATTTTTTGTGTATTAATGGACAGCTGGAGGACTAAATTGAGGTTGATTTTGAAATTGAAACTCAAATGTAGAATTATAATAGTATTGGTTTTAGGGACTAAATTGTGATAAATGTAAAAGTTGAGAGATTTTAGTATAAATAAACTTGAATTGGGACATGTGATTTAAATGTTGATTTATGTTGCTTGGGCTTGGATTAGTTAGTTAAACTAAATTATATTTTACATCAAGAATCTCAACGGACGTACAAGGAAAAGGAAATTTTGTCGATTCGTCCCTAATAGTTAAATCGTTACCAGTTTGAGAAGTAAGTTCATATATTAGGAAGCTACTCATTTGTTTTTTATTTTTTATAGTAAGATTATTGATATTTATTGTTGTTGGTCTGGATTTATAATGTACCTCAGTATGTCCCGACGAAATTAGTAAATGCTCGTATACAAACTTGTGATTTTTGTCCAGGTTCCCAACTTCTGCATATATTGCGAATTGGAGAATACTGATTTAGGTTCCCAACTCCTACATATGTTACGAACTGGAGAATATAGAATATTAAGCATTTTCCACGTAAATTATTGTGTAGGTTGACTCTATTACGTAACCAGACACTACTATTTTTATTTGTATAATGAGGTATTTTACAAAATTTCATCGGGAAGGTTGCCTTTAAAGTCTTGGAAATTTATCTGTAAAATTGATTAAAGAATTTATATGATTTGATTATAGGAGTATAGTTGGTTTACTTGGTATTGAAAATAATTATAGATGTTCATATGAATGAGCTCAAGCATGTTGCCTATTTTAATGATGTGGATTGAATTTTGATAGATTAAATTGTATCTCAATTTTAGTTTTGGATATTATAGGATTACAGGTAAGTGATATTTAAATTGTACGAGCTTACTAAGTATTTGATATACTTATTCGTATTCTAATTTTTTTGTAGATTGTGGACATTCGAGACGTGTCGGTCGGATCAACAAGGAGCTCGCACCTACCGTCACCTAATTCGGTTGATTTTTGAAGTTTTATAGTTGGGTTACTTGTGGCATGTATATAGAATGTTTATGTGCAAGCTAAAAATCATGTTTTGGTATTTTGGCTGTGAATGAGATTGTATAAAACTTAGATGTATTAAATGTTAGAACGTCGGTCAAGTTTTGGTTAGCTTATTATGTTTTTAGGTAAGTATAAGTTATGGTAATTGCTGGTGTTTGAATGAATTACATGAATGGTTTATGTTTCCCATTGAATTGTGGTGTCATATGTGACACATTGGTTAGGCACATAGGTTGTATTTGAAATGGTATATTTTGGCATGTTTAAATGTGTTTTGAATAGGTAAAAATGGTTGGAAATGGTTTGACTTGGGTCCAAAGGAATGGTTGAGAAAATGACTAGTTTTTTAAATTATTTTAAGTGAACACGACTTGGGACATGGGCTATCTTGGTACCGCCGGATCAAGAAGTGGAGTTTGGAATTGAACTTTATCTTGATATTCCATCTGTGTTTGTTGCGCGTTATCACATGGCACCAAATGAGCTTAAAGAGTTAAAGATTCAGTTGCAAGAGTTATTAGATAGAGGGTTTATTAGACTTAGTGTATCTCGATGAGGTGCACTAGTTTTATTTGAGAAGAAGGATTGAATGATGTAGATGTTTATTGATTATTAACAGTTGAATAAGATGACCATAGGCATATAGACCAACTAAAGATTTATATAATTCATCTCTTTTGCCATAGGCATATAGACCAACTAAAGGGTACTGAAGAAGAAAATGAAAACAATAATATAGATTGTTTACATCATACATTGGGTTCCGCCTAACTCTCTTATTTTGTTTCATATGAAATGGAAATGCTTGGCGGAGTTCATTTAATTGTCTAAAAGCTCTCGAATCACAGCTTCTTTACCAAGAGATGGACGCCACTTTCTGGCTCTATTACCAATCTTAGAACAGGCGAATGTGTGTAGTTGGGAGAAAGGGAGAAGGAGAAGTTAGACAAAAGGAGAGACATTAGTAGTTTCAGTTCAACCATGGCCAAGTTCTGTCCAAGGCACACCCGGGGGCCAACCCCGAATGGCATGTACACTTGTGGCAGCTTACATGCACCTTTTATCCCTTTTGCAAATCTATTCGGGTTGAATTTATAGGCATCTTCACCCCAAATTTCAGGATCAGTGTGCAATGCCAACACCATCATCCAAATATTTACACCCTTGGGAACAAAAATCTCTCCGAAGTTCATATCTTCCAAGGCTTCCCTCGACACCACAGCTACTGGCGGATAAAGTCTCAATGATTCCTGAATTACCTTAGTAAGCTGCATCACACATGCAAAACAAGGATTTCAAGATTAATAGTTATTTATATAAATATCCACAATAACTCTCAATCTAATAATTAATTATTTGGACATATATATGTATACCAGTTTCATCTTACGAAGCATGCCAGCATCAGGAGTACGACCCCCACAAATTTCAACCACCTCTGTCCGCACATTATCCTGCCATTCTTGATTGGCAGCTAGAAGCATGAGGCACCAGGTGGCAGAAACGGCAGTAGTCTCATATCCAGCCAAGTATATGTTCTTGCAGTTATCAACTACAAACCTCTCGGTGGCTTCTTGACTCAGGTCACTGCTTTTAGCTCCCTCAACCACCATTTGCAGTAAGTCCTTCTCGTATGTTGCTGCCCCCTTTCTCTCTTTTACCACATGCAATATCAAATCACGCACCTCCTTTTCAAGTGCCCAAGCTTCTCTGTTGCTTTTGATGGGAAGATATCTGTGATAACCCAAAAATTTTAAAAGAAATTGCTTCCATAGGACTTTGAAATTGCGAAAGAATGCTCACCTCATTCCAGGCACGCCAGTGGATAAACCTTTCTTGGACATGGCCTCCTGTAGAGCTCTTAGCTTCAAGAAGATTTCTTCTCCTTTACAATAATTACTTCCGAAACAGGCTCTTGAGATGACATCTCCAGAGAAGCTTCGCATATACTCGTCAATTTTGATGTGAGCAAGTCCACCCTCGACCTCTATTCTGGTCTTCCAAGAGTCTACTAGCGTAAATGTAGATTCGACAATCAGGTTCATCATTCCCTACAAGAGGTTTTATCTTTGTATTAATGTTTATATACACCTAGTACTGTATGTAGATCTGTAATCATAATCATTTTGATGTATTTAGTGAATCATATGTTAATATATATTTTTACCTTAACCTTGTCCATGTATAATTCGGGAGCAAGAATTTTTCTCTGATGAGCCCATATTGCCCCATTTGAAGTTAGAATTCCCTGACCAAGCAAAGGACCACGATCCTTTTGTTGATAGGAAGGCTTCCCCAAGGCTAAGGACGTGCATGTAGTAATCTCTTTCACAGCATCAGGTTGATTCACGAACAATATTTGAGTGTTACCAAGAGAAAACACAAATACTTGACCTGAAATTTAATGAAATTACTCCACCACTATCAGTGATAACTATTTTGGTAAATGAATACTCCTAAATTTCATTATAGACACCGACACGCATAGAATTAAGAGGTATGCAATACATTATTATACATACCATATTGTTTCCTCCATTGCTCAAAGAATGGAAAGAGTAGCGCACCGCAGTTGTGAGTGGCAGGGGGGTGCATGCTAGGAACCTTAACAATGCTGGATTGTGCCTTCTTTATCTCTCTTATGTTTCCGATTAGCAGACTCGGAGGCGGTCCTTTGATGCCTTGCTTGAGTAATCTTGCTCGGAGCTTCATTGGCTTCACCACCAACTCATGATACAAACGTAGGATCAATCCAAGGAAAGCAAGCAGCACAAGAGAAACAAAAATGTTGACATAATACTCTGTAAGTCCCATGTTGGAAGTGGTGATAGCTTTGGAGGTTGTTTAGACACAAAGGGAATTATATACAGGGAAATTAAGGAAAGGAGTAGGAAGGTTTGGTGGCAAAAAAAATAAAGAAAGAACTGTATGTAAGACTTCTAATGTATGGTATTTGTGGTCAATGTATTGAGAAAACCATTTTTCTAAGGGACAGTAACATGAAAGGCAGCATGGTTTTGAAGCTTTCTAAGATCCATATTGAAGGTGAGAAGTTTTGCTTAATTATTTGTTGCCAACAACACAAAAAAAAGAAGTGGTTACGAGCTATTGGGATTCAAGGTCTAAAAGTCTTGTAGTGTACAAAAAACTAATATTAATTATTTGTTGGAATTTGGAAGATTACTTAACTTTTCTTTTAACGGGAGGAAAATTACTTAACTTTTAATGTAACTGCAATGGGGTCTCGTAGATATTTCTTTTTCTTTTCTCACTTAATTTCATTTTTAAATAAAAGACAAAAAACAGAGCACTAAGTTCGGGGTTATTTCCTTTATTTCTGCCACTACCAAGTGCTAAATGACTAGTGGCTGTTTAAAAAGGTCGAGCCATAGTCAACAATGTCGACCTTAAAGCTTAAACTCCCATCATTGCTTTGTACGTGGTTTATTTTTTTAACATTATGGATTATATTTCAATGATTCTTTAAACTCTATACTTCAATTTTAAAATAATTTGATACCTCAATTTTTATAATATTATTAATTAATTTAAATATTTTATTTTAATTAAAATATTGATATAAATTTTTAAAAATTGTTAATATTGTTAAAATATTCTATTCAATTTAGGTCTATTATATGTCATTTTTTTATATTTCTTTTTTAAGTTTCAATTGTCACACCAACAACTTTAACAAATAAATTTTAACAATATTAACAAATAAATCTACATTTTAAAACTCAAAAAATAGAGGGACTAAATTTCTAAAAATAAAAGTATAAAGACTAAATTCTAAATATATGAATGATAAAAAAATTTAAAGCATATTGCAACCTTTAATTTTTACTCAATAATTAGCAATATATATATATTTAACTGAAGGCGAAGTGTGAATGAGAACGATCATGCTAGTATAAATTGGAAAAGGGATGATAACCTAGTTTTGAAATAATAAAAAAAATTAAGGGATAAATCTTAAAATTTTACCATACTTTTGGTTTAATGTACAATGCTATATATAAATTTTAAATTTGTGTAATTTTATACATGACATTTTGATTTAATTTAATTTACACAAATTCCTAATATTATTATCGGTATAACACAATTAAATGTTTGCATATTATAGGCACAAATAATTATATTTATCTAATATAAAAATAAATCGATATAATGATTTTCTGAAATGTGTATAATTAAATTAAAATAAAAATTTGATGCACACATTTAAACCAAAATCAAAGTTTAACGTGTATAATTACACAGAATCAAAATTTAAATATCAAATTGCGCATTAAATTAAAGTTAATGTATAGCTTATATTTATCCTAAAACTTAACTACTGCTTCTATTAGCTATTTTTTTAAATCTTAACAAATAAAAGTTAAGCTTTTAAATACATCCTTTTTATTTCCTAATTTTATCTTTTAAAGTAATTTGATAAATAAATTAATTTTTAAATGTTTATAATGAAAATTCATAATATAAGTAATTGATTTATATAAACTGTGCATAATATCGTAGTTGTTTAGGTTGCATTTGCAGATGGTAAAACACTTGCCTATTTTTTCTTTTATTTTTAATTATATTTGGTAATGTTTGAACTTAGAAGGTTAAAAGCTAAGGTGGTGACAAATTAACTTAATTAAGTATACATTAATTAATTTGCGTTTTTTTCCTTTTGGGATCAAAGTCGATTTAATTAGCATGTTTCTAATGCCAAATCAAATTTCTGGAAATGAATTTATCAGGCTCTTCAATTTTCTTAGGTCAGGTTATCTGTACTTGAGATGAGATAAAAAAGTGAAAGTAAAATGTGAGAAGAAAATAAATTTTAAGTGTGATAAGAAAAAAAAAAGAAGAAGAAATAAAGTATGAGAGATGATTATTTTTTATCATAAAGCATAAGAATTAATCTTTTTATATTTGAATGGTAAAAGAGGAAAAAATAAGAAAAATGTGTATGGTATTTCAAAATTATAAATTTTTTAACGATCTTATTTTCTTTATTTTTATTTTTTAATTTTACCAAACAATGAATTGATCTTTTCTGCCAAGCACACAATGAAATTTTATATTTTTCATCTTTTTTTATTTTTCTATTTCTTCATTTTTCCATCTTTCGAATTGAGTTTTACTTCATATTTTTAATTCAGTTTTTTTTGTGCGTATATAAATATGAGAAAATTTCCATCTATATGAAAACAACGATATAAAAAAGAGTGAGATTCAATCGTCGAATATACCAATATAAATATATTTATAATGTATGTAAATTTTTCAATCAATTTTATATTTCTATCATCAATTTAAAATATGTATACATTAATATTTATTGAACAATTAAATCGTTAAAATATTAATCGTATAAAAAAATATAAAAAAGTGTATAATTAATTTTAAATCCGGATATTTTCCTTTATTTTCGTTTTCATGTTTGAAGAAACGAAGCAGAAAACTTAAGGTGAAGTGGGTGAAGAAAATTGAAGAGCCGAATAATTTCATTTCCAGAAATTTGAATTGGCATTTATTTTCAATGAGGAAAAAGGTTACGATTATAAATAACGAAATGAACACTACAACATGAATGTTTTATTCAATTCTAAAGTGTTTATGTCACTTACACTTGTAAGATATAACTCCGGTTGCAACTTAAATTGTATTTGAATGAGTACGCAACTTAATTGATATCTTTTGATAAAATATTTTTCAATATTTTAATGCATATATATGGAGAATTTTTTGTATCATTTTATTACGTTAAAATGTGAAAAAAAAAATCAAATCAAGCAAGTACTTTTCAAGATTTTCAACGTGATTGATTTTTCTTATTTAGAGAGATTTGTTTTCTTAAGAAGTTTATTCCTAGAACATATTTTTTTTATTTGATTCTATATTGAAGATTGGATTAAGATAAATTAAAGGAGATTGACATTCACATTGATTCTAATTTTGAGAAGCCAATATATGTCTATACAAAAAAATCTTGTTTATTGCGTAATATACGAGATTGAGAGCGCTTATCATTTTTAGTTGTAGAAACTTATTTTAGTGCAAATTATTTTAAACAAATTGCTCTAATTGCTCTGTTAAAAACTAAGCTTTCAAGGGAAAATTCTTAATGGGGAGAGTGATCTAGTTGATGTATAGGAGTGTGGTTACAACTTGTTGAGTGAGTTGAACTTAGATCACATATTGTACTATAGATTAATAATGGATTACTCTTTGGATAAAACCCCATAAACATAGGACATTTTTGAAATATGTAACCAACTTTTATGTCCATCTCACATTTTTATTTTGTTAGTTAGTAAGGCCAGTTGCAACTGAATGTGCAACTAGAAGGCAAATTCAACAAACTCTCAAATAGTATTAGAGCTATCCACTTAATCAACTAAGTAAAGATCCAGTCGTTGATTTACTGAAAAGATGGAAAGAACATCAATCAAAAGACCCTAACATTGGATGGCATGAATTATTCATACTTGAAGGAAAAAATGAGGATGTTCATTAAGTTCATGGATGAGAGAGTTTGGCAATTAATATTAACCAGTTAGGAGCCTCTAAGAACTGACATGAGTTGTGTGAAGACCCCAAAGCTTGAAGTCGTGTGAACTGGTAATGTGGACAAGCTGGCCAATAAAAAAGCTAAAGCCCTCAATATGATCTTTAATGAAGTAGACCCCTAATAGTTCAATATGTCTTCAAGTGTACTACTTCTAAATAAGCTTGGATTGTCTTTGAGACTGCTCATAAAGGAACCAAGATTATCAAGTAGTCCAAGCTACAAATGTTGTCAGCAAAGCTTGAAACCTTGAGGATACCAAAGAACAAATCTTTGTCTAACTTCTGTGCAAAATTATGTGACATAACAAATCAAGCATTGCTCTTAGTGAAGATTATTCCTATGTTAAGCTAGTTAGAAAAGTGCTTAGGCCTTTGGTTGAATGATTCATCATCAAAGTGACTATTATAAAGAAGGATAAGGACATTCATACAATGAGGATTTCGGGACCACAATTCTTATGTATGAGTTACAAAATATTATTTATTTAATATCTACGGAGTTAGATTAGTGTCATATTAAAATTTGGTCCGATAATTTTTATATTTAGATAGTTAACTAAGAAAAAAGGGTTAAATTGTAAACTTAACAAAAGTGAACTATTATAGAATTTTTTTAGTGTTTAAGGGTTTCATTAAGCAAATGGGCCATTGTAATTACATTAGTTAATGGATGATGACATTATCTATTTGTTAAGGATGATTAAACTTAGTTAATGTTATAATTATTTTAAGAAAAACAAATTGTCATCATCTTTCTTTTCTTCCATGGCCATATGTTAAGGGGAAGCTTAGGGTTTTATTTTCAACTTTGTTTCTTCAATTGGTAAGTGAATTTAAGCACATTTCTTGTAAGTTTTATGTTTTTGGAATCTAGGGAACTTGATTCAGCTAACCCAAGGACTATTTTGTGAAGTTTTTAAGTTTGTTAAAGTTTCCATTGATGTTTTCTTAAAGCTTTTGTGGTTATTTGGTTAGTTTTGAAGCTTAGATATGTTAATGGACTCGTTTGTAAAATAAAAGTTGTTAGTTTTGAACATAGGGACTAAAATGTAATAAGTTCAAAATGTGTAGGAAAATTCTAAATTTTTGTGTATTAATGGACTACTGGAGGACTAAATTGAGGTTGATTTTGAAATTGAAACTCAAATGTGTGAATTATAATAGTATTGGTTTTAGGGACTAAATTGTGGTAAACGTAAAAGTTGAGAGATTTTAGTATAAATGAAATTAAATTGGGACATGAGATTTAAATATTGTTTTATGTTTCTTGGATTGGTTAACTAAACTAAATTATATTTTAGATCAAGAATAACAGCGATCGAATGATGTATGAAGGAAATGAAATTTTGTCAATTAGTCCCTGATAATTGAATCGTTACCAGTTTGAGAAGTAAGTTCATATATTATGAAGCTACTCATTTATTTTTATTTTTTATACTAAGATTATTGATATTTATTGCTTTTGGTTTGACATTATAATGTACCTCAGTATGTCCCGACGAAATTAGTAAATGCTCGTATACAGACTTGTGATTTTTGCTCAGGTTCCCAGCTCCTGCATATGTGGTAGATTGGAGAATATAGATTTAGGTTACCAGCTCCTGCATATGTTGTGGATTGGAGAATACTAATTTAGTCTTCTAACTACTACATTTGTTGCGAACTGGAGAATACGAAATATTAAACATTAGCCAGGCAAATTATTGTGTAGGTTGACTCTATTAGGTAACCAGACACTACTGTTTTCATTTGTATGTTGAGGTATTTTATGAAATTTCATCAGGAAGGTTGCCTTTAAAGTCTTGGAGACTTATCTGTGAAATTGATTAAAGAATTTATATGATTTGATTATGGGATTATAGTTGATTTACTTGGAATTGAAAATTATTATAGATGTTCATATGATTGAGCTCAAGCATGTTGCTTATTTTAATGATGTGGATTGAATTTTGATAGGTTAAATTGTATCTCAATTTGAGTTTTGTAAATGATAGGATTAGAGGCAAGTGATATTTAAATTGTATGAGCTTACTAAATATTTGATATACTTATTCGTATTTTAATTTTTTTTTGTAGATTATGGACATTCGAGAAGTGTCGATCAAATCAACAAGGAGCTCACACCTACGATCACTTGATTCAGTAGATTTTTAAATTTTTATAGTTAGGTCACTTGTGGTATGTATATAGAATGTTTATGTGCAAGCTAAAAATCATGTTTTGGTATTTTGGTAGCCACACGAGTTGGTCTCTTTCACATGGCCGTGTGACTCCTATTTGTACATTTTACTTAATTTTTTTTAGAAGTTTCAATTTAACCCACAATTGATCCCAGTTTGTTTTAAATGTTCCGCAAGTTTGATTTAGGCCCTAAATTGATTGATTAGCAATAAAATGATTTATAATGAATTATTTGATCGTTATTAAATGCTTTAGTGAAAGTTGTTCAAAGTTTATTGTCTAACATCTTATAACTTAGGTAGGACGACTGGGCCGGATATAGGGTGTTACATTTAGTGGTATCAGAGTTACAATTTAGTCAATTCTAGGACTAAACTTAGCGTATATTGAGTCTAGAAATACATGCGACAATAACATGTATTTTTGTATTATGCTTCTGATCCGATCTGACTATGTTTTCTCTTATAGATTTACGATGCCAAACGAATCTAATCGTGTTGAATATGATGACATTGAAAGTCATGCTTCGGCTTCCATTAAAGGACCAAGTCAGAGTATATCTAGATTTTTATTATCGAGAAGTGATGATTGTAGTGCTTCTTCTAATTGATGAATGAATGGTTTGTACTATTTATGCAAGAAAATCTCATGGCTCCACAACCTCCACCCAATCTCCTGCCTTTTCCGGCACCTATTTGTCCTTAGAACATAAATCAAGTAACTACTCATTGATCTCCTACAGATAAAATCCATAAATGTGGAGCTGAAGAATTCTGAGAATTGTATAATGATGACCCAGCCAAAACTAAGTATTGGCTAGAAAATATACGAGTTTTTAATGAATTGAATTGCTCACTTGAAGATAGTTTAAAATGTGCTATTTTGTTTTTGAAAGAAGATGCTTACCAATGGTAGGTTACCTTAACAACGGTAGTTCCAAGGGAACGAGTATCGTGGGACTTTTTTTGAGCTGAGTTCAGAAATAAATATGTCAACAAATTGTATCTGGAAGGCAAGAAACGTGAGTTCATGGATCTGAAACAGGGAAACATGTCGATTGTTGAATATGAGCGTAAATTTGTGAATTTAAGTAAATATGCTCGAGAACAAATATCTTCAAAAGTTGAGATATGTTCCAAATTTGAATGGGGATTAAATGAAAACATTCGAGAATGGTGGGAGTGTAACACCCCTCGCCCGTATCCCTCGCCGGAATAGGGTTCGAGGTGTTACCCGACTTAAACTCAGTCAATCACACAAAAATCGTGCCAAAAAATTTCAATCAATTTAAATCTTTTCTTTTCACATGCAATCTGTACCATATATGGGCTTACGGGGCCCAAAACATCACTAGCCAACATAGGCCAATTCACATGGCCAAAACACTTTATCAATACAAGCCACCACCTTTGGCTAACTTATAGTATCACATACTCAGCATTAAAACCCTATACATGCCATAGACTTAAAATACTAGGATTTACTTACACCAATAGCGTGAGCTCAATAGTGTGATAATATCTCCGGCGAACTCCAACCCGAGCAAATAACTGGAGCCAACAATCTACAAAATAGAGGAATGTAACAACGGAGTAAGCTTTCATAAGCTTAGTAAGTTTTAAGCAATGCAAACAAATAAACGCAATTATACTTCGATTATTCAATTTCTCAAGAGGCCATATTCTAGGTATATTGCCATCTGGCCAAATACACACAAACACATAATGCAAGTTCAGCATTCTTATCATACTTAATCTGAATTCATATAACATAATTAACTCAAATACTTTCACATACTTTCACACCCTGACCCGATGTATCATGATCATAGATATAGTTATAACATTTATTCACGTATGTATCACATTGCACACTAATGATTCACTTCAAATCAAACTCACATATGAGTACATAATGTGTACCTGGCCCGCTTAACGTATTGAATGTATTCATTTGTCAATCTAACACGAGGTACCTTAGTCTTAGACTTTTCTCAAATCACCGGCATTTCACCTGCTAGGATCGAGGCCCGATTATCATTTCATCGGCATTATAGCCTGCTAGGCTCCAAAGCCCGAATAGTATCTCACCGGCATTATAGCCTGCTAGGCCCAAAGGCCCGAATAGTGTCTCACTGGCATAATAACCTGCTAGGCTCAAAGGGCCGAATATAATACCAGCATTAGGCCTGCGGGATTTAACCCAGATATAATACTAGCACGAAGCATGCGGGAATTAACCCGGATATATTACCAGCATGAAGCCTGGGGATTTAATCCGGATATATTACCAGCACGAAGCCTGCGGGATTTAACCCATATATAATTCCAGCATATAGCCTGCGGTCTTTAATCCGGATACAAATATCATGCATATTTAATCATATATTAACACATTTCAACACTTTTCTTTCATCTCATTTTCACACTTAGCATTTGATAGCTTATGCATAACATTTTACTCACATTCATTTCAAACTTATCAATCGATTATAAAAGCACATTGCATATTTACCAACATGTTATACTTACCATTAGGCCATATAAGCATGATATAATACACTATCATTTCATCTTAAACATTCAGCTAAATCCCTATCTTACAAGGAACACCGAATTCACATAACATTTCATTTCACCGGCATTATAGCCTGCTAGGCTCAAAGGCTCGAATAATATTTCACCGGCATCATAGCCTACTAAGCTCAAAGCCCGATATCATTTCACCGGCATTATAGCCTGCTAGGCTCGAAGCCCGAATATCACATTTCGATAGACAATTCACCTGTTCTTTCCCACTTTCATAACTTATACTTCAATCATGTATAACTGAAACACATATCTATGAACAAAGATTTCATCCTTTCAACCACATAGGGTTTAATTTCCACATTGGAACACATATCTTAGTACATCATTTAATAGTATCAAATTCGACTAGATATGCTAGTCACATACGGCTCATAACTTTAATTTAATATTCATTCAACACAAAGAACATATGTATATTTTCACTGAAGCATCATCTCAATACAATACATCTTGCTCACTGGTTTGCACACAACCATTCAAATTAGCAATTATAAGATGGTTTCGCACATAGCCCATCCTTATCGATAATTTACGATGATTTTATCCTTACTCATATATATGACATAGGCATTTTCACCTATGCTTCTCAATTCACATTCATGATTCAATTCCAATCGATTTAATATGCATAAGTACATATCGCATACCTGACCAACTTAATGTATTGAACGAAATCGATTGTCGATTTAACACAAGGTCTCATAGTTGAACATAAACATGAAACCATTTCTTATATGTTCGATTCACATCAATCATCAAATTCATTTAATTCACATGTACTTAATTAGGTTGTTCATACCTGAATAGTTTACTTTACGGAACGAATCTACATATCGTATTAGCCCATAGTCTTATAGCACCACACTTTTAATAGTTTACCGGCAATTTGCCTGCTAGGTAATAACCTGATTTCATCGCCGGCCATAAGTCTGCTAGACCTTTAAGTCCGATGTCATTTCACCGGCATTACGCCTGCTAGGTTTGAAACCCGAATATATATTATAATGCATAACTTATATCATCGATCATTAACAGTTACCTCATCGAAGTTCACATTTAATCACTTTAGTACCAAGCCACATTCGGCTACCACAAAGGACTAATAAAAATAATTTTATACACATCATGGTTTCCTTTACATATTTAATAATCACAAATCGTGATATCTCTACCAGCACATATACGACATAGTTTATTCATTGTAATACTCATTTAGTGCATCAAATTTCTAAATCCAATTCAACTTAAGCATAATAGCCATAATCGGCTTATAGCCATTACATATTTGGCACATTAACTAAATAAAATTTACATTCTCTCTGCCATATTAATTTAGCTCTTAGGCATATAAGAAGGAATCAAGCTTAAACACTTAAGAACTTACCTTGAACGTTGCCGAACGATTACAACGACTATTCGATTACTTTCTCTTTTCCCTTATCCGAATTTGCCCCTCTATGCTCTTAAGCTTAAATTCAAAGATTTTAAACTAGTCATTATTCGACTATTCCAGCATCACTTTCAAAATATAATATATATATATTCGAATTTCACACCTACTGATCATAGTAAGCTTATAAGAAATCAATAAGCAACTCATTAACAAATTTTTGTCAATGTTTACCACATAATCATAATTTCACTGCAAGCTACTTCCTAAGCAACTGTCACTAAATCATTTATAACTGGAGCTACGAAACTCCAAATCAAGTTCCGTTAATTTTCCCTGAAAATAGACTCATATATATTTTATCCATAAAATTTTCAGAATTTTTGGTTTGGCCAATAAATATCATATTTTTCTTAAAGTTTACCCTGTTTCACTGTTTGACTAGTCTGACCACTCCTCACTACGAATCAATTTTCTCATTGTACAGAATTCAAAATATGTTCTTGTTTATTTCATTTGAAACTAGACTCATTAAGGAGTCTAATCATATAAATTTAATCTTATTATCATTTTTTTACAATTTATAATGATTTTATAAAAACAGAACAGAGGATCTAGAAGTCATTCTGACCCTATCCCACATCACTTCATATATCTTATTATCGGAAATTCTTTTGCTTACATGGTTTCTTTTATAAGAAACTAGACTCATTAATCTTTAATTACATAATTTATTCAGCTTCTAACTCATCTCCCACAATTTATGGTGATTTTCCAAAATCATGTTACTACTACTGTCCCAAGCAGATTTATTACCAATTCACTCTTTCACACATAACTTGCATGCATGTTATTCAAACATGCATATCACAAATCAATCATCACATACCTATGATTTCACTTAAGCATAATGTCCATTTCATCATTTTAAAGCACAAACATTACTCAATGTTATCCAAGTTCACATTCGGCCATAATACACACAACATGTTAGCCGATTTTCCCCCTTAGCATCTAAGGCACATGCATGCTCATTTGTTTGGCTCAACTTCACCTATCTTCCATTATTCATCAAAAGAACATGAAACAACAACCATTTCCTTCATTTCCATTCATGACCGAATGCTCACAACACAACCAAAAATAAAAAATATGCTTCATGAGTTAAGGTTGAATCAAGAAGAACTCATGAAAATCAAGATAGAAGTAAACTACCATGAACTTACCTTGGATTTTTCTTCCCCTGTGACCGAATTTTTCAAGAGCTTTTTCCCCTCTTGCTCTCCTATTTTCGGCTATGAAGAACAAGGATGAACAAAAAACCTTGTCTTTTACTTCCTTTTGTTATTTTATTACTAACATTTTATGACACAAAATAACATATATTATTTGTGCCATACTTATGCCATAATTTCAATAAAAAAAATTGCACAAATGCTTATCATGCCCATCATGGCCGGCCACTATGTTTTAAGGTGGGAAATTTGACATGCAAATCCACCTATTTCATACTATAAGTTATTTGGCCACTACAAATTAGCCTATAGCATTTTCAAAAATTTTCACATGAGTCCTATTTCATAATTTCACTCACAAATGGCAAAATCAAAGCATGAAATTTTCACACATGCACTTTCACATGAAATAAACATAGAATATAACATCTAATTATTTTTGTGACTCGATTTTGTGATCCCGAAACTACTTTCCGACTAGGGTCAAATTAGGGTTGTCACAGGGAGCACTGGATATTAAAGAATTTGTGGTACTATCTGAGCATGCTCAGAAGATGTAAGTGATCTGGAATGAAAAGAAAAAAAGCAAAAGCTAAGAATGAAAGTTCGAGCAAGCAGAGTATGTCTATAAATTTCTCGGCTCCTCCACCTAATAAATCGAGAGAGAGTTCAAAAGTCAGTCTGTTCCTACTACTGGGAATACGAGAAAAAGTATGTTTAAACAAGCTCTATAAAAAACTCAAGCTACTTCGATTGCGAGTGCTGGTAACGTCCGAAATGCAGACATATTTGCCTGCGAATATTGTGGAAAAACTCATTTTGGTGCTTGTAGATCAAAAAGAGGAGCTTGTTTCTGATGTGGTTCAGTAGAACATTTTGGGAGAGATTGTCTAAATAAAGCTTAAACGGGTTTCGAACAAACTGGAAGATTAGTGACTACTTCTCAAAGGGGTAAGAAATTAGGGCCTAGAAATGCTTCAGGAGTTGGTTGCAATAAAGGGCATGATACAACTATCAAATCTGAAGGTCAATCTCTAACTAGAGCTATGCGATTTGAGCTAGAGAAGAACCTACGACACCAAACGTCATTGCTAGTATTTTTACTCTTTCTAATGTTACTGTTACCACATTGATTGATCATAGATCAACACATTCTTATACATACACAACTTTAGCTACAGAAAATAATTTATCAGTAGATTCGACTGAATTTGATATTAGGGTGTCAAATCTAATAGGTCAGAGTGTGATAGTTAATAAAGTCTGTAAAAACTGTTTACTGAAAATTTGGGGTTATGAATTTCCCGTTAATTTGATGTTGTTGTCATTTGATAAATTCAATATTATTCTAGGTATGGATTAGCTAACAGTTCATGATGTAGTTGTTAGTTGCAAACAAAAATAGATTGTTTTGAAATGTCCGAGCGGTGAATTGATTAGCATTGAAACTACCATATTTTATTGTGTTATGATAGGTGCTAAAAGTAACATATTTTAGTCTCATTCTTAATGTGTTTTGGGGTGATTATTCGATGTTAATGGTGAATTTATGCTTCTAATCCTTTAAATTCATGTTTTTATACTTAGGAGAGCATTTGGGAGAAAAATGAGCAAAAATAAAAAAATTTGGAGCAAGGTACAAGGGCCACATGACCTGGACACAATCGTGTGAGCCACTTGGGTTGCCACATGGCCATGTGGTAGGTCGTGTCGATTTCACCAATTGTACTTCGAACAATAGGAAAAATGCAATTTTTAGGGTTTTTCGGACATTATGAGACCTATAATGACAAAAATAAGAAGATAGGAGTGAGCCGTCATAAAATATTCAAGAAAAACAACTCAAAAAACACCATTAAAGTCAATTTTGAAGCAAATTTTCGTCAAGATTGAAGATTCCAATTTGATTTCTTAGGAGATTATCATGAATTTCTTTATTTCTTTCGATTATACTATCTTTAGGATGAACCCTATGATGAATTCTATCTTTTGATTTTTATTTTATGCAATAAAAACTTAGTTCTTGTTCTCAACTATGTGTGCTTAATTATTGATTTAATATTTCTAGACTATTGATCCATGTTTGATGTGCTTAAATCAGAGGAGGAATAAACCCTATTTAAGAGTAGATCTAGAGTAATTGAGTGGAGTTGCATACAATCCTAGAAATAGGGCGACATAAATCTATCGGATTAGAGTCAAATCTAATAGGGGAATCCATAGATCGAGCTAATGCGATAATAAGGGTTTTAATTAGAAAGAAATTTTAATTAATCAACCTAGAGTCAGTTGCTCTTATTCTTGAAGAGAGATATTAGTATAATTTATGGATTTCTACAGATCAAGATACTAAGTGAAGAAATTGCGTAATTTAGATTGATAATGATAGATGAAATCTAGGCGAATTTTTTCCTGGGTATTGTTTTGCTTCTTAGTGTTAATCATTTATTTTCCTGAATTATTTTTTGTTATGTTCGTAGTTAATTAATTTAGTTAATTTTAATTTTAATTAATCACTCTAATTTATAGATTAAATAATAGAAAGACAGTAATTATTAGTACTTTTAGTCTTCATAGAAACGATATCTTTGCTCACCGTAGCTATATTATTAATTGATAGGTGCACTTGCCTTAGCTAGATTTTTAGTTGGTTTACGATTGCATCATGTTACTAGCATAGTGTCAACTCTTACTGCTTAGAAATTGATACAAAAAGGTGCTAAAGCTTATTTGGCATACATTTTCAATACTCGAGCATCTGAATCGAAAATAGATTAGGGTCCAACAATGCATGAATTTGCGATATTTTTCCTGAAGAATTACCTGGATTATTGCCAAACAGAGAAGTTGAATCTGTAATTGACCTCGTACTAGGAACTACTATGATATCTATAGCGCCATACAGAATGACACCAACAGAATTAAAAGAGTTGAAAACCTAGTAGCAAGAATTGATAGATTGGGGATTCATTAGACCAAGTGTATCACATTAGGGAGCCCTTGTTTTATTTGTTAGAAAGAAAGATGGTCTGTGGTTATGTATTGACTATCACCAGTTGAATAAAGTGACGATAAAGAATAAATATTCGCTACCACAAATTGATGATTTGTTTGACCAGTTGAAAGGAGCAACTGTATTTTTAAAGATTAATTTACGATTGAGTTATTATTAGTTGCAAGTTAAAGAACCAAATATTCCGAAAACAACATTTAGAACTCAGTATAGCCATTATGGGTTTCTTGTTATGTAGTTTGGTTTAACGAATACCCCTATCGCACTCATGGATTTGATGAATAGAGCATTTCAATCACACCTAGATCGATTTGTGGTCATGTTTATTGATAATATGTTGATTTACTCAAAGAATGAAATCGAACATGATCAACATCTGAGAGTTGTATTGCAGACTCTGCGTGAAAAACAGTTGTATGCAAAATTTAACAAATGTGAGTTTTGGTTACCTAAGATTTGATTTCTAAGGCATGTGATTTCTAAGACAGTATTCGAGTTGCTCCGCATAAAATTTATGCCATTGTGAATTGGAAACCTTTGTGAAATGTTATCGAGGTACGTAGTTTTCTAGGTTTAGCAAGTTATTATCGACGCTTTATGAAAAAAAAATTTATTATTGCTTTACCTATGATGAAAATACTCTAGAAAGATGTTGAGTTTGTCTGGATTGATAAATGCCAACAGAGTTTCAATCATTTGAAAAAGATGTTAACTGAAACTCTAGTGTTGACTCATTCTGAATCCGAAAATGAATTTACAGTTTTTAGCGATGCCTCGTTGAACAGACTGGGTTATGTGCTTATGTAGGAAGAAAAAATGGTAGCTAATGCCTCTCGCTAGTTGAAATCACATGAAAGAAATTATTCAACGCATAACATTGAGTTAGTTGTAGTCGTGTTCACTTTAAATGTAACATCCCGAATTAGGGTCTAGTCAGAATAGTGGTTTTGAGACCACAAATTCGAAGTATAAATAATTATTTTATGATTTTTATGAGTCCATGATATGATTGCATGCTTGTGTGAAAATTTCATGAAGAAATTTTATTGATAAAGTGTCCAATTTGACATTTAAGACTAAATTGCAAAAGTTGCAAAATGTGAGTCCTAGAAGCTTTAAGCATGAAATTTCCATGGATTATTAATTAGAGGTCCTTAAATAGCAATTTGGCCAATTTCTATATTTATGGACAAAAATGGGCATGAATAGGAAAATTTTGAAAGAAAGACCTTAAGGGTATTTTTGTCATTTGGTTATTAAAAGAATAAAAAGGGAAAAATGAAGCAAAAATCTTGTCCATCTTCTCCTACCTTAGTTGAAAATCTCAAGAAGCCATAGCTAGGGTTTTGTTCAACTTTCAAGCTTGATAATTGAGAAAAATAAAGTCCAAACCTAAACCGAGGAAAGAACAAGGTTGTGGACTAAATCGAATAATTAGCCATATTTTGGTACCGAGGTAAGTTCGTGTGTAAATAATTCAACATCATGTTATTATGTATTTGATATTTTGATATTGCCTGAAATGTATATCTATCTCTATGGATTTGATTAATGATGACTCGATAACGATTCGGCAAAAAATCGATATCTCGAAATCCTGATGACCATGTCTGGGCCATGGCTTTGGCATCGATATGTGATCCCATGTAAGACCATATCTGGGATATGGCATTGGCAACTATATGAGGCATCATGTAAGACCATAGCTGGACTATCAACTTCGATCTATGATCCCATGTAAGAACATATCTGGGATATGGCATTGGCATCATACTATGCGCATGAGAATTCCCGAGTATCTTTTAGTATTCTAAGTGGTTCAACTGGTAATTGAAAGATTATGTCAAAGAGATGATAAAGTATGATCATATTGGAAGGGTACAGGTATGTACACAAAGCTCATAAATATTGAGATTATGAATCCATGAGACCTCGGTAAGAAGTGAATGAATGAATTATGATCATGAGTTTTAATGCCATTATGTAAATTACATGACTTAAAGTGTACCTATGATACTTGATGACATTGTGATAAATATTATTATGTTATGTGTATAATATTGCATGGTTAATGATAATTATTTACATGAAAACTTATTAAGACTTTATGCTTACTCTCCTTTCTTTTCCATTTTCTTATAGTATCGCCAAGCTAGCTCAGGGATCGAAGGATGTCGGAGACTCGATCACACTATCAATTGGACATTTGGGTATAGTTAGTCTAAACATTTTGAGTATGACATGTATAGGGACTTTGTCTTTTTGTTATATGTCATACTGGTTTAGCCAAATGTGTTGGCTTATAATGATTTGATGATTCATTTTGTATATGGCAATGAGATATGGCTCATATTAATTATGGGGATGTAATTCTATTCATATATGCATGCATGTGCTAAGGTCACTCATGATATAGTTAAATTCATTTGGTATGGATGAATTGTGGATATGATCATGGATGTTTAATGATGGAAATGTGAGTAAATGGCATTATAACAACTAAGACATGAATGTATAAAATGGAAGTAAATTGATGTTACATATTGCATGAGATTTGGTAAGCTTGGTCTAAATAAAATATGGAGTCTTAAGCAAGTATAAATTGATAAGAAGTTGACATGTATGAGCCATATTTATGAATGTGTAAGTGCTCATTTATGCCTTGTAGTATGTCATTGAGATGTGTAAGTGTGAATGTGTTAACGAGGGTGACAAAAGGCTTGGAAAATAACCTCAAAGTTGTCCACATAGTAGACACATAGGTGTATGTCTAGACCATGTGTGACACACGGCTTTCCCCAAGGGCGTGTGTTCTAGTTGTGCATCCTCTGCACCCTAATTAGGTAAAACAGAATGCTCAGAATTAAACACACGGGCAAAGACAGGGCCGTGTGTCTTAGCCGTGTGAAGGACACGGCCCGAGGACATGGAAGTGTGCCCAGGCCGTGTGAAGTTTGCACCTGATTTTTGGAATTTAATTCACCACACGGCCTAAGCATACGGGCGTATGACTTGGCCGTGTGACCTTATTTTGTTGATGACATCATAAACAAAAAGTTACACGGGCTGAGGACACAGGTGTGTCCCAAGCCACATGGGCGTGTGTGATCACACGGCCTACCCACACGGACGTATGACCCTCCAAAACAAGAAATGTTTCTAGGTGTTGCAAAAGTTCTGAGAGTTCTCGGTTTAGTCCCAATCCGTTTCCAATGTATGTTTTGGTTCCCGTAGACCCATAATAGGGACGATATGCATGTGTATGAATGGTTTTAAATCGAATGAAATTTTATGGCCCGATTTTGTGTAAAGGTTTATGTTTAAGTCCGGTAATGCCTTGAACCCTGTCTCAGCTTCGGATGTAGGTAAGGGGTGTTAAATTAAATATTTGGCGACATTACCTATATGGTGAAAATTTTCATATTTACACTGATCATAAAAGCCTAAAATACTTGATAATCGAGAAACAATTGAATTTTTGTCAACACAGGAGGCTTGAGTTGCTAAAAGATTACGATTTGATTATTGACTATCATCCTGGTAAAGCAAACATGGTTGCTGATGTTTTGAGCTAGAAGTCTTTATTTGCTCTAAAAACATTGAATACTTGATTGACTATGAAGCGCGATGGTTCTGTTTTAGATTAATTGAGAGTTAAATCGACTTTTCTTCAACAAATTTTAGAGTTTTAGAAAATCGATTCTAAATTGAAATTGAAGCATGAATCGATTGGAAATGGTCAGAATACAGAGTTTAGTATTGGTAATGTTAGTAATTTGTATTTCAGGGGTTGTTTGTATTAAAAAAGATATTTCAAGTGAAGCCCACAGCACATTCGATTCATCTTAATAGTACAAAAATGTATAATGATTTGAAGCAAATGTACGGATAACCATGTATGAAACGTGAAATATATGATTTTTTGACTAAATGTTTAGTTTGTTAACATGTGAAACCGAGCATCAAGTTCCATTAGGTTTATTGCATCTTGTGATGATTCCAGATTGGAAATGGGAGTGAGTCAAAATGGATTTTGTGTCAAGAATACCCTAGACTCCGAAAAAGAAAGATGTCATCTAGGTTATTATTGATAGATTAAATTAGCGTACTTTATTTTGATCAAAACAAATTATTCACTCGAGAGATTAGTTGAGTTGTATATCTCTGATATTGTCCAATTGCATGGTATGTCAATATCCATTATTTCAGATCATGATTCGAGGTTTACCTCCAGATTTTGGGGTAAGCTAAACAAAGCATTAGGTAAGAAATTAAATTTTAGTATTGCATTTCATCCCCAGACAAATGGTCAGTCTGAGCATGTGATTCAAATTCTCGAAGATATGCTGTGATGTTATGTTATAGAGTCTGAAGGCAGCTGGGAGAAATTTCTATTATTAGTTGAATTTGCTTATAATAACAACTATCGAGTGAGTATCAAAATGGCTCTTTACAAGGCTTTATCCGGATGAAAATGTAGAACTCTATTGTATTGGTTCGAGTTAAGTGAAGGAAAAATTGTTGGTACTGATTTGATTCGTGAAACTAAAGATAAAATCAGAGTTATCCATGATTGTTTGAAAGTTGCCTCTGATCAACAAAAGTTATAAACTGATCTGAAATGAAAAGATATCGAATTTCAAGTTGAGGATAAAGTATTTTTAAATGTCTCACCTTGGAGAAAGGTGTTACGATTTGGTATAAAAGAGAAGCTTAACCTAAGGTTTACAGGGCTGTATGAAATTCTTGAAAGAATCAGACCTGTAGCATACAGTTTGGCTTTATCACTGGAGTTAGAAAAGATTCTATAATGTTTTCCATATATCAATGTTGAGTCGTTATCAATTAGATTTGTCGTATGTGATGTCCAATGATGAAATTGAGTTATAGCTGAATTTTTCATACAATAAAAAACCGGTGAAAATTCTAGCTCGAGAAGTAAAAAATTTCACAAAAAAAAAGAGTTTTGTTGGTGAAAATCTTGTGCCACCGTCATGGTATCGAAGAAGCTACGCGGGAAATCGAGGAATCTATGAAATCACTATACCCTAATCTGTTTGCTGGCAAGAATTTTAAGGACAAAATTTTCTTTGAGGGAGAGAGTTGTAACAACTCGTTTTTTAGTAGTGTCAGAAACAGTGATTTCGAGAACACAATTTTGATATTTGAGTTAGAAAATATTATTTATTTAATATCTACGAAGTTATATGAGTGTCGTATTAAAATTTGGTCCAATAATTTTGATATTTAGATAGTTAACTAAGGGAAAATGGCTAAATCATAAACTTAACAAAATTGAACTATTATAAATAAAAAAATTAATGTTTGAGGGTTCAATTAAGAAAATAGACTATTCTTATCACATTAGTTAGTGGATAATGATATTAATTATTTTTTAAAGGTGATTAAACTTAGTTAATGGTATAATTATTTTAACTTAATCTTATTGTTCTTAATAATTACAATTTTACCTAAGTATATATATTAAAATAAAGAAACCAAAAGATGAAAGAAAAACAAATTTTCATCTTTCTTTTCTTCCATAGTCATATGTTTCCTTAGGGTTTTATTTTCAACTTTGTTTCTTCAATTGGTATGTGAATTCAAGCCTGTTTCTTGTAATTTTTATGTTTTTAGAATCCTGGGAACTTGATTTAGCTAAACCAGGGACTATTTTGAGAAATATTTTTAAGTTTGTTAAAGTTTCCATTAATGTTTCATTGAAGCTTTTGTGGTTATTTGGTTAGTTTTGAAGCTTAGATATGTTAATGAATTAGTTTGTAAAATAAAAGTTGTTAGTTTTGAACATAGGGACTAAAATGAAATAAGTCCAAAATGAGTAGGAAAATTCTAAATTTTTGTGTATTAATTGACTGCTAGAGGACAAAATTGAGGTTGATTTTAAAATTGAAAGTCAAATGTGAGAATTATAATATTATTGGTTTTAGTGACTAAATTGTGATAAATGTAAAAGTTGAGAGATTTTAGTGTAAATGAAATTGAATAGGGAGATGAGATTTAAATGTTGTTTTATGTTGTTTAGATTGATTAATTAAATCAAATTATATTTTAGATCAAGAATCTCTACGATTGGGGAACGTACGAGGAAAATGAAAAATTGTCGATTAGTCCCTGATAGTTGAATCATTACTAGTTTGACAAGTAAGTTCATATATTATGAAGTTACTCATTTGTTTTTATTTGTTATAGTAAGATTATTGATATTTATTGTTGTTGGTTTGGATTTATAATGTACTTTAGTATGTCCCGATGAAATTACTAAATGATTGTATACAGATTTTTTATTTTTGTCCAGGTTGCTAGCTCCTACATATGTTGCGGACTCGAGAATACGAATTTAGGTTCCTAGCTCGTACATATGTTATGGGCTGAAGAATACAAATTTAGGTTCCCAACTCTTACATATGTTGCGGACTAAAGAATATGAAATATTAAGGCCTAGCCAGGCAATTTATCGTGTTGGTTGACTCTTTGGGTAACCAGGCACTACTGTTTTCATTTGTATACTAAGGTATTTTACGAAATTTCATTGGGAAGGTTGCTTTTAAAGTCTTGGAGACTTATCTGTGATATTGATTAAAGAATTTATATGATTTGATTATGGGATTATAGTTGATTTACTTGGAATTGAAAATAATTATAGATGTTCGTATGATTGAGCTCAAGCATGTTGTCTATTTTAATGATGTGGATTAAATTTTGATAAGTTAAATTGTATCTCAGTTTGAGTTTTGTATATGATAGCACTTGAGGTAAGCAATATTTAAATTTTATGAGTTTATTAAGTATTTGAAATACTTATATGTATTCTTATTTTTCTGTATATTGTGGACATTCGAGACGTGTCGATCGGATCAACAAGGAGCTCACACCTACGGTCACTTGATTCGGTAGATTTTTGAAGTTTTATAGTTGGGTTACTTATGGCATGTATATAGAATGTTTATGTGCAAGCTAAAAATCATGTTTGGGATGGTTACATATAGTTACCATTTTCATATTTGGGATACTCACACAAGCTTCAAATCAGGATTACTATACATGCTTTGCCTAATGTTACTCATACAAGCTTCAAAGAATCTGCACAAGAAGCAAATGATGCTCACCATGCATACTTTGCCTACAAGTTCCAAGCATTGATGAAGCTTTCTCCCAACAATGTGTCACCAACGTGGAGGAGATAGAAAGGGATTTTGACGCGAGCATAGGGCCAATACCTCACATGTCAATAAACTCACTGTTATACACAACTGCAGAGAAATAAGACTATTTTAAAAGAGAGTGATTAATTTTATACAAAATTAAAGAGTTAATAGATTGTACCTCAACATGCAACGATCTTCCGTCTCTGTTATTGGTAGAACCACTTATATTTAAAACCATAGGCGACAATATAACAAATAGAAATGCAATAGTGGGGCATAACAATGGCAAAACTGCAACAAAAGATAAGCTACATTTCTTTCATGTTTTATCCTATTTCATTCAAGCATGAATTGATGATGCATCACAGAAAATAACTAAAAATATGACGAAGGCAAGTTCACCTATTGATAAATAGTATAGCTACGGTAAGTAGAGATATTGTATCCACGAGGACTAAAAGTACTAGTAATTACTATTTTCCTATTATTTAATCGACAAATTGGAGTAATTGTTTTAAGCTAAAATCTACTAAATTAATTAACTAAAGAACTCAACAGGGAATAAATCAGGAAAATAATTTAATAATGACCAAAAATTTAAACAATACCCAAAAAAGAATCCACCTAGTCTTCATCATCATTATGAATATAAATTAAACGATTTATTCACTTGGTATCTTAATACGTAGAAATCCCTAAATTATGCTAATATCTCTTTCGAGGGTAAGAGTAACTGACTCTAGGTTGATTAATTGAAATTTCTTTCTAATTAAAACCCTTATTATCACATTAACTCTATCTATAAATTCCCCTATTAGATTTTACTCTAATTCGATAGATATATGTCATCCTATTTCTAAGATTGCATGAAACTCCACTCAATTATGTTAGATTTACTCTTAAATAGAGAATTTTCCTACTTTAATTTAAGCACATTAAACATGCATTAATATTCAGGAAATATTGAAACAAGAGATAAACACACATAACTGAAAACAAGAATCCATTATTTATCACGTAAAACATAAATCAAATAATAGAATTCGTCATAGGGTTCATCTTCCCTAGGTATCTAGAGAATTAGTCCATAATTGTAAATAAAAACACTCAAAGTCAGTATAATCACAAGAAATAAACTCATAAAAACTTCAAAGAAATTAAAAGGAGGTCTTCAATCTTGATGCAAATCTACTTCAGAGTTGGCTTCAATAGTGTTCTTCGAGTTGTTTTCTTCAATACTCTCTTATTGCCCCCTATTCTCTTCTTCTATTTAGTATCTATAGGCTTTATAATGCCCAAAAATCCTAAAAATTGTCTTTTCCCATGTTTGAAATGCGAGTTTCGAAATTGACATAGCCTGGCACATGGCCGTGTGCCAGCTTGTGTGGCTCATACGGCCATGTGTCCAGCCTGTGTGGCCCTTGAAATCTGCTCTATTTGTCCGATTTTTGCTTGTTTTTCGCTCATTTTTCTCTCAAATGCTCTCCTAAGTATAGAAACATGAATTTAAAAGATTAGGAGTATAAAATTCACCAATTTGCATAAACAATCATCCAAAAGTGCATTAAAGATGGGATTAATATATGTTACTTTTATCACTTATCAATCAAGTTTATGAAACTGGAGCTCCAAAAAGAAGTTGTCTAAATGTTCTTCTCCTGCATATTACAATCCAAGCAAAAATACTATGCCAACTGGATTGAGTGTTTGTAATTTTTAAGTGTCAAATTTCATAAATTATCTTTATAAATAATAAAACAGACACATAAAATACTTTAATCATATTAATAAAAATAATTGCGAGATTTTTTATATTTTCAGTAGTAAAAATACATTTTTCTTAAAGTAACACGATTACATTTAAAGGTTTTAAAAGTGAATGAATGATGTTAATATCGTAATCGAAATGGGAAATATAGTCAACAGATTTCAGAATGATGCAAATATTTCTCAAAACTGTGTGAAAATTGTGGCATTACAATATTAATTATAAAATATTTTAATATTTTAATATATCATATGAGACAAATTAATCACGATAAAAAATAAAATGGGTTTTTTATCGGAATAATATAAAAAAAATAAAAAAAACGAAAATGGGTTGTTGCTAAGATTAAGTAGCAAAATGGTACATTTGGATGGGTGAATGGTGGTGCATAGGCGGCACCACCCTCATTTTTTGACACTTTACAGTAAAAAAAACGATGGGACAAGACACGAATGAAGGGTCTGGCATAGGCAGCACAAGTAGAATGTCTGGAGCAAGCAGTACAGGTGGAGAGGTTGGCAGAGGCGACACCACTTTGGCAGGGTTGGGACGATTGCATACTTAGTTCCTTTGTATTTTTATGTGTTTAGGGACCTTATAATGGTACCCAAGTTCCATTTTCTGCCGTGAGTAAAGGAGAAGAAAGAGAAGGAGAAGAGAAGAAGAAGAAAGAGAAGGAGAGGGTGGGTAGGGAAGGGAAAGGAAGGGAAAAAGAAAGAAAAAGGGAGGAGGAGAATAGAGAGAGGGAAGGAGAAAGAGAAGGAAAAAAATAGAAAAGAAAAGGTAAATTATTTTTGTTATAAATTAATGGATTAATGTTAATTTAATTTTTTTTGTTATTATTGTTGATTTAATTCGTATTTAATTTTTAAATGTAATTTTGTAAGGTACTACTTAGTAAAAAAGAGGTACTAAGGTATGTTTGTATTTATTTTATAATTTTATTCATTCATAATTTATTCTTAATATTTATTGAAGAAAAAAAGCCTATTTATGTTATGTACAAAGAATGCTTTATTATTTTGTGTAATTTATTTGTTATGTGTGTTTTAGGTTGATTATATATATTTTTTATAAAATTTATTTGGCATGTTATTTTTTAATTATTTTAATATTATTTTTTGATTATTTATGTAGTTAAAAGATGAGACCATTGATATGGAATTTGGAATTTATGAGATAAATTAGGAATTAGTTTATATGTTTTAATTTTTAAGATTTTATTTTTTTTATAAATAATAAAAATGAAATTTATTTTGGACTTCTATGAAAAAAAAGAATATTTTTTTATAATAATTAAGTTAGCGTGTTATTATATATATTTATATATATATATTATATTTTAAACCAAAAATATTTACTTATTATCATTTTAAAGTAATAATAAAAATATTTTTATTTATTATGTATCGTTTATGTTATGTTTTTGTTATTGACATGTTATTCTTAGTATTTTTAATATAAAAACTTACTTTCTATCATTTTAAAATAATAATAAAAATATTTGTATTTATTATGTATCTTTTATGTTATGTTTTTTTATTGGCATATTATTTTTAGTATTTTAATATAAATTTTTTGTTTTTTATGTAGGTAAAAGATTAAACCATTGGCATGGAATTTCTGAATGGGACCATTGAGTTGGAGTTTGAGTTGGAATTTATAAGATATATTTATTTTGTTAATGTAGTATAGCAAAAAATGTGATGTGGAAAAAACTGTTTGGTAATTTTTTGTAATTAAAAGCAAAATATAAAATTTAGGTATTTTGAAAAATATTTAAAATCTATCAAACTTTGAAATTAATAACCAAAATTTGTTTTGAAATTGCAGGTATCGCAATGGCTCAATTGATTAAAAACGATGGTCACATATCAAATACAGTTAATAATATGGTATTATATTGTTATTTGTTAATCACGGGTTCCCTTTAAAAAAAGATCTACGTAATTTATGGAAATAAATTATGTTATTATAACTATTTTCTATAATTTTTCACTGTCAGGGCCCCTACCCCGCATTAAGGGGTTGGGTGAATAGTTTAATATATTCTCCGGATGCATGACTGATGTCATACTTGGAGTTAGCTAGATTCGTGTCGGCAGCATTGATCCGGACGTTTCATTTACGCTACGATTTAATATCCGTATTGGTCTAGCGTTGGCGCCCAGAGACCCACACTTTCCATTTACCGTGTGGGGAGTGCACTGTCACCCTAGAGGATGTTGCATTACAACTTGGGCTTCCAATCGACGGGAGTGCCGTAACAGGCGTAAGTGCGATAGTTGAGCCGACTTCCCTTTGTTATAGCCTACTAGGAGTCTCGTCCGTCGATGATGAGTCCAATTTTACGGGTTTGAAATTTTCATGCTGAAAGCCAATTTTGAACATTTATCATTTAAGCCATTGAGCATGAGGTGATATGCGCAGCTCGAGCGTACATTATGCATATTATAGGGGTTGTACTAATGCCTGATGCGAGCAACAACAGGGTTAATTTGATGTATTTACCCCTATTAGCCGATTTACAGAATGTTCATTCGTACAGTTGGGGTTCCCCAATTCTGGCTATGTTGTATCGTGAGCTTTGTCGGATGACAAGGTCTAATGTCGTAGACATATGCAGATGCCTTGTATTGTTGCAATCATGGGCTCTTTATCAGATGCCATTCTTGGCATCGGTTAGGCACCAACTATACGTATTTCCACTAGTGAACAGGTGATAAAATTTAACTTCTTATTAATTGACAATTTCTTTATAGTGATATTATTCAAACTAAACTATATTTACTTGAAATTTGTTTTCGTAGATGGAGTTTTTATCTCATATCTACCAATGTAGGTGGGGAAGATTCACTTGATCACCAAGAGAGGAAAACATGGAAATAATTGGGAGGTTGTGCATCTTAAATATATTGCAGTGTGGGATAATCGGATGGCACGGAGACCTCAAATGAATATATCTTTCGATTTGCAACCATCATTAGAGTAGATACAATGGTACTCTACTACGGGAAAGTCATATTTACTTGGTGGGCAGTCGACTGTAGCCCCCCGCACATGCAGCAACCTGGGGCATATGAGCCAGTGGCAGATATAGAGGCCGAGCTAGAGCCAAAGCAAGATCCTAAGCCCGAGCCCAAACCCAAGCTCGAGCTCGAGCTTAAGCCCAAGCTACAGCCAGAGGCCGAGTCCGAGCAATCGCATACACATTCGGCTGATAGTTCTTATCATCCAGATTTTTCAGTCAATGACTATTTCTCGGGCTTGTCAGGACACGAATACCATTCCGGGTTTGATATCTTTCGGTTGTACAGCACTCCTCCGGCCCATATCCACCACAGTACAACACTCTTCCCTGCCCGTATCCACTGCAGCACTGCACTCCTCCTGGGTCGTATCCACCGCAGTATGGCACTCCTCCCAGCTCAAGTTCATCAATAGCATTCGGGGCATATGATTTTTCTTCTATTTTCTCACACCCCACCTACGACTGATGAGGGTGTTGATCGCCGCAATCACCCACAACATGAACGTCGTCCCCCGTAGAAATATACCCCTAGGACCACACCATCAAACCATTAATTTTAGGGGCTTCTTGTGGTTTTAATATTACAAAGTTTGCACTTTTTTATTCTAAAAAATATAAATCAAGAAAAAGACAATCTTTATATATATTAATTAGAACTTTAAAAATTGGAACTAAATTTGTGGTCATAAATTAGATTAATTGCAACATTAAAACATTAAAACACTAAAACTTGTAACAAACTTAGTTTTGTAACATAAAATATGTTATATAAATTAAATACATTACAATCATAATCTAATTGGAACAAACTTTGTAATATAAATTTTGTTATATAAATTAAATACATTACAACATTAATCTAATTGGAACAAACCTTGTAATATAAAATTTATTTTATATAAATTACATAAACTCAATTCCTACCCGATCGTTACGATTGTCCAACATGATAGTTTCGTTGCGGGCATTTGCTCCGATTATGACCAGCTAATCTGCATAATCCACAACGCTTACCGTCAGATTTCCCCCTAATGTCCATTTTGTTATGGATTCTGGATGATTGTGGATCACCTCTCGGATTCTTACTCAACCCTCTGTCTGGGACAAGCTCGAAAGTCGTTGGAGGCACCTCCCATGTAGACAGGTCAGATAGGATGGGGAACTTATTCTCCCAGACAGACAACATGCACTCGAGTGAGCACATATCATCGACAAATTGTTCAACATTGAGCGAGACTTTAGCACATGCTGCCACGACATGTGCAGATGAATAATGAAGTGTTTGGAACCTCCGCAATCGCATCGTCTATTATGGAAATCAACTCCATAGGACCTAGGTGGTATACCGGGTCGATGACTAATGGTCTCTGTAACACCCCTCACCCTTATTCAAAGCCAGAATAGGGTTACGGAGCATTATCAAACTTATAAAATAATTAAAACATTCAGTTAACATACATTTTCAATTTCATGCAATCATCATTGAAAATCAATCACATTATCCCTAATACAAGCCTACGAGGCCCAAAACACGCTTTAGGAGTGGTTCGGGATTAAACCAATAACTTAGGAAACTTTTGGAACACTTAGAAAATTTTGAAAAATACAGGGGACACACGTCCATGTGGCCCGGCCGTGTGGACATTCGAAATGGGATCATATGGCCGTGTCCCAGCCCATGTCCGACCCTTTGTAACTCTTTGACTTGGATCATACGGCCAACAGACAGCCCCGTGTGGCTAGCCCGTATGCCCTAAAAATGGCCACACACGCCTGTGTGCCAGGCCGTGTGTTAGGCCGTGCCAAACCTGTAGGGTATACTGACTTATGCGACACGGCCAAGGCACACGCCCGTGTCCAAGGTCGTGTGGAGCATACTGACTTGGTTTCTATCTCAATAACAGAGGACATACGGCTATGTAACTTGACCGTGTATCACACACGACTAAGACACACACCCATGTCTCTGTCCGTGTAGACAAAAAATAGGTTATTTACCAAGCCATTTTGCCACCCAAATTTGCATATACCTCCACCAACCCAATTGGCACATAACAAGGCATAATTAGGCAATCAAACCAATCTCAACTAGGCCTAATTCATACTAGTTCTACACCATCAACCATAAGACACACATAAGTCAAGATAAGTTATAAAATTTCATACCAAATTCATATTCATAGTTATCAATATAAACACTTCCATATAAGCATTATTTTTTCCTAAATTCACCAACATATAACTACTCAATTATCAACCATTTATCACAAGCACTTGTAAGACAAATATCAACACATGAGTAACGCAATTTGTATATGTATACACAACCAATTCAACCAAAATAAGCCAACTCTCATGGATATATATACAACACCAAAATACTTAACATTTACTAGCCAACTCAAATGACTAAATCCATTACCAACACATATACCAAAATGACCAAAGTTCCTATACATGCCATATATTCAAAAACAAAGATTCAAAAGTACCAAAATGATAGCTTGATAGTGTGATGAAGTCTCTGATGATCCCTGAATCCGAGCTAGCTTTGAAATCACTATAAACATGGTAAAATAAACAAAGGAAGCTTTATAGCTTAGTAAGCTCATATGATTAATAAGTATAATTTGCCAATTCATTCACAATTTAAAGAACATAAGTAAGTATAAGCAATACATTCAATTCAACAATTTGCACATTTCCATAATTCTATGTATCATGTATAAATTTATCAACTTTCACTTACTTTTCATATGAACTTATCAATTATCACTTGCCAAACTTATTACGAGTACCTGAACTGATTCATATCATTGCTTATATCCATGTACCATTATCTTTTCGCATTGAACCATTTGAAATAATATCGGATACTCGGGAATCTCGCACCGAAGTGCCACATACATAGCCAAAGCTATCTCAATCTCATATCACATATATGTTCACTCTCGAGCTATCAACGGGCCTACTCACACAAGCTGTCGGTCAAGACGTAGCTACACGGTGCTGCTCACACAAGCTATCAACTAACCGCAACACATGCCAGTATACTCAGCCACCGGTAGGACCTACAGGACCAACACCCGAATCACATAATCACAGTAACCCCTAATGACAAGTCACTAGTATCCTATCTATTCTTAAGGTCCAATCGAGATTCTCACTGTGTCAATGCTTTGTTGATAGATTCTGCAGTGTCGTAATATCACAATTATAATATTAAGCATATAAACACATATAACATTAAGCTTATTAATCATACAAACTTACCTCGGATGCAAAAACGGTGAAACGAGTCGATTAATCCAAAACTTTGTTCTTTCCCCAATCACAATCTGGGTTTCGCTTTCCTTAATCTATATAATATCAAATTTAGCTTATTTAATTATCTCTCTATTCAATTTAATCCAAAACACATATTAAGGAAATTTTACATTTTTGCCCCTAACATTTCAACATTTTTACAATTTAATCCTTATTTCATAAAATCACAAATTCATGCAATTCAACAAAAACCCATGTTAGCCGAATTTCAATTAGGTCCCTAGTAGCCCATATTTTTTTATTTATTTCACATTTTAACCACAAAGTTTCCACATTTCACAATTTAATCCTTAATTTGTATTTTCACTAAAAATCAATTTACAAATGTTGTTTATCTATCAACAACCATGCATTTTCTATCATCAATCATCAAAAAAGTACAAATTCATCAATGGAAAAACTCTAAACCTTTAAAAAATTTCAAATTAGTCCCTGGGCTAGCTAGATTAAGCTGCAACGATCTCAAAAACATAGAAATCATTAAAAATGTGACAAAAAATGAACTTACAATTAAACCATGAAATGGCCAAACCTTAGAAAGCTCTCATGGATGTTTTTATTTCTTATTTTCAATGGAGAAGGATAAATTAGAAGATGATAAAGTTGTTTTCATTATTTTACATATTTAATTTACCAAATTACCTTATTATCCATTGTTATAAAACATTAAAATTACTTAATATATGTCCATAAATGTCCACTAACAATAAAAATAGTCTAATTACCACATAAGGACTTTACTTTAATATTCCATAGCTATTCGGTACCTTTAACTATTAGAACAACACTTTTACACTTTACGTGATTTAGTCTTTTTTATCAAATTAAACACTCAAACGATAAAATTTCTTAACGAAATTTTCACACAAACATACTATCATTCCTTAAATATTAAAATAATAATAAAATAATTATTTTGACTTGGAATTTATGGTCCTGAAACCACTATTCTGATTTGACTAAAAAAATAGGTTGTTACAACTCTCCCCCCTTAGGGATTTTTGTCCCCGAAAATCTTACCAGAAAATAGGTTGGGTACTGTTTTCTCATAGCTTCCTCGGTTAGGGTACTATTTTCTCATAGCTTCCTCGGTTTCCCACGTGGCTTCTTTGACTCCGTGCCTTTGCCACAAAACCTTCGCCAAAGCTATGTGTTTATTTCTTAACTCATTAACCTCTCGAGCTAAAATTCTAATTGGTTCTTCATTATACGTCATATCAGGCTGAATTTCTATCTCAGACGGAGAAATGATATGTGATGGATCTGATCGATACCTTCGTAACATTGATACATGAAACACATTGTGGATCTTCTCTAACTTTGACGTTAAAGCTAACCAATATGCTACTGGCCCTATTCTTTAGATTATCTCATACGGCCCAATAAATCATGAACTCAGCTTGCATTTGCGACCAAATATAAAAATTTTCTTCCATGAAGATTCTTTCAAAAATACTTTGTCACCGATCTGAAATTCAATGTCTTTTCGTTTCAAATTCGCGTACAATTTCTGTCGATCTGAAGCTATTTTCAGACTGTCTCGAATAATCAATCTCTCTAATCAAACCAACCCCGTGAATCTTTTTCTCACTAAACTTGGTCCAATACAATGGAGTGCAACATTTGCGACCACACAATGCTTCATATGGTGCCATTTTAACACTTGATTGAAAACTGTTGTTATACGCAAATTCAATCAATGGAATATTTCTCCCAATTGCCTTCAAATTCTAAAACACAACAACAAAGCATATCTTCAAGAATCTAAATTACTCTCTTAGACTGACCGTTGGTTTGTAGATGAAACGCAGTACTAAAGTTCAACTTCCTACCCAAATCTTCTTGCAATTTCTTCCAAAATCGCGAAGTAAACCTCGGATCTCTATTCAAAATTATTGACACTAGCATCCTGTGCAATCTACCAATCTTATAAATGTATAATTCAGCCAATTTATCAAGCAAATAGTCTGTACGTACCAGAATGAAATGTACAGACTTCGTTAGTCAATCTACAACAACCCAAATAGCATCTTTCTTTTTCAAAGATAGGGGCAAATCCAATACGAAATCCATCGAACTCTATCCCATTTCCACTCTGGTATCATCACTGGTTGTAGCAATCTCGAAGGTACTTGATGTTCAGCTTTAACTTGCTGACAAACCAAACATCTCGATACAAATTCTAAAATGTCTCATTTCATGCCCGACCACCAATACAACTGTTTCAAATCATTATACATTTTGGTACTCCCCGGGTGAACAGATAGACAACCACTGTATGCTTCGTGAAGAATTTTCTGAATAAGCTCGAAATTCTTTGGTATGGAAATTCTATCTCGGAACATTAAACAATCATCGGATTCGACCTGATAGTTTGAATTACTAGTCGACTCACATTGCACTCTTTTACCTTACGAATCATTATCACACTTCTGAGCTTCGTAAATTTATTGAAGAAATACCGATTTAGCTTTTAACTCTACTAGAATCGAACCATCATCAGACAAGGTTAGTTGAGTATTCATCACTCGCAAAGCAACTAATGATTTTCTACTCAGTGCATCCGCGACTACATTTGCTTTTCCCGGATGCTAATCAATCACTAACTCATAGTCTTTTAGCAATTTTAGTCATCTTCATTGTCGCAAATTCAAATCTCTCTGAGTCATTATGTACTTCAAGCTCTTATGATCGATAAAGATATGACACTTTTCACCATATAAATGACGTCGCCAAATTTTCAATGCAAATACATTGGCGGCTAACTCTAAATCGTGCGTCAGATAATTCTTTTCATTCACTTTCAACTGTCTGAAGGCATAAGCTATCACTTTTCCCTCTTGTATCAAAACACAACCCAAATCATTCAATGACACGCCACTAAAAATCACAAATTCTTTACCCGACTCAGGTTGAACCAAAACTAATGCATCAATTAACAATGTTTTCAACTGTTTAAAACTCTTTTGACATTTTTCGGACCACTCGAACTTCACATCTTTTTGTAGCAATCTAGTCATCGATATAGCAATCATCGAGAATCCTTTAACAAAACATCGGTAATAACCTGCTAACCCCAAAAAGCTTCTGACTTCGGAAACATTTCTCGGTGGTTTCCAGTCAACAACTGCAAAAATCTAACTCGGATCAACTCGTATGCCTTCAGTTGAAACAATATGCCCCAAAAATCTAACTTCTCGGAGCCAAAACTCACATTTGCTGAATTTAGCAAACAATTGCTTACCTCTCAAGGTTTGTAACACAATTCTCAAATGTTTGACATGCTCAAACTCATCTCATGAATAGATCAAAATGTCGTCTATGAATACAACCACAAATCTATCTAAATACGGTCTAAAAATCGAATTCATCAAATCCATAAAAATTACAGGAGCGTTAGTCAATCCAAAAGGCATAACAAGAAATTCATAGTGCCCGTACCTCGTTCTGAATGCAGTTTTCGGTACATCTGAATCTTTAACTCGCAACTGATAATAGCCAGATTTCAAATCAATCTTCGAAAACATTGTTGCCCCTTTTAACTAACCAAACAAGTCATCTATTCTCGGCAATGGATACTTGTTCTTTATCGTAAATTTGTTGAGCTGACGATAATCAATACAAAGTCTCATTGATCTATCTTTCTTCTTTACGAACAACACGGGCGCACCCTAGGGCGAAAAACTAGGTTGTGCAAGACCTCTATCTGTTAACTCTTGCAACTGAGCTTTCAACTTTTTCAAATCTATCGGAGCCATTTTGTATGGAGCTATTGATATCAATAGTGTTCCCTGTAGAGGTGATCATGGGCCCCGAGCCGGGCCCAGATAAAATTTTAGGCCCGTCTATTAGACCCAGACCCGGCCCGGCCCGAAATATGGGCCTAAAAATTTGTCCAAGCCCTGCCCGAAATAAAATTGCTAAGCCCGAGCTCGGCCCGGCCCGACCCATATTAATTTTTTTTGCTTATTTCATTAAATAAAAAATTTTAAAAATATAATAAATCAAATATATTTAAAAACATAAAAATAAATATTAAAACAAATAAAAATGATACTAAAACAATTCTTAAAACAATACACAAATTGACAATATAATAAAAAATTGGTTATATTAAAAATTTAAAATGACTAAAAGTAAAATAAAAAATATATTAATATATAATTCGGGCCAGGCCGGGGCCGGGTCAAAAAACTTTTACCCGAAGCCAGGCCCGTTTTTTAAACGGGCATCGTTTTTTTTGCCCAAGCCCATTTTTGGGCCTATATTTTTACCCAAACCCTCACATTTTTCAGGCGGACCTTCGGGCCGGGCCGGGTGGCCCAGCCCATGATCAACTCTAATTCCCTGTACTAACTCAATAGAAAATTCGACCTCTCTGATCGATGGCAACCTTGATAACTTTTCTAGAAACACATCCGAATACTCACAGACTACTAGCACTAATTCAATTTTCGATTCAAACACTTTTGTATCCAGTATATAAGCAAGGTAAGCTTCACAACCTTTTTTCACACATTTCTGAGCTGACATAGACAAAATCATAATAGACAATTAACTCACTCATCTAATTCAATTCGAATAATTTCACTGTTTTGACATTTCAATTCAATAGTCTTTTGTCTACAATTTACAACGGCATCATGCAGCGTCAACCAACCTATACCCAATATCACATTAAATTCATCAAACGGTAATAACATCAAATTTTTTGAAAATAAAGTAACCCCGAGTCATTAAAGGACAGTTCTTGCAAACTTTATCAACTAGGACATACTTGCCTAAAGGGTTCGATACTTTAATCACAAACTCGGTAGACTCAACAGGAAAACTCTTACTAGACACCAAATTCATACAAATATATGAATAAGTCGATCCAAGATCAATCAATGCAATTACATTACTGTCATAAAGGGAGAATATACAGGTAATAACATCTGGTGATGAAGCATCTTCGCGAACGCGAATAACTTAAGCTCTAGCAGGTGCTCTGGCCTCAAATCTCACAGTGGAGTCCTTTAGCATTCCTCTACTACTAGTCATATTCCCTGTATTTCCTGGTGGCCTCCCTCTAGTAGCTAGATTGCTCGGACTTGTATTCTAGAACTTATCTTTCTCGGCTAACTCAAGACAATCTCTAATGAAATGATCTTGCGTGCAACATTTAAAACAACCTCTATTATTCATCCAGCACTCACCAAAATGTCGTTGACCACACTGCTGACACTCGGATTTATTGTTTCTCACACTGTCAACATTTGATACTGATGTAGCTTGAGCTTTAGTATTTGAGTTTTGCTTTCCATGATCCCTGTTTGGATACCCGATTGAAGCATTCAAACGAGTATATGAATCTCTTGATTTCTTTGACGAAGACTGATATGGTTTATTCATCGATCTTTTTCTCGAATCTCTAGCCTCGAAATCCACCTTTCTCTTTTCTTTGCCAAGTTCTTTGACTTTACAGGCTCTGTCAACTAGCACTACAAATTCTTTCAACTCTAGAATTCCAACAAGCAATCTAATATCCTCGTTCAACCCATCTTCAAATCTTTTACACATAATGGCCTCAGTTGAAACACATTCTCGAGCATACTTACTAAGTCTAACAAACTCTAACTTATATTCAGTCACAGACAGATGGCCTTGTTTCAGCTTCAGAAACTCTTTTTGCTTTTGATCAATGAATCGTTGACTAATGTATTTCTTTCTAAACTCAGCTTGAAATAATTCTCAGGTAATTCTTTCTCTCAGCACCACCGACACTAGAGTATTCCACCATTAATATGATGTGTCCCTCAGAAGTGATATGGCACATTTTAAACACTCTGCCGGTGTTCAAGAAAGTCATCAAATACTCTGATAGTGTTTTTAAGCCAAAATCTGGCTCTCTTAGGATCGTCATCAACAGTAGCTTTGAACTATTCAGCCTCGTATTTTTGAATCTTATCAACTGGTGGCTTATTCAGTCGTAGAAGTTCCACACTTTGAGAAGCTACGAGAACCAATTAGGGATTAGGTGAGGGTGGAGGTTGTTGAGAAGCCGGATTTGTTCGAGCAAATTCCATGAACCACTCGTTCATCATCTAAAAGAAGGCTTCTTTAAACTCTCCTCTCTGGCTACCCGATACGAGTCTCAACTCAGATTACGCTACCCACTAAATGGAGGCAGACGTATTACTTTCTGCATCATCAGTTACAGCTCGATTGGGATCTATTTATTATACAAAAAACACATTTTAAACTGTAAGGAGATATCACACTATCACAGGTTATATATGGCATATATAGCTAGACTCCTACATACGCTACGTTAGTCTGAGAATTGACTAAACGTTAGCTCTGATACCAATAAATGTAACACTCCTCACCTGTATTCAATAGCAGAATAGGGCTATAGAGCATTATCGAACTTATAAAACAATTAAAACATTCATTTCACATACATTTTCAAATTTCATGCAATCATCATTCAAACTCAATCACACTGTGCCTAATACGAGCCTATGAGGCCCAAAACACGCTTTAGGAGCGGTTCAGGACTAAACTAATAACTTAGAGAACTTTTGAAACACTTAAAAAATTTTGCAAAATATAGGAACACACGCTTGTGTGGCCCGGCCGTGTGTCTCACACGGCCAAAGACATACCCGTGTCACAGGCCGTATGGACATTCGAAATGGGATCACATGGTCGTGTCCCAGCCCGTGTCTGACCTCATGTCACTCTCTAACTTGGGTCACACAGCCAACACACACGCTCGTGTGGCTAGCCCATGTACCCTAAAAATGGCCACACACGCTCGTGTGTCAGGCCGTGCCAAACTATAGGGTATACAAACTTGTGCCACGCGGCCAAGGCACACACTCGTATGTGAGGCCGTGTTAAGCATATTGATTTTGTTTCTATCTTAACACCAAGAAGCACACGGCCGTTTAACTTAACTGTGTATAACACACGGCTGAAACACACGCCTGTGTCTCTGTTTGTGTGGACAAAAATAGGCTATTTACCAAGCTATTTTCCCACCCAAATTTGCATATACCTACACCAACCCAATTGGCACATAACAAGGCATAATTAGGCAATCAAACCAATCTCAACCAAGCCTAATTGATACTAGTTCTATACCATCAACCATAATACACACATAAGTCAAGATAAGTCATAAAATTTCATACCAAATTTATATTCATAGTCATCAATTTAAACACTTCCATATAAGTATTACTTTTGCCTAATTCACCAACATATAACTATTCAATTATCAACCATTTATCACAAGCATTTGTAAGAAAAATATCAACACATGAGTAAGGCCATTTGTATATGTATACACAACCAATTCAACCAAAATAAGCCAACTCACATGGCTATATATACAACACCAAAATACTTAAAATTTACTAGCCAACTCAAATGACTAAATCCATTACCAACACATATACCAAAATGACCAAAGTTCCTATACATGCCATATATTCAAAAACATAGGTTCAAAAGTACCAAAATGATAGCTTGATAATGTGATAAAGTCTTCGACGATCCCCGAATCTGAGCTAGCTTTGAAATCACTATAAACACGATAAAATAAACAAAGTAAGCTTTATAACTTAGTAAGCTCATATGATTAATAAGTATAATTTGCCAGTTTATTCACAATTTAAATAACATAAGTAAATATAAGCAATACACTCAATTCAACAATTTTCACATTGCCATAATTCTATGTATCATGTATAAATTTATCAACTTTCACTTACTTTTCATATGAACTTATCAATTATCACTTACTTGCCAAACTTATCACGAGTACCTGAACTGATTCGTATCATTGCTTACATCCATGTACCATTATCTATTCCCATTGAACCATTCGAAATAATATCGGATACTCGGGAATCTCGCACCGAAGTGCCACATACATAGCCAAAGCTATCTCAATCTCATATCACATATATGTTAACTCTCGAGCTATAAACGGGCCTGCTCAGCTACACGGTGTTGATCACACAAGCTATCAAGGAACCGCAACACTTGCCAGTATACTCAGCCACCGATAGGACCTACAGGACCAACACCTGAATCACATAATCGCAGTAACCCTTAATGACATGTTACTAGTATCCTATCTATTCTTAAGGTCCAACCAGGATTCTCACTGTGTCAATGCTTTGTTGATAGATTCTGCAGTGTCGTAATATCACAATTATAATATTAAGCATATAAACACATATAACATTAAGCTTATTAATCATACAAACTTACCTCGGATGCAAAAACGGTGAGACAAGTCGATTAATCCAAAACTTTGTTCTTTCCCCAATCACAATCCGTGTTTCGCTTTCCTTAATCTATATAATATCAAATTTAGTTTATTTACTTACCGCTCTATTCAATTTAATCCAAAACACTTATTCAGGTAATTTTACATTTTTTTCCCTAACATTTCAACATTTTTACAATTTAATCCTTATTTCATAAAATCACAAATTCATGCAATTCAACCAAAACCCATGTTAGCCAAATTTCAGTTAGGTCCCTAGCAGCCCATATTTTTCATTTATTTCACATTTTAACTACAAAGTTTCCACATTTCATAATTTAATCCCTAATTTGTATTTTCACTAAAAATCAATTTACAGATGTTGTTTATCTATCAACAACCATGCATTTTCTATCATCAATCATCAAAAAATACAAATTCATCAATGGAAAAACCCTAAACCTTTGAAAATTTTACAAATTAGTCCATGGGCTTGCTAGATTAAGCTGCAATGATCTTGAAAACATAGAAATCATTAAAAAGAGACAAAAATGAACTTACAATTGAACCATGAAGTGGTCGAACCCTAGAAATCTCCCATGGGTTTTTTTCTTTCTTATTTAATTATTTAATTATTTAATTTACCAAATTACCTTATTATCCTTTTGTTATAAAACATTAAAATTACTTACTATATGTCCATAAATGTCCACTAACAATAAAAATGACCTAATTAACACATAAGGACCTTTACTTTAATATTCCATAGCTATTAGGTACCTTTAACTGTTAGAACATCACTTTTACGCTTTACGCTATTTAGTCTTTTTTATCAAATTAAACAATCAAACGATAAAATTTCTTAATGAAATTTTCACACAAACATACTATCATATTGTAAATATTAAAATAATAATAAAATAATTATTTTTGACTTCAAATTTATGGTCCTGAAACCATTATTTTGATTTTACTAAAAAAAGGGCTGTTAAAATCTCCGTAACTCGAAATGTTTCAAGACGTCGTGAATATATTTCTACATTCATCGACCTCACCATCTGACGGTTTGCAACCATTGCATCCCTGACATCTTCGGCAAACACATGTCCCGCCTCTATCTGGTTGACTTGTTGCTGACCCATTCTTGGCATCAAGGTAGTCAACCTGTAGAATGTAGCCTAGAAAACAAATGAAATAGGAAGATGTCATGTTTTCAACAACACAGTATTGATCCCCTCTACCAAGTTTATGGTCATTTGACCATAACGAAATCCCTCTTCAAAACTTTGACCCCATTGCCACGGCTCCATCGTACCCAACCACTGTTGGAAAAATATGTTTGTTTGACCCTTCATGTCACTCTCAAGTCGAGTCATTCTTTGGCAAAAAATATGTGGCTCTAGCTCGTGCACTGTATATGTATTAAGAAAAGATAAGTTACGATATTGCATTAAAATATTAAAACTTATATTGAAAAGATAAGGTTATCTTTTACCCATTTTCACAACTTGTCTCCGCCAGTGTACATTCTTATAATCTTGATAGAAGTTCGCTGCGATATGCTGAATGCAGTAAATGGATCTCCATGGCACATCGGAATGGCTAATGGCAGTAATTAATCATTTCCCTCTATCGGAGATGATGCAAATATTATCGCTGCTAATATTATACCTTCGTAGGTTGGTAAAGAAGAATTCCCACGATTCCATTTTCTTTTTATCTACGATGGAAAATGCTATCGGGAGCATGTTCTTGTTGCCATCTTGAGCAATCGCAAGAAGTAGGTGATGCGTGATATTTGTAACAGGTTTTAAAGATTTATAAATAAAACGTTCTTGAGACTAACTTATTATCACGATTAAGGCAAGTGTACCTATCAAACAGTAGATAGTTCAGCAAGACCGAATTGTCGAACCCAAAGGAACTACGAGTACTAGTATTTACTTCATTTTTATTATCTAGCCTAAAATTTAAGAGGTTTGGTTGTCTAAACTAATTACTAACTAAGAATGCACAGAAAGAAAAACTTGGGAAAATACTTTTGGGAAAATTCGATTGTTTAAAACAATACCTAAGGACAAATCCACCTAGACTTCACTTGTTATTTGACTCTGAATCAGACGATTTATTCATTTGACTTGATCCGTAGAAATTCCTAAGTTATATTATTATCTTTCTCGAGACTAATAACGTCTAACCCTAGGTTGAATAATTGAAATCTCTTTCTAATTAACAACCTAGAATTGCATTAATTTGATCTATGGATTCCCTTATTAGGTTTCACCCTAATCCGACAAAATCTTGTCACCCTATCTCTAGGCGCGCAATCAACTCCGCTTAATTATGACAAATTTACTCTTAGACAAGCTCTATTCCTCCTCTGAATAAGAGCTTAACTTGAATCAATATCCTGGATATCAAAACAAGAATTGAGAACACATAATTAAGAACAAGTCAAATATTTATCATACAATTCAGATAATAATAACAAGATATGTCTTAGGTTTCATTCCCCTTAGGTGTTTAGGGGTTTAATTCATACTTATGAAAGAAAACATCTTAAAAGCATAAAGATAACAAAACATAAGAAAACCCAAAACTCCTGAAGGAACTTGAAGGGAGATCACCAGTCTTGATGATGAATCTGGCTCTTGAGATGGATCAATCGACTTTCCTTGAGTAATTCCTTGCTTCCTACTCTGCGTCTCCCTTCCTAAGTGCCTCTTCAAGTGTTTAAATAGGCTTTGGAATGCCTAAGAGCCCTCAAAATTGGCCTTTTCCAAATTGGACTAAACTTGCGTTTGGCAGGGACAAGCCCATGTGCGATTAGTAAAGGCCTTGATCAAGGTTGTTAAATGGGCACGAGCGTGTGATCCACCCGTGTAAGTCATGCTTCGATCCTGCCAAATTGGCATGGACGTGTAACACGCCCGTGTGAGGAAGTCCAAGCCGTGTTTATTTCTTATGTGGGTCAATTTTCTCCGTTTTCGGCCCGTTTCTCACTCTTTTTACTCTCTTATGCTCTTCTAAGTATAAAACATGAAATTAATGGATTAGGAGCATCGGATTCACCAAATCTAAGGAGAAACCATCTATAAATGTGTTAAACATGGGGTAAAAATATGTATAAATTACAGTTTATCAAATACCCCTACACTTAAGCATTTTTTTTCCTCAAGCAAAACCCTCAACTCACAATCAAAATACATGAAGCACTCAATAGTCAATAATGAAAAGTCATTACCATAAGCTTGCATGAAAATCAAATCTCCACCACTATATATTGAAATGAACATCAATCAAAAGGTCTTTAAAGGGTTGTAACGTGGCTTTGGTTAGGGGGTATGGTCACAAGCTGAAAGAAAAGGTTAAAATCGAGATTGAGTTGAAATTTTCCTAACTAGAAAAAGTAATTAAACATCAATTGAGTACCAGTGAGCTTCTTCTCAGAAGATGGAATTTAGATACTACGGCTCAATGCTACCGAATTACTACTAATATGTAAGTATGAATGTTTTTTTAAGAACAAGTTAGCTACCTAGAAGAGCAAAACATAGCAAGCAATTAGTTTAAATTGAATCTCGACAAAAATAGGGATCAAATTAGGGGATTTCAATAATAATGGTTTATGGGTTAATATTGAGGGTAAATCAATTAATGACTTGTTAGGCTCAAAGGGGTTCACTAAGGGTTAATTATGAAGGTAGGCTTTTTGTGGAGTGAGTAGGTTAAACCTAAGTGCTTTTATCATTTTGACATATCAAATCAAATGGTGTGGTCTTGGCATGCATAATCAAGCAAGTTCTAGAATAATAATTCAATACTGACGCACTCAAAGCAACAATAAAAGTGAGCATGAAAGAAATGATAGATGCTCTAAAGGCTCAAAATCTCATAAAAATTAAGGCTTTTTTATGTTTAAAACTGTAAATTCCAACTCAAGATAATACCTAAACTTAGGGAAACAACCTAAAAGTTTTTAATTCTGTAAAAATCAACTTATCATGCTTGATTCCCTAATGTCTTAAAGTTTAAACAATTAATGCATAAATGTATATGTTTTAATTCATGACATATCAATAAAAATCATAAGTTAGCTACAATTCATTCTAATAGTGATATGAGTGATTTACGTGAGAATAAGACATAATTCAGGGATTTCTAATGATGATATAAAAGATCCCCCTACACGTAAGATGTATATTGCCCTCAATGTACAAAGATAGATATATTGAAAAAGATAGATTTATAATCATAAGATATGGAGAGAAGTGAAACTTCCTGAATGATGAATGAACTCCTTGAATTGGGGTTACGAAGAATAATCGGCCAAAGCAATGATGAGGGTCAAGGAGGATACTTCGGTGGTGGTAGAGGTTGGGTTCCACAAATGCTGCGCCAAAAGAATATTATCTCTCAATTTGGCTATGGTCATGGTCGAGTAGAGCACGGTAGTCGTGGATAACCTTTCCAAGTGGAGTTTCAAGTTCCTGAGTAATAGTGAGCTTTGGAGCTCTTTTATGAATATATAAGAAAGAATAGGTATTCGTAATGAATTAGCCAAAATTAAAAATTATAAAATAATAATTATAAAACCTAATAAAAATAAGGTGAAAGAAAAATTAAAAGTAGTCTTAAATGAAAATAAAAGGAACAACATAAAATAATAAATAAAAGTTTTTAAACATCTTCATCGCCAGATGGTTCGCAAGGTGGGGGTGGCGATGAGATGTGAAAGTGTAGACAAATCTGCTAGAGAGTAGCATCAATGTTATCGAAGTGCCGAAAATACTGCTGCTCGAATCGAGTAAAGCGCTCAGAGATGTCAGCGTATGAAGCCATGGCATAAACTGGACAAAAGGGGGTGGTAGCTGAGTTGATGGATCCTCGTGACGTGGAAGGACATCATCAGGAATATCCTCTAGGCCCTCCTCCTCAGTGGACTGGGCGAGGCGGTACTGAGGAAGGTGGGTTCCTCAGCGCTTCTCGATCATCCTCATATGTAACATGCTCAAGATGCCCTGTGTAGACATCTGACCAGTGAGAGTGAGAGAGGATGATTGGGCCGCATGTTGGAGAGCCCAAAGTGTCGAGCCAACCGAGTTACGTAGGGGCCAATGGAGATGAATCCCTCTGATACTGCTCCATCTGGTGGCAAATGGCAAGGGCAATGAAGTAGGCGAGGTCAAAGATGTACCTATTCGCCATACTCCATAGAAAGTAGGCGTTGTGAGTGTTGACGAAGCCAGTGCTCTCTCGCCGGCCTGTCAAAGTGTGTGCCAAGATGGCGTATAGGTACCTCAAGGAGGGAGAGAGAGCTAATGCCTTGGAGTGGCTAGGATCGTAGGAAGCCGAGCCGGGGACCAAAGTATCCCAACACTTTGAAAGGGAGTAGTGGATGTGGCGATGGAGGGTGTTGAGCTCGTTATCTTCCATAAACTCCTCCGTATAAAAGCCCAAAGTAATACCGAACTTAGGCATACTTAACTGGCGGACTAAACCAACGAGATGGAACTGGACCGTTCTAGGGTCATCAAAGTTAGTCATGACATCTTGAACATGGAAGGTCGAGCAAAGTTCAAGTGTAAGCTCAAGGTACGTCGGCTCGATGATCGCAAAGAAGAGTTCACATGGATCGATTGTCAGGAGAGCTCAGACGTTGCCAGCCAACTGAATTTGTTCAAACGCTGTCCAGTCAATACAGCGGCCCACACCTAAAGGTCGGGCCAGAAGTCTCTGAAAAAGTTCCTCCTGATTTCCTGGTGGGAACTGGAGGAATGAGTGCCAGTTTTTCGAAATGGGACCCAAGGATGACGCTGTTCCTTTTCTCTTCTTCGAGGCGGGAACATCAGTCTTCTTACTACGTGATGATGATATTGTACTGCGTTGAAAAATCAAAACTTAACCAATACATCCCAAAAATAGCACAGAGGCACAAAACTAAATATGAAGATTTCATGAGACTTACGTAGTGGATGAAGTAAACAAAACTACTAAATGTATCAAGTTATAGTATTATTGGAAAAATGTAACAGGAATATGAATGAATGTATATGGGAAGCATAAATTTCATGAAACTAGGAAAAATGAAAAGGTAGACATAATGGAGTTCTAAAATGACAAAATTTTTATAAACAAGCAAAAGTATTCTATTGTTCTAACTATGGGAATTCATTTAAAATGGGCAAATAAAGTAGAGAAATCATGGAATAAACAAAATATTTAAAAGAGATAGAGAGAAAAGAGTAAACAAACGCAAAATGAAGGAGCTTGGGCGTCAGAATCGGTGTTGTAGGCGGTACACGGGCGGGGGTAAGGCGTGTGAAGTTGCAGTGGCTAGGGTTAGGGATTTTTGGGGAGGGTGATACGAATTTTGGATTTGGGCGCATCTGACATTCGGCCCACGCCCGTGTTACTCGGGCGTGTGAGTGCACACGACCGTGTCTTGCTTCATTCGCTTCTCCCACGTCCGTGTACATAAGTCCATGCCCGTGTTAACTTGACAAGTTAGCCCATGGACACGCCCGTGCTAATTTGACAGGTTCGCCCACGGTTTCGAGGCACGGGCGTGTCAAACGCCCGTGTTGTTTGGCAGGTTCGCCCACGGCCATGTTGCATGACCGTGGCGACTTATCGCTTCCCATGATGGAAAAATATTTGCCTATTTTTGTACGGCCTAAGTCACGCCTGTGTGCCTGGCCGTGTGGGATTTAGAGAGTCTATGTATCATGATTCGATTAGTACATTAGATGTTAAAAACTAAAATTTAAAGAAATTAATACTGTTAGTGCTGGGGTTGCCTCCCGAGAAGCGCTTATTTATAGTCTAAGCTCGACTTACCTCTCTGGTGTGTGATCATGGTGAATCGAGGAGTTTACACTCCTCATCCCTGCTATCAGTTTTATCAACATAAGGTTTAGGACGAGTACCATTTACCTTAAACGTGCCAAATTTAGAGTGATTTACCTCGACCGTACCGTATGGAAAAATACTAATTACCGTAAGAGGGGTTTCTCCATTTGGTTCAGAAGTGGCGATTTGAGAATCTGCTGCATCTTATAGTACTTTGTCTCCAACTTTAAGTTGATTTTTGGAGGAATTAAGCTCCTCATGGTGTGGTTTTGGTTTATCATGTTTTTTCGATTTATGTGTCAGCCATTCATCTAGCTCCTTGATTTGTAACCTTCATTCTTCATTGATGGGTTCTTTGATGCTGCTTGGCTTATGTATGTTCTTCGAACCTGTTTTCTGTAAAGAAGGTTGCACTATATGGTTAGTTTTAGCCAAATGATTTGTACAGTCACCTTCGATTTTTGATGTGTTATTCGAATTACGAGCTTGAAGGGTGATTGTTTCATCTCCCACACGAAGTGTGAGTTCACCTATGCCAACATCAATAATTATTTTGGCGATTGCTAAAAAGGACCTTCCTAAAATTAAGGGGACGTTGTTATCCTCCTCTATGTCTAGAACAATGAAATCAATTAGGAACATAAATTTATCGATTTTAACGAGTACATCTTCAATAATACCCCTAAGAAATCTGATAGTTTTATCTGCTAATTGAATGCTCATCCTAGTTTGTTTGGGTTTCCCCAGACCTAGTTGCTTAAACAATTTGTAAGGCATAACATTGATACTAGCCGCTAAATCAACCAACGCATTATTAAAATCTAAACTACAAATTAAATAAGGAATTGTAAAACTCCCTGGATCTTTTAGCTTGTTAGGTAGCTTATTATGTAGAATGGCTGAGTAGACAGCGTTCAGCTCCATATGCGATGCTTCATCTAGCTTCCGTTTATTTACCAGAAGCTCTTTTAAAAACTTGACTGCATTTGGCATCTGCGAAAAGGCTTCAATAAACAGTAAGTTAATATTTAGTTTCTTTAGAAGTTTAAGGAATTTACCAAATTTTTCGTCTAAGCGATCTTTCCTTGTCGCATTGGGGTATGGCATGCGAGGTTTATATTCTGTAATCACTGGCTTTGGCTCATTGTGGCTGACCTCATCCTTACCTATGTTTACCATCGTTTCTGGCCTTGGTTCTGCAACTAGCCCTTCCTCATCTTGAATGGCAATCGCGCTGAGTTGCTCCCTTGGGTTAGATCCAGTGTTGCTTGGCAAGCTACCTTGTGGTCGTTCAGAAATCAACTTGGCGAGCTATCCAATCTGAGTTTCGAGCCCCTTGATTGATGCTTGTTGATTTTTGAGTGCTGTCTAGGTATTCTGAAAATGAGTTTGTGAAACTAAGATGAATTTTGTTAGTATCTCCTCAAGGTTTGATTTTTTCTCTTGTTGGTAGGGTGGTTGTTGGAAGCCTAGAGGTGGTGGTCTCTGATTCCCTTGGCCTCCCCATGAAAAATTAGGGTGGTTCCTCCAACCTGCATTGTAAGTATTGCTATAAGGATTGTTTTAAGATCGAGGATTGTTACCCATGTAATTTAACTATTCGTTCTCCATGTTGTTGCCATAAGGTGGGTATTCTGAACTGCTTGATCCGCCTCCACGTGCTTTGTAACACCCCTTACCCGTGTTCAACGCCAGAACAGGGTATGAGGCATTACCGGACTTAATCACTAATCATCGTATAAAAATCGATTCATAATTTCACTCTAATTTAAAACTTTTTAAAACACATCCAAGCGGTCCCTTAAAAAAAGCTTACAATGCCCATATCATGCTTTAATTTAACCACACACATAGGTAAGCATGCACATTCATAAATTGCATCATTTAATTAATAACACAATCAAGACTATCTACATTAAATGACTTTATACAATAGAGACCTTCAAATAACATAGATCAGTATTTTAAGCCAATTCCTAGCAACTTAATAACAATTAAACGAGTCTCCATACATGCCAAAGACTTAAAATACTTTAAAACCTTTATATATCGGTCAATAGTTTGATAGTGTGATTTAACCACCGACGACCTCCAACTCGAGCTAACATCTGCGACACTATAGGAAAAAGGAAAGGAAGGGAGTAAAGCATTATAGCTTAGTAAGTAAGTATGTAAATATTAATAAACAATACATTATCATACTTTAAACAAAGTCACAATATGTTCCCGGAATATTACCATCACAAACACACATACTTTCACTTTTACAATCATAAACAGGTTCAAAATAAGCTATCTAGCAGATTACTAGCAACTAAATTATTTATTTCTGGAGCTACAGAAAACCAAATTACAAACCGTTAATTTTCCTTGAAACTAGATTCACATATATTCTTATCATAAAATTTTCAGAATTTTTGGTCTAGCAAATTAGTACAGTTTATTCATTTAAGTTACCCCTGTTTCACTACTCAACTGTTCTGACCACTCTTCACTACAAATCAATTTTCTCCTTGTACAGAATTCAAAGGATGTTTTAGTTTATTTTATTTGAAACTGGACTCATTAAGGATTTAAAGCATATAAATTATATCCATAATTATTTTTGTACAATTTTTAATGATTTTTCCAAGTCAGAACAGGGGATCACGTAGTCATTCTAAACCTGTCTCTCAAAAACTTAAATATCTCATAATATAGACTACCTTTGCTTGCTTTGTTTCTGTTATATGAAAATAGACTCATTAAGCTATAATTTTATATCTCATTCAGTCTTTGAGTCAATTTCTACCATTTTTGGTAAATTTTTAGATTCACGTTACTGCAACTATCCAAAATAGTTTTATTGTCAATTTTGATCTTTCACACTTCAATTGTATTCATCACTTTCCCATAACAATCTTTCCAATTTCCAATCACATATCGAGCATATTGCTCATAAGTTACACACATATATACTTACAATTATCATCACAAAGTCATACACAATTTCATTTAATCAATTTCCCAGTTGTACGCTTCGGAATAATAACAGATACGCGATGGTATTGCACACAGCCCACCTTTAAAATCGAAGCTCTCTTGTACACATAGTGGCCTTCACTTAGCACCACTCATGTGACCTAGCTCGATTGTACACATAATTTTGGCTCTCTTGTACACATGGTGAACACTTAGTACCACCCATGTGACCTAGCCAGTTTATCTTGTAGCTCTATTGTCTACATTGTGTCCTTCACCTGGAACCACGCATGCGACCTAGCTACATATATCTCGTAGCTCTCTTGTCTACATGGTGTACACATAGTATCACCCATGTGACCTAGCTACATCATAATGTCTCGTAGCTCTCTTGTAAACATGATGTGCACTCAGCACCATACATGTGACCTAGCTACATACCATCTATATCATCCAATCTTTTCGAAGGTTCAACTGGGATTTCTCTCTCTTTATAATACTTGATTCCATACTTCCAATAGTCAATTATGATTCAAAAATCAGCTATAATACATAAAACATGCTGAAATACAAAAACATAATAAAGATAATGTATTATTTACATACAAACTTACATACTTTCTCATTTCCATGTCGAATTAATATTGAACATTTAAATCATCATAATTATACTTACTTTCAACACCTCGGAAATCATAGTAAATTTATCAATTTTACATTGAAACATGCATAAGTTAATGCTTATTATACATATGAACTTACCTCGATACTAAAACGGCCATTTTACCAACTTTCCTGATTTTTTATTTTTCTCCCATTCTAGATTCAAATCTCATTTTTCGGGATCTAAAACATCATATTTTACTTATTTAATTAATTTAATATTTAAAACAGTCCTTAACGTAATTTTGCCCCTAAACTTTTTCATATTTACACTTTTGCCCCTAGGCTCGGGAATTAAACTTCATTCCTTATTCTTATGTTTTATGACATGATGATCATTTTTCCCTTCTATGGAAACATCAAATTCTCACTCTAACACATAGTTATGAACAATAACAGCTTTTACCGATTAAGCCGTTTTACTCATTTTTGCTTAAAATCGCTTAGCAAAAGTTATTTAACATAATTTCAGCCTTCATATTCTACCATAAAGCATCAAAATAAACACATTTCACCTATGGGTATTTTTCCAAATATGAACCCTAGCTTAAATTATTGCTAGAATAAGCTTAATCAAGTTACCTGGATTCCAAAATCGTAAAGAACTTGAAAAACGGGGCAAGAACAGACTTACTATTGAGATTGGAAAGCTTGAAAACCCTAGCCATGGCTTCCCCCATGCTAACTTCGGCCTCCATGAAAAAGATGAGTCAATTTTGGCTTTATTTTCCCTTTTTATTTCTTTTAATTACCAAATGACTAAAATGCCCTTAAGGACTTTCTTTAAAAAAATTTCCTATTCATGCCCATTTTTGTTTGAATGAAATATAATGGTCTAATTACCATTTAAGGACCTCCTCTTTAAACCCCCATTTCAATCAAGTACTTATGAATTAGAACACATATTTTGCAACTTTTGCAAATAAGCCCTAATAGGCAAATTAAACATGCAATCTATAAAATTTCTTATCAATACTCTAACACATGCATCTAATCACTTGGTAAATCATAAAAATTAATCGAAATAAACTTTTCTATCTCAGATTTGTGGTTTCACAACCACTATTCCATTTAGGCCCTATTTAGAGATATTACATGCTTCTCATTACATTACTGGGTGAACCTGTGAAGAACTAAGGAACCCATCAATTTTCTTATTTAAAAGTTCTACCTGATTAGAAAGCATGGTGACCATATCGACGTTATAAACGCCGACTATTTTCGTTGGATTTGTCCTCATGACTTGCCACTGATAGTTATTTAGTGACATCTCTTCCATAAATTCGTAAACCGCCTCAGGTGTCTTATTATTGATAGTTCCTCCTGCGGCTGCATCAATCATCTGCCGAGTCGAAGTATTCAGGAAATTATGAAACGTTTGAACCTGTAGCCAAAGCAGTAACCCATGGTGAGGGCACCTTCTCAAAAGGTCCTTGTATCTCTCCCATGCATTGTAGAGTGTTTCTAAATCCATTTGCACAAAAGAAGAGATGTCATTACATAATTTGGCTGTTTTAGCCGGCGAAAAATATTTTAATAAAAACTTTTCAGTCATTTGTTCCCAAGTAGTGATTGACCCTCATGGTAACAAGTTCAACCATTGTTTAGCCTTATTTCTTAATGAAAAGGGAAGTAACCGAAGGCAAATGGCGTCATCAGAAACGCCATTAATTTTAAAGGTATCATAAAATTCTAAGAAATTTGCCAAGTGAGGATCCCTTGCAAACCATCAAACTGAACAAACTGTTGTATCATTTGAATTGTGTTAGGTTTCAGTTCAAAATTATTTGCAGCAATAGTAGGTCTAACTATACTTGACTTAATTCCTGTTAAATTAGGTTTAGCATAATCATACATAGTACGTGGAGCAGGATTTTGATTTACTAGATCAGCAACAATGGCAGGACGTAGCAGATTTTCTTGGTTTTCAACCATCTCCTCGGTTGTGGTTGAAGTATCGTCCTCAAGCTCGTCCTCTGTGTATCTTAGGATTCATCTTATTTCTCTCCGGTTTCTTCAAATTGTGCGGTCGATCTCACCATCAAAAAGTAGTGGTCCTGACAGGTTTCTTCTGCTCATAAACTAGTAAAACCTGTCAAAAGGAAATAAGAGAAAAATTAGAAAAGAAAATTGTCGAAACCTTTTTTTATTTTGAAAACAATGGGATCGAATTTTGGAAACAAAAATGTGGAGTCGTCACCAATCTCTTGGTTTAAGTGTGATTGGGCTGCCTACTAAAATGTTTTGTTCTATTGAAAATAATTTTGGTTCACATAAAATCAAAAAATCATAAGGGTTCGGGAGTCGATTACGCATGAGGAAAGGTGAGCACCCTCATTACGCCCAAAAAATTGGTACGATATTGACTCGATGCTATCCTTATATCAAAGATTTTTAAGGGAAAAAAAGATCTTTCAAAGCATGATTCTTCAAAATGTGTAAATAGTTTAAGTTAACTGTCAAAATTCCCTTGTCTCAAAGATATGCAGCATCATACCCAGCACGATTAGATACAATCCTTTATACCTTTAAAAATACGATTGATTGTTGACTTTTGAAAACTCGTACACTAAAATTATAAAAGGTTATCCAAATATTTAGTTCACCGAAAAAATTATAAAACATGTATATATAAATAGATTTGGGAATAACTATAGCATGAAATTAATAATGTATGAAAAATTAAATAAATATATAAATTATACATGTAACAAATTTAAAAATATAATCATATACACAAAAGGTAAAAAAAAAGACTACATTTATAAAATACATATATTTAGTGATGTATATTTATAAATATCTATGAAGGGAATTTTGAAACAAATGATATATAACATAATTTTACACGTAACAAATTGATTTGGATTGATAGTACATGTAAATAATACATACATAAGGATGATAGAATATGAAACTATATACAATAAGTTAATTGTACAATTTTCGTAAAAGAGACACATCATACGCATAAATAATGTTAAAGGAAAGTATACATAAAAAATATTTACATAAAATAATATGAAACTAATAATGTGGACTATAGTAAAAATAATTTAATACGGGTAATGTACATGTGAAGAAATCTTAGAAATAATTGTATGTCTAAATAACATTGAATTAAAATATGAATTATCAAATTAACTTAATTTTATCATAAACTATACATTTAATGAGACTAAAAAACAATTAGATACAAATTTACTAAAAAACTATATGTATAAAAATAACGTGGCTTTAATAATGTATGTAGATTAAATATAAATACTAAATATATGCTTAATAATTTATATGACACATAAAATAGATGAATTTCTAAAAACAGGATATAAACATCATTTCTTCAAAATTGTATCACCAGCGCCATATCTTGTCCTTTTGTTCAATCATCATTTGGACAAAAATTCTAAAAAGGCGATTTATTCAAATATATCCTTGAACTTGAGCGTATTCTAAACAATTATTCCACTTCATATTCTTACATTATCTAGAAACTCCTAGAGTAATATGCAAAACTTCTATTGTGAAAGCATTACTAGTTCATTCATCATTATGTCAATGCAACATGCTTGCAATCAAATCATAATAATGGACAAGAATGGAATTGAACTTGAGTTCAAAGTAAATCATCAAAAGAACAACAATGGCCATTAATTTGGGAATGTATATCTTGAAAAAGAAGGGATAATTCAAAGATAACCAATTTGCTGAAAATGAAGACTAGGTACCCTTGTTATCGCAACCTGAGCTTCTCTGTACGAACTTCTTGAAGACCAATCCAAACTCGACATGTGTTTAAGAGACCATAACCACTTTTTCAACGCCCCAAGATGCAATATACCCCCTTCACGGTTAATTCAAGTATAGCAAGACCACCGCCTTCTCACCTTGGATCCATATTTGAGCCGCCCTTTTTGGGTTTTCAACTCAAATCCCCTTTGGTCACAAGGCGCCATTTGCGGGTTTTCACCATGGCCTCTCCTTTTTCTCTTTTTCTTTCTTTTTTATTATTGAGTCTCAAAGCGCCCTTTGCGGGTTTTTTCTTTGGCCCTTTCCATTTTTATTTGGTCTCAAAGTGCCCTTTGCGGGATTTCACTTTGGCCCTTTTTTTTTGTAGTCTCAAAGCGCCCTTTGTGGGTTTTCACTTTGGCTTCCTTCCCTTGTTATGTGTAATACTTTTTGACTGAATCTAAATTTACCGGATTAGACAAATTTCTTCCATCCATTTCGGCCAAGATTAATACACCACAGGAGAAAGCTTTCTTCACTACATAAGGTCCCTCCCAATTCGCCATCCATTTTCCTCTGAAATCCTTTTGTATGGGAAGAATCTTCTTCAAAACCAAATCTCCCTTAAGAAACTCTCTTGGGCCAACCTTTTTGTCATAAGCCCGCATCATTCTTTTTTGATACATCTGTCCATGTTGAATAACCTTTAGCCTCTTTTCCTCAATCAAATTCAACTGATCATATCGAGACTGTATCCATTCTGCTTCATCTAACTTCAATTCTGACAAAACTCGAAGGGAATGTGTCTCCACTTCAATGGGAAGAACTGCTTCCATTCTATAGACCAATGAGAAAGGTGTTGCCCCAGTAGAAGTCCTGACAGATGTTTGATCAACATAGAGAGAAAATGGCAACTTCTCATGCCAATCTCTGTAAGTTTCGGTCATTTTCCCCACAATCTTCTTGATATTTTTATTGGCTGCTTCCACTGGCCCATTCATCTTTGGGCGATATGGTGATGAGTTATGATGTCTGATCTTAAACTGACTACAAACCTCTGCTATCATGCTATTGTTCAAATTTAACGCATTATCAGATATGATCCTTTCTGGCATTCCATATCGACATATAATTTCCTTCTTTAAGAATCTGCTGACTGCCGATTTAGTTACATTGGCGTATGAAACAGCCTCGACCCACTTGGTAAAATAATCAATAACCACAAAAATGAAACGATGCCCATTTGAACCCTTCGGTGAAATTGACCCTATGACATCCATGCCCCATATGGAAAATGGCCATGGGGAAGTCATAACATGCAAAGGCGAGGGAGGTACGTGAATCTTATCACCATAAATTTGACATCTGTGAAATTTCTTGGCATAATCAATGCAGTCTCCTTCCACGGTTGACCAATTATATCCAAACCTCATAATTTGTCTGGCCATTGTGAACCCATTAGCATGTGTTCCACAAACACCTTCATGTACCTCTTCCAAGATCTTCTTGGACTCCACGGTATCCACACATCTCAAAAGTACTTGATTCTTCCTTCTTTTGTACAGGATCTCCCCATCTAAAACATAATCACAAGCGAGCCTTCTCAATATTCTTTTGTCATTCTCCGTGGCTTGATCTGGATATTCACGGTTTCTCACATATCGCAATATATCCTGATACCAAGGATGATCATATTTTTCTTCTTCCTCTATATTATAACAATAAGACGGGGCCTCACAAATACTCATCTGAATAGGCTTCACATCTTCTTGTCTGCTTACTTTGATCATGGAAGCCAAAGTAGCCAAAGCATCTGCCATCTGGTTTTCATCGCGCGGGAGATAATTGAAAGTAATACTATCAAACTCCTCAACTAACCCCAATACCAGCCTTCTATAATTGATTATTTTAGCATCTCTTGTCTCCCATTCACCTCGAAGTTGGTAAATTACAAGCGCAGAATCTCCATATACTTCCAATGCCTTGATCTTGCACTCTATAACTGCCCTGAGCCCTATGATACATGCTTCATATTATGTCATATTATTCGTACAATCAAAATCCAATTTACATGTGAATGGATAATGATCTCCACCTGGGGATACTAGAACTGCCCCAACTCCATTACCCACAGCATTTGAGGCTCTATGAAAATTCAATTTCCAAAAGTGACCTTTTATAGTGTCCTCTTCAGCCGCTGCCACATACACTATCTCCTCATTGGGGAAGTCACAGTTCAAGGGCTCATAATCTTCTAGAGTTCGGCTGGCCAAAAAATCTGCTATTGCTCTCCCCTTTACAGCTTTTTGACTTATATAGATTATGTCAAATTCAGAAAGCAAAATTTTCCACCTAGACATCCTTCCATTCAAGGCATTTGACTCCATCATCTACTTTAAATGATCCAACTTTGAGATTAGCCAGATTGTATGATACAACATATATTGCCTCAATCTTCGTGATGTCCAAACCAAAGCGCAACACAATTTTTCAATTGGCGAATTTCTCAACTCACTCAGTGAATTTCTTACTGAGGTAATATATCGCCCTTTCCTTTCTTCCTGATTTGTCATGTTGACCAAGCACACATCCCATTGAATTACCAAACACAGTTAAATACAATATCAACGGCCTGTCTGAACTTGGGGTGATAACACTGAAGGATTTGACAAATATTCTTTAACTTTATCAAAAGCCTTTTAACATTCCTCATCCCATTCTCCTGGGTTATGCTTTTTAAGAAGACGAAATACAGGGTCACATTTTTCTGTTAGTTGAGAAATAAACTGCGCAATGTAATTTAGTCTTCCGAGGAAACCTCGAACTTCTTTTTGGGTGCGCGATGGAGACAACTCCTGTATAGCCCTGACTTTGTCTGAATCAATCTCAATTCCCTTTTCACTGACCACAAAGCCCAATAACTTTCCGGATCTAGCCCCAAAAGTACACTTTGTTGGATTAAGCTTTAACTGAAACTTTCTCAATCTCATGAACAACTTTCTCAATACTTCAATGTGCTCCTTTTCAGTTTGAGATTTGGCTATCATATCGTCAACATACACTTCAATCTCCTTGTGCATCATATCATGGAATAAAGTCACCATAGCTCTTTGATACGTTGCTCCAGCATTCTTTAATCCGAATGGCATCACCTTGTAACAGAACGTGCCCCACAAGGTTATGAAAGTAGTCTTCCCCATGTCTTCAGGATGCATCTTTATCTGATTGTAACCCGAGAAGCCATCCATAAAGGAAAACAACGAGTAGCCAGCCGTATTGTCTACTAGTGTATCAATATGACACAAAGGGAAGTTGTCTTTTGGGCTAGCCTCATTTAGATCCCTATAATCCACACACATTCGCACTTTGTCATCTTTTTTTAGAACAGGCACAACATTGGCTACCCATTCTGAGTATTTGATCACTTGAAGGAATCCCGTATCAAACTGCTTTTTGACTTCCTCATTGATCTTTAAGATAATATCTGGCCTCATTCGTTGAAGTTTCTGCTGTACTGGCTTACAATCTGCTCTTATGGGAAGGCAATGCACCGCAATATCAGGGCTTAAACGGGGCATATCCTGGTATGACCATGCAAAAACATCTTTGAATTCCTAAACCAACCCAACAAGGTCTCCCTTTGTTTCTTCAACTATGCATGTTCCAATTTTTACAACTTTCCCTCTTCCAAAGTCACCATGTCTACGGTTTCTTTATGAGGCAAAATTTGCTTTTCCTCTTGTTCTACCATCCTTAACAAGTCTGGAGATAAATCACAGTCTCTGTCATCTTCAAAGTCCTGAGATCCCTCTAAACACATGTCTTGCTCAAATAGTAATTCTGAGTTAGTAACAACGTCACTCATGACATTGATATCACGAGACCTATTATAGGTACAAAAAATATACAATGAATGAATGAATTTAATAATTATTGTTTTGTGATATGTTTATGAATAAAAGAATGATTAAAGAAAGAATCAAGATAATGACACAATTGCTTGTGAAAAGAATAAAAGAATGTTTGCTCAAAATGATAACAAAAATGTACTTCATTGAAATAATAATGTTTGAACATGAACCTATTTCACAAAGAAATATTTATTGCTTCTAGACTTAAAACAACAACTTTGTTTTGAACATTACTCTGAGTGAGCTCTAAAAACTACAGGAAGGTCTTCTGCAGTCCAATTGTCTAGAACACTCCCAGGCTCATATGGACGAATATTTGACGAAATCTCTTCATCAATTATCTCTTCAGAAATGGCATTGATGTACACATTTTCTCATGCTTCTTCCATGTTTTCTTTCTCCAGCATCCTTCCTTCAGGATAAATAATGCCCCCTGATACAAAAGACTTGGAAATATGGGGAATTATAATGGGCTCCCACTTGATTTCCCCACCACTCACTCGTGCTTCTTGCCTTCTTTCTAGTTCCTTTTTTCTTTTGTTTTGCATCTGTCTTGAACCCTAAACCAAAGCGATCCTACTTGTCTCTCAGCATTGGAACTTCAATTATTCCTTGGAGGCATCTTCCAAGTCCCTTTCCTGGTACAGCTCCCCGGCCTACCATCACCTATAAACCCATCATCGTAGTTTTAAACATTTTTGGCTCCAGAATTCTACTTCCTTCAGTGATAAATGTTGCATTCGCAAACTTCAGAGACTGAAAAGAACACTCAATGGCTTTCTCATCTGTTTCTACATAACGGCACATCACTGTTTACGGCCACGATAATCTTCTTCAGCATTTTTCGTTATCAACCACCCTTCTGATACCAGCTTCAGCTTTTGATGTAATGATGAAGGCACTGCCCTTGCCAAATGTATCCAAGGTCTTCCCAACAAGTAGTTGTAAGAGGGCTTAATATCCATTACTAGAAAATCTACCTCATACGTGGTGGGGCCAATCAACAAAGGTACTTCTGTTCTCCCCATGACTCTCCTCTCTGTGCCATCAAATGCTCGTACTATGTTCTGACATCCTTTCATATGAGAGCTATCCACAGGTAACTTGTTTAGTATGGACAAAGGCAACACATTCAGTGCTAAACCATTATCTACCAATACCCCTGGCAACGTGTATCCTTTACATCTGGTAGTTATATGCAAAGCTTTAGTAGATCACATTCCTCCTAGTGGAATCTCATCATCATTGAAAAAGATGAAGTTGTCTGCACTTATGTTGTTAACCAACTGATCCAACTTATTGACGAAAATATCGTTGGTTACGTATGTCTCGTTTAGCACATTCATCAACGCACTCCGATGCATCTCTAAACTCAGGAGTAAAGCCAATATAGATATGCCGGCTGGTTGTTTACGCAACTGTTCCACCATACTGTACTCTCTATGTTTTAGAAATTTAAAGAATTCCTTAGCTTCTTCTTCTTTCACCGGTTCATTAATAGGCACCTCAAGTTCAACTGTTTTTTCCCCTTTTCTGTTCAATCGTCAAATCTTTTCCTTTTACAGGCTCCGTTCGAGCACTTGTCAAATCATATTGCCTTCCATTGCGTGTGTGAGAACCTATATATTAGTCCTCCTTTAACGGGAAGACTGAACTCTCTTTTCCCAGAATTGTTACATTACAATCATAGTTCCAAGGGACCCTTTTACTATCATTGTAAGAAAAAATCGCTGGTTTCTGAATTATAATCTTTGGCGTCACCTGAACTCCTACTTCATTCTTAGGACGCGAAATAATGTCCATGGGATAATTGACTTTTGGGACACTTGACACGGATTCTGATGTGCATATATACTTTTCCTCTGTAACATCTTCATAAAACTCTATTTTTTTGCTGTCCATCAGGCCCTGAATAACAACTCTAAACTCTTCACAATCCTGAATTCTGTGTCCCTCTTTATGATGGAACTCACAATAATTCTCTATCCCATTATCATTTCCTTCTGTGTTTGAAGTAACTAATCCCCTTCTTTCCATCTCTTTCCGAACTCGTCTCAAAGGAGTTTTTACTTCTGAAACATCCCTCATAGTCCTTTTTCCAATACCTCCATCTATTGCATTTACCCCGCTATCAGTATGATTAGGTAGCATATTTTCAGTACTGGGCGCATTATCGAATTTCACAATGCCCATCTGGATAAATCTCTCAACCAGCTTCTTAAAAGTGGTGCAATTTTCTATCGAATGACCCACGATTCCTGTATGATACTCATATTGAGCATTAGCATCGTATCATTTAGGGAACAAAGGCTGCAATGGCTTTAAGTAAAAAGGTGCCACCACATGTGCATCGAACAAACTTTGATATAACTCTTTGTATGTCATTGGAATTGGTGTAAATTAAACCTTCTCATTATTCTGCCTGGTTCCTGATTCTTGCCTTGATGAACCCTGACCAGTAGTTGCTGCTTTTGGTTGACTCACAGTAATATAGTTTGAATATCTCACGTTTGCATTGTTCACCTCATTCTCTTTTTTCCGTGGCACAGACCTTTTAGCACTTTCTCCTGCGTCTATCCTTCCATTTCTTATGGCATTCTCAATCATTTCTCCTATCATGACCACATCCATAAAGCTCCTCGTGGCACTTCCTAGCATATGAGTTATGAACGGAGCCTTTAAGGTGTTAATAAAGAGCATCATAGTTTCTTTCTCCAAGAGCGGTGGCTGAACTTGAATAGCCATTTCCCTCCACCTCTGTGCATACTGCTTAAAACTTTCATTTGGTTTCTTCTCCATATTCTGCAGAGTAATTCTATCAGGAATTATATCTGTCACATGACTGTATTGCTTCATGAACGCCTGTGTTAAATCTCTCCATGAACTAATTCTGTTTCGACTCAATTGATTGTCCCATTTAGCAGCTACTCCTACCAAGCTGTCTTGGAAGCAATGAATCAACAACTGATCATTATGAACATATCCAGTCATTCTTCTACAAAACATAGTAATATGAGCTTCAGGATAGCTCGTTCCATTATATTTCTCAAATTCTAGCATCCTGAACTTGTATGAAAGCACTAAGTCCGGGACCAAACTTAGATCTTTTACATCAATTCCCGGGTGTCTATCAACTCATTCCATTGCTCTGACCTTTTCCTCCAACCATTTACACCGTTCTTCTAACTGCTTCTGTGACTCTACCTTTGCTCTTTCCTCTTTCGCAACTTCATCCAAATCAGGGACCATTGGATTATTTGAGTTGTTACCAGGAATATAACCTAAATCAGCTTGAAAATTCATTGGTACTGAAACTCCGGCCTGAAACTACTAAGGCCTGATCGTAACAGATAGCTTCTGCAAATTAATCTCAGGCGGTATCTGTACATGTGTAGGAGTGAAGCCAGGAGGATATTGAGGGTCTTCGTTATTTTCTTCAACATTGTCCATAGGGTTTTTTCCCTTATCTACTCTTCCCATCAGCAATTGGGACAACTGACTCATCATTTGATCTTTCATCTCTTGCTGAATCTTAACTAACTGCTCTTGCATCTGTGACTGCATTTGCTCTTGCATATCTTTTTGCATTTGTTCTAACTTTTCCAATCTTTTGTCCATTGACTTAGTCTTTTTCTTCGTACCGCAGGGATGCATATTTGGTGTGTTTGTGTTGGTTTCAAGATTACTGAAATAATTTTTAATTAATTAGAATCTTGTTATGATCTTTAATGCATATGATGTAATGCCATGCAAATGCATGAATACAAAGGAGGCATCAATTCTGATTCAATTCCTTTTAGGAAACTTTACTAGAAAATAAAATTCTTTACATAAAACTGAGTTACAAATACGACTTCGCCCTAACACTCAGGGCCTTAATTTTCCTAAGCGATGAAGCTAATTCTTATTCCCTATCTGACTCCAACTCGTACTTCACACTTAATACGTCTGCTTGTACTGCCAAAGACTGCAAATAATCAGCTATTTCCCAAATTTACGTTACAGCTTCTCCCATGATGTAATCCCTGCTTCTAACCTGGTCTTGAGAGTGATGAAGCTAGCCCTTCCATTGCTCCTCATTTGCCTCCAAGAACCCAATCCTCATTTCACAACTTTGCAATGCCATCTCTAACTCTTCTATTTTCCCTTTCATCTCCTCGATCTTACTTAAGCTTGCTTTCAACTCTGTCACAGAATTACGATTCCGGTATAAACACAGAAATCTTTCAAGTTCCGCTACTCTGGCTCTTAATTGATCCTTTTCATTCTTACTCTCTGACAGACTTCTCTCCAAGGCTTCATTCCGAGCTTGAGCCTCCTAGAACCTCTTTTTCCATTGATCAGCCCTAGTCTTTTCTTCTTCAACTTCTTGGCACCATTGTTCCAAAGTCTTTCCTAATTCAGCAGTCCTCATTGACAGACGTAACTTCTTATAATCTGTCTTCAAGTTTTCCAAATCTTCCTCAACTTTATTCTTCCTTTTCTGCAACTTTTCTGCCTCTGACTTCTAAATCTCCACATCTAATTTCAAGTGCATCTTCTCTTCCTCCAACTGCTCAATCCTTTTCCCAAACTCAGAACTCTTCTTCTCAAAGTCTTGTTTTATAATTTCCAACTCTGACGGGGCAATTTGTAACTGTTCCTCTATTGGTCGAGTGCTTTCTAAACTTGGTCTAGGAATATTATCATTGACCCTTTTCCTAAACCATCCGTTGTATTCAGGTGTTACCATAGAACAAATAGCCAACCTCTTCATCCAGCGCGTTTGCCTCTAAGCATCAAATAACTCCCGAACCTTCTTCCTATAGTGGTCTCTTTTATATGGGAATTCACACTGAGCCAGCCCGTACATCGTAGGTATGAACTACCTCGATTTATATTGCCTTAATGCAAGTAAAGGAGTATATCCAGTAGCTTCCCAAATTTCTAACAATGGCACCCAATTATAATTCCCACATCGATACAAAATTTCATCAGGTACCATCCAGAAAGTTCTCCACTCTACATCATCCTCCTTGAGATTTTGGAGAATTTCCATCCATTTCTCTTCTGAAATATCATCTCTCCTTTGCATAGCCATCTCTTCTTTTAATGGGGAGTAACCTTCGAAGAAGACCCGATAAGAAACCTTATTCACTTTCCAAAAATGCCCATGAAACCATACCATCAACAGTTGTGCACATCCAATAAATCAACTTTCACCTGTCCTTCGACACATGCTCAAAGATCTAAACATCTCGGCCAATATAGCAGGTACAAGTGTGACTCTCTTCTCAAGACGATCAAACAAATCAGTGACTGCCTCATCAACATGCCTTAAAGCCTTAGGAAAAATCACCAATCCATAGATGCTTAAGGTAAAGATATCAACTCTTTTCTTTTTATTCGGATGTGTCAAAACCAAATCTCTCAAATTCTCCCAAGGAATACATTTACTATCCCCCTTCTGTTGAATTCGAGCAGTGACCCAAGACTCACTCATCCCCAAAATACTCACCAACTTCTTCGCAAAAGTTTGACCATTAGAAACCTTAGCATAAAATTTTCTGACTTGAGCTTTTGGACTCCTCAACAAAGTAGTATATTCTTCCAAGGTAGGAACCAAATCTACTTTCCCAAAAGTGAAACAATTATAAGCAGAATTCCAAAATTGAGCCATACCTCAAAACAAACTCTTATCCACCTTAACATCAAGCAAGTACGGTATATCACCATAACGCTGGTAGAACAACTGTTTCATGCCCTCATCCCAACGAGTCCATATATACTTTAACTCCTGCAGCTCATTCTGTGTTACATTGATGCGAGTAAAGTTCTGCAACTCTGATGTATATCCTTCTGTCAGGCTATCCCCTTTCTCTGTTTGTAACTTCTCTGACCATGCACGGGCAACCGTATTATCCTCAACTTTACTAAGAAATTCATTCTCCATGTTAAACTTTCTAACTTAGTAATCGAATTCGAACCAACACCACCTTTAGTATGCAATGTCATGTAAAACACAATCAAAACAAAACACAAGTTAGTATCAAATATAAGTGATAAAATACAAGTATAACAAAGATAACCATAACGCACATATGGGCAATGACTAAGGCTTGACGCAGCTCTACCTAAGGATAGCTCCTAAGGTTCACTATATGTAGCTCAGTTCTAGAGTAAAGGTACCCGAACCAGCAGATTCCTCAATCCTCACTCATTATAGGCTCATATGGATTGAGTTCGGTTCAGGGGAATACATTTCTCTATAACCATGCGGAGATGAAAATCTTACAAAATCATAGGTATGGATGTATCTCGTAAGCAATCCACTAGCCCATATGGAGGTGAAAACCTCACGAAAGCAAAGTTTCTTACTCCCACTTAACAGGTATAACCACAGCGGTCATGCAATGCAATGCCATATTATTCTACCAAACTCGTACCACTACAATCATGCCAACAAATGCAATTAAAAGAATCATGATTTTCAAAACAAATTTTCAATTCTTTGACAAAAGGACAGCAAACAATCAATTTTATGACATGACTCTCTTCGTTCAATCCCCAGTAGAGTCGCCAAGTTGTCGAAACCTTTTTTTATTTCGAAAAAAATGGGGATCGACTTTTGGAAACAAAAATGTGGAGTCGCCACTAATCTCTTGGTTTAGGTGTGATTGGGCTACCTACTAAAATGTTTTGTTCCATTGAGAATAATTTTGGTTTACATAAAATCAAAAAATCAAATGGGCTCGGGAGTCAGTTACGCATGAGGAAAGGTGAGCACCCTTATTACGCCCAAAAAATTGGTACCATATTGACTCAATGCTATCCTTATATCAAAGATTTTTAAAGGAAAAAAAAGATCTTTCAAAGCATGATTCTTCAAAATGTGTAATAGTTTAAGTTAACTGTCAAAATTCCCTCGTCTCAAAGTTATGCAGCATCATACCCAGCACGACTGGATACGATCCTTTATACCTTTAAAAATACGATTGATTGTTGACTTTTGAAAACTCGTACACTAAAATTATAAAAGGTTATCCAAATATTTAGTTCACTGAAAAAATCATACCCAGCACGATTGAGCATGATTTCTCGAATTCCCAAATATTGGATATTGTCTTATTTCAGAATTTTTGAATAATAAGGAAAATTGAAAATTCGCTCAAAACACGTTTATTTGTTTTAAAAAAGGTAGAACACTTAATGTATTGTATCGAAACATTTACATACTATATGATACAATAAGCCACAATTTAATAAATCCAACAATTACGTACGACGATTCTAAGTAAAATGTAACCAAATTTTTAATCATGCATGAAGAACAATTGATAAAATAGTGACTAAATAATATATCACAACAATAAATGTAAAACAACCCACAAAACATGTACAAAATAAAGCGGAAATTAGCAAAAGATGTAGTATAAGGCAATTTTATAATAATTACGAATTAATGAACACATAATATACATACTATATGAGTAGATTGATGTACATAAAAACTAGTAATATAATTATTGAAATAAAACATTTGAATCAAATAATATGCAAAATATCTTAAACACAAATTTATTTAAAAATTGGCAATATGCATGATAGCTTAAATAATATATAAAACATAAAAGAATAATAAAACACATAATAAGATATAATGTACATAATAAATTCATAAAACATGTATATATAAATAGATTTGGGAATAACTATAGCATGAAATTAATAATGTATGAAAAATTAAATAAATATATAAATTATACATGTAACAAATTTAAAAATATAATCATATACACAAAAGGTAAAAAAAAAACTACATTTATAAAATACATAAATTTAGTGATGTATATTTATAAAACTATATCTATGAAGGGAATTTTGAAACAAATGATATATAACATAATTTTACATGTAACAAATTGATTTGGATTGATGGTACATGTAAATAATACATACATAAGGATGATAGAATATGAAACTATATACAATAAGTTAATTGTACAATTTTCGTAAAAGAGACGCATCATACGCATAAATAATGTTAAAGGAAAGTATACATAAAAAATATTTACATAAAATAATATGAAACTAATAATGTGGACTATAGTAAAAATAATTTAATATGGGCAATGTACATGTGAAGAAATCTTAGAAATAATTGTATGTCTAAATAATATTGAATTAAAATATGAATTATCAAATTAACTTAATTTTATCATAAACTATACATTTAATGAGACTAAAAAAAAAATTAGATACAAATTTACTAAAAAACAATATGTATAAAAATAACGTGGCTTTAATAACGTATGTAGATTAAATATAAATACTAAATATATGCTTAATAATTTATATGACACATAAAATAGATGAATTTTTAAAACATGATATAAATGTCAAAATATACGGATAAATTCAAGAGAAAATATAAAATATCATAAAATTAATAGCATACATAAACTAAAATGAATTTTATTACAAATATTACTTCAATTATTAAAATAATAGAATGAAAAAAAAGAAAAGATTATAATAATGTTTTTTAAAACAAAATTCAATTATCGAAGCAACTTGAAATATTACAACCAACAATCAAGCATGTAAAAGAAAATGTATGTGCAGTAAAAAAAATGAGGATAAAAACTTAATTAAAACAAAATTGAAATAAGTGGAACAATCTACAAATAAAATAATTGTAAAATAGGATCAATGTGCCATGCGCACAAATGTGCGAGGACTGGAATTGGAAATACTCCAAGCCCAAAATGCTGCACTGAACCGCGTACCAAAATAAAACAACGCACAAATTACAGAGTCAAATTTAAAAAAAAAAGACAAAGTAAGCAAATAGGACGCAATTGTAGGCTCGCGCGAGGGGAAAGACCTAACGCGCAAATCAACCATTTAAAGGGAAAAGGCGCGGATTCGGGTATCCAAGCGGGTTGACGCGCAGATCCTCAAAGCTTGAAACGGCACCGTTTTTTAAACAATGGATTTAAAACCTTTTTTTTTCATTCTTTTCCCCAAATGCTGCCAACCTTTCAAACAAAAAACCACAACCCTAAAATTAAAATTGCTAGGGTTCTTAGCATCTGCCGGATCCACCATTTCGTTTGGTAATCGACGGTATACCACAGTGACCAGATCCATTTCACGCCCATGAAAATGCAGTAAGCTACTTTTCCTTTTTCTTTTTTTTTTACAAAACTTTTGAACCAATATTATTCTTTTTTTTTTTGAAAAAACAGAACGAAATTTAAAAAAATGAACCCGAATTCAACATTGTTCGACCCTAGCCCGTATCCTTATATGAGGTTCATGGCATCAACGTCGATTCAGGTATCTTCTCTTTGCATTTCTATACATAAATTACAAGCTAATCAAAAGAAACAAAAAAAAAATATGTTTGGGAAATCACCTTTTGGCAATTTTTTTCTACTCTCTGGTATTCAATATGCGTGCGTGCTTGCGTTTGTAAAAATACATGGGGTACAAGTGAGGCTTTTTATAGCCTGAATTTATAAAGAAATAAAGAAAAATAAAATTACATTTTCTCGCTGTCATTTTGCTGTATTCTGTTAGCCTGCTTTTCTTCTCGTATATTCCTTTGCAGGTTCTACGGACACAAAGCTATACGGGGAAAAGGCCATGGAGGCCGTGCGTGGGAACCACTCGTAGGAGCCCCGTTCTGCTGCTACTCTCGTGTATTCCAGAAACTTCTGGCCTGGGCTCTATGGGTTTACCTCGAATGGCCAAGAGGGAGGGCTACTGCTGCGGCGCTGGTCAGTCAACTGGGGTTTGGGCTAGGGTTAGTCTTAGATTGGGCCTTTTTCTGGGTTATTTTTAGTCTTAAATTTGGGGCCCAAAATTTTGTAAATGGATTTGGATTTAGTTTAGGCCCGAAATTTTGTACATAGATCAGACTTGTGTTTTAATATTTGGGCTGAATTGTAAATAACCTTTGGACCTATAATCTGTGGACTTTATTTGGTTTTTTATTTCAATTTATTTATTTTCTGTAAATAATTTAAACAGGCCCAGGCAAAATGGGTTAACTACAAAAATAAAAATTTAAATTGTAATAAAAGTAAAGTGGCTAAAGTAATAAAAATCTAGTTTTCCTAATATCCTAATTCCCCGGCAACAGCGCCAAAAACTTGATGCGTTATATTCGTAACAAGTTTTAAAGATTTATAAATGAAACGTTCTTGAGACTAATTTATTATCACGATTAAGGCAAGTATACCTATCGAATAGTAGTATAGTTCAGCAAGATCGGATTATCGAACCCAAAGGAACTACGAGTACTAGTATTTACTTCCTTTTTATTATCTAGCCTAAAATTTAAGAGGTTTGGTTGTCTAAACTAATTACTAACAAAGAATGCACAGAAAGAAAAACTTGGGAAAATACTTTTGGGAAAATTCGATTGTTTGAGACAATACCTAAGGACAAATCCACCTAGACTTCACTTGTTATTTGACTCTGAATCAGACGATTTATTCATTTGACTTGATCTGTAGAAATCTCTAAGTTATATTATTATCTCTTTCGAGACTAATAATGTCTAACTCTAGGTTGAATAATTGAAATCTCTTTCTAATTAACACCCTAGAATTGCATTAACTCGATCTATGGATTCCCTTATTAGGTTTCACCCTAATCCGGCAAAATCTTGTCACCCTATCTCTAGGTGCGCAATCAACTCCCCTTAATTATGACAATTTTACTCTTAGACAGGGTTTATTGCTCCTCTGAATAAGAGCTTAACTTGAATCAATATCTTGGAATATCAAAATAAGAATTAAGAACTCATAATTAAGAACAAGTCAAATATTTATCATACAATTCAGATAATAATAACAAGATCTGTCTTAGGTTTCATTTCCCTTAGGTATTTAGGGGTTTAGTTCATACTTATGAAAGAAAACATATTAAAAGCATAAAGATAACAAAACATAAGAAACCCCAAAACTCCTAAAGGAACTTGAAGGGAGATCTCCAGTCTTGATGATGAATCCAGCCCTTGAGATGGATTAATCGGCTTTCCTTGAGTAATTTCTTACTTCTTACTCTGCGTCCCCCTTCCTAAGTGCCTCCTCAAGTGTTTTAAATAAGCTTTGGAATGCCTAAGAGCCCTCAAAATTGGCCTTTTCCAAATTGGACTAAACTTGGGTTCGGCAGGGACACGCCCGTGTGCGATTACTGAAGGCCGTGGTCAATGCTGTTAAATGGGCACGGGCATGTAATCCACCCGTGTAAGTCGTGCTTCGATCCTACCAAATTGACATGGCCGTGTGATACGCTCGTGTGAGGAAGTCTAGGCCGTGTTGTTTTCCCATGTGGGTCCATTTTCTCCGTTTTTGGCCCGTTTCTCGCTCTTTTTACTCTTCTATGCTCTCCTAAGTATAAAACATGAAATTAAAACATTAGGAGCATCGAATTCACCAAATATAAGGAGAAACCACCCATAAATGCGTTAAGCATGGGGTAAAAATATGTATAAATTACGTTTTATCAGTAGGACCTATGTATATTTTTCATATAGCCAGGTCCCATCCACTTGCATAAACGGCTTGCAATGGGGAAATGCACGCACAAATGGATCAAACGTCCAGAACATCTGATGGAAAATTCTTTTTCCCGGTTGTAGTTGGTCATCCGGGCTATAATAAGGTCGTGTCTGTAACTCAATGACAATCTCCGGTACGTACTCCCGCATAGTGGCTATCCATCCATGTAGCTCATTATATGACGCATCAAAATCCTCATACAGTTGCTTCATTACCATCTGTTTAGTTATCCACGCCTTTCGATATGATACTCGATACTGGAATCCTGCCTATATTTTAGCAATCAGTACCGAAACTTTAATGGTCTGCATGTCCTTCACCATTGGTATGAAACACGTATAGATAGTTTTGGAATAAAGTTTTCGATGATCTTCTGTCATACGTGTTGATGTGCATGTGTGAGGCCCAACAAATTTTCGTATCTCCCACATCTATGAATTTTGAATAAATGTAGCTCGTACCCGCCAATTGCAGCCTTCCGCTGACTTCCAACACTCCCCAATATAGAATGTCAGTTTAGACACTGTGACTTTGTAATCCATTAATATATTCATGCTATACCACTTAATAGCAAATATGCACTCTTCCTTACTTTCGAATCTCTGGCCTACGAATAACTCCTCAAGATCGAAATTTACGGCTAGCCAGTGAGTAAGAAGTATTTCAAGGTACTCCAGGAACTCAGCTACATGAGTCGTATAGGGGTCTATGAGCGATATATGTGGCCCAAGATTATTGTATATCACAATACGTCGAATCTAGTTCTCAACTGAAGACGCGTTAATGTTTCCATCGCCATTCACGTCTTCATCGTCATTCACGTCTTTGTCGTCAATATCATCAGGGACCTTGTCCACATTAGGATCACTATCACTATCGACCTCTTGATCACAAGGATCACTACTATCGTATCCATCATCACCAACCACATCAATATTGGGTGTAACATTAAGATTGATATCGATCCCGCGTATAGTCGATTCACTATCAACGTATGATATTGGAGCCACCATGCACGGTTCTTGAGCTCCATATTCTTCACCATATGCAGTGAGATCTTCATTTTGCTTCATATCGGCTAACTTAGCAAATAAGTGAATTGGTGCATTTTTGTCACTCCAATTCCCATAGTAAAGAGCGATCATCGTCTCCACGTCTTCGTCATTTATAAGTTTTATTTCAGTGAATTTGATTGGATCTGTCGAAACTGGAAACTTGTAGAAAAGTTTCGAAATCCTTCTCCCACAACGTCTAACAATTTTTGCGTTAATACTTCCCTTCATATCATCCAACGAGACATTTCTATTAAATCTCATTGCTATTTATCGCCGACATTCAAATATACATCCAACTGTTGTTGTCAAGATGATTCCATCGAAATAAATACATACGAAAAACTGATTATCCATCTTCAATACTCAATCTGTTAAAAATTTAACAAAAAAATCTCAAAACAATTTCGAACAGCATAAAAATACTTACATAAAAAATTTAATGAATGATGATAGTCTATTTCTAACAATATCAAATTTATTATCATTCCTAACAATATCAAATATATTAAAAATTTTTACAAGATAACATTTTCAATAATCTAAACACAAAATTTACTAACAAATCATAATAAACAAAATAACTTTAAAACAAAATATAAAAATAACACTAAACAAACTATATAATACTAACATTTTTTTTCTTATCATAATCTATTATATTTAAAAATAACAATAAAAAAATACATTTTCTTTTCTTTTCTTTTCTTTCTTCTCTTCTCCCTCTCTTGTTCTGCTAATTCTTTTTTCTAAACTGATACAAGTTGGATGGGGGAGTGAGGAGAAAATATACTAGGTGTACCGCCTATCAGATAAGCACAATTAGTGCCGCCTATTTGACACCCTCCACTACTAAAATAATTTCCTTTTACTGTAAAGTGTCAAAAAAATGAGGGTGGTACCGCCTATGCAACACCCTTCACATTTCCAAATATACCATTTTAGTACCTAATCTTAACAACAACCTATTTTCGTGTTTTTTTAATATTATTCCAGTAAAAAAATCCAAATAAAATAAATTCAAATTGCTGTCTCTATTGCTTACCTAACGAAGCTTTCCCTTTGTGAAGCGTCAAATCTTCAATGGACAGTAGTCAAGAAAGTTAAGAAACACCTCAACTGCTTAACCATACGTAATTAGTTTGACCCCTCCAAACATTCATCCCAGATTGCATATCTTCACTGTCATCTGCACAGCTCTTCAATGTCTGACAACATATCCTCAGATTTCCAGCTGAATGTATCCTCGACACGAGAACTTCCATGGGGCCAGAGTACATCAGCCTGATAATCAGAGAAACTGAAGGCAGATGCAGGGAAAACTACTTCTTCATACATAGCTTCTCCATGAGGATTGAGGCGCTTCACTTCGGAGTCTGCTTTGTTTTGGAGCTTCAAAGCAAGCTCTAATGTCACCTCCACTTCACCAAGAGCAGGTCGTTTATGTTCCCCAACATGGACGCAACTTAATGCGATGTCCAGGAATTTCTGTAAGCAACCCGGGGCTATTTTCCCTTCCAAATATGGATCCGTCATTTGGTAAATAGTTCCATTCTTTAGGTGTTCATTGACCCATGAAATTATATGACGATGATTATGGTCCCCTGCATCAAACATTAATACTTTTCTACCGCAAAGTACTTCAAGCAAAACAACCCCAAATGAGTAAACGTCTGATTTCTCTGTCACAAGAGTAGTATCCATGAAAAGCTCAGGAGCCACATAACCCAAAGTACCAAACAGCCTCGTTCGACTTGTTTGCAATTCAATTTCATCCAGAGGGGGTAACTCTATTCTGATGGGAGCGTTTGATAAACTAAAAGGGCCTATCTTAGACAAGGTGAAATCCGCAATCTTGGAAACCATTTGGTCATCTAAAAGAATGTTTTTGGTCTTGATGTCACGGTGGATGACTGCACGCTTTGCTCCAGCATGAAGATAATGTAATCCACAAGCAACCCCAATGCAAATCTCTAACCTTTGCTTCCATGGGAGGGGATCGTGATGACCAGTTCCATGGAGATGATCGAAGAGCGTCCCCTGGCTCATATAATTGTACACTGTGATCATCTTGTCTTCCTCATCGCAGAATCCAATCAGAGAAGCGATATGTTGGTGGCGCAGCTGGCAAAGTAGCTGCACCTCATTTCGAAAGTCTTCAAGTATTGTATGTCGTGAGGATCCGAGCTGCAAGTATTTGACAGCGAAAACCGAAGCCCCGTCATCGAAAAACCCTTTGTATACTACTGCGCTGCCACCTTTACCAAGAACCAACTGGGAGTCAAAGCTATTGGTGGCAAATCTGATCTCGTCGAGTGAAAATCGACGGCACAGATGTTGGGGAAGCGATGATTTAGCTTTTCCCTTGCTCGGCTTCTTCTTTAATTTGCTTTCAGATACTGGACAGAAACAAAAGCTGGAAAGTGAAGGAATTCTCATTATAAATCTCATTCCAAAGCCTAACTTCGGAGTCGGAGAGTTTTTTATTTCTCAAAGAAAATTGAAGAAGGAAGAAGAACGAGGAAGAGAGCATTATTAAACGAGAGAAAGAAAGGTAGGAGTTAAGAATTGGGTAAAATGTCTTACCGATTTCAAGTTCGACAAGTCATTTTACAGAAAAACAGCTAGCCTTCTGCAAACATTGGAAAAAAGATAAAAACATTTTACCGAAAATGAAATCAATGAAACAAACTGGCCCTTTGTTGGAACATTGAATGGGTCATAATCTTATCAAGTTCAAGCAGTGTACTTACTTTCCTTGCTGCTTCTCCTGGGGCGGGTCCATTGAAGTCCCGGGCTAAGCCCGTTACCTTTTTAGTATATACGACTTCATCTTCATATATTTACATATTAAATAAAGAAATAATAGTTTATATGAGTTTTAAAATCTACTGATGTGTTTTTTTTTAATATTTTTTAATGTTTTATTATATCTCTACATGATATTTATTAATCTTCGGACCTATTTATTTAATTTTATATTTTAGAAAATATGAATAAATACACCCATTTCTTTTTTTAATTGAAAAACCAAGAAATACATTTTGTTTTTCTCCTCTTTCAAGATATATTTGTGTAAAGATAATGGAGATAAGTGGTAAGTTTTAACTTACACTCATCTTTTCAGTTTTGATTTGGTTTTGTTACTTTTCTGATTATATATATTTATTTAAATTATATGATTTTTGGACTTCTTATTAACAAAGAAAAATACAGATTAATGAATGTTTGAAAAAAAATTAAAACTACCTTTTTATGGTAAGTCTATGTTCATGGTTTTTTTTTTTGAAATTTCATCATCTATGGCAGAGGTATTTTAAATATTAAGGTACTTTTAGTAAAAAATTTTATATAAAGTACTTATTTTGTGTGTGTTACAGTTATTTTGTTGTAGAGATTGGTTAATATCAGGGCAAAATTTAGAAAAAAAATTAGGAGTTTGAAATTAAATTGTATATTTTTATTATAGTAAAAATGTAATTTTATTATTTTAATAATTTATATCTTTATAATTTTTAAAGAATTAATTCAAAATTTTTTATCATTTTTGAGAGCTAAAGTATAATTTTACCTTTATTAATTTAAAATTTTATAAAAAGAATTTAATTTTTATTTTAGGATATGTCCTCTACCAGACCCTAAACCCTAAAAAATTTGAGAAATGCTTTAAAGTTGGGATTTGTATGTTATTCAAATATAGTTAACAAGAAGAAGGTGATTGAAAAATTAGATGGAATTAAAATTTAGTAGAACCTATTCAACGTTAATTTGGAAATGTGTAATGTCATCAACCTATAGGAAAAATTTTCCATTTGTGATCAGTCCAGTTAATGGAGGAAGGGAAAAAGAATAGAAGGTAGAAAGGAACAGGATGGATTTGGGTGACACTAAAAAAGTTAACGTGAAAAAAAGGGCTTATATGGCATAAAGTTATTAGGAGGGACCGTATCCTACTTGATAGTAAAGTTTACCTAATAATTTCTCAAGAGTAACAATTAAATTGCTTAAAAAAAGTATTAAGGATTAGTTGTATTTAAATTTTCATTTGAAATAATAGTGTGATTAAAATTACTCTTAAAAATTGGTATATTTACTTTAAAACTACTCTTAAGTTAATTTTTTTTTCAAAAACAGTCCTCTTTTTTAAATTGGAAGTCTTTTCTACAGTATTTTCATAAATTGATTTAATTTTCAAAAGTCCATAGTCTAATATATTTTCAGTCTATCATAGTTCAAAATTTCCAAACTCATTTTAAGCCAAAATCCTTAAATTACCCTTGAAATTTTTAGGCCTAATTTCAGGATGTGACATCGCTGTGAACTTAAAATGGTCTATATGTTAATTTAAACCTTATTTAATTATTATATAAGTCCTTAAGACATTAAAAACCATATCAATTAATTTTTATCATTTTTACAATTTAGTATTTATATCTTAATTAACTATTAATTCAATAAAATTTCTAGACCAAAATTTAATATAATACTAGAATAGACTCTTGCAACATCACTGACTTTGGAGTTGTTACACTTGTGCATCATTCCTTATGTATTTGCTAGTATCTTTTGCTTGTATTTTGCACTCGATTTATAAGCATTTTTTTAGAGTTAATATTGATTGCAAGTGAGGTTATTTTGGTGAGTGCTTGTAATGAATCAAGGTTATCTATTAGGGTTACAATTACTTCTTATGTAAGAGTAGATTGGACTTTAATCAATAAAATTACTAAATCGATTCTTGAATAAATCATTTACTAAGCAAAGCTTTGCAAAATTGGATTATTTTCCAAATTGCGTTAACAAAATTTGTATGTCTACTTCATTCCTTCCCCCAATTGCTTGTTCGCTTTGCTAAATTGTCTTATTCAAAAGCGTGTTCAAACATATATCGGAACAATGTGTTTGAACAACATATTACTTTTTCATTAACAATTATATTTTAATTTAAAATTTTAAAAATTAAAAAAATTAAATTTTTTAAATTAAAAATACATGAATTAAATTTCAAATTTTCCAACAATTATTTTACCTATATTTAAAATCATTAAACATGAAAATTATTTAAGTCATGATTAAAAAAGTGTAAACTCAATAATTATGTCTTAAAAAAATTTATTAAAATAATACAAAATAAAAAAAATTACCAAAATAATGTACAATAATATTAATATATTTTTACAAGTCTAATAATCTGACACCAAATCGGCGATTTGAGAATTTTTTTTAAAATTTATTTTTAGCCTAATTCCATTTCAAATGGGGATTTGGAGAGATGTGAATTTTTTTATGTAATTAAATTATTCTTAAAAATAATGACAAGAGACCGTCACTTTTTTCCTCTACTTCAAAATTTTTAACTTATGATATTTTTTTAATTATTTGAAATGATTATTCAAATTATATCAGGCTTATTAAATATTATTCAAAGTACAGTATTTTCATAAATGATTTTCATCCATATTATTTAAGTAATTTTTTTTTATTTTATTTTATATCATATTATATATTTACTTAACATGACAAGTACATGTAATAAAACTATGAAAAGTGCACATATGTGGGTTTTTATTTAATTTTTATGATTTTTTATTTCCCTCTCAAAAAGCCAATTTACATTTTTAAAAAATTAAAAGCAATCTTGAATTTTTTAATAGATAATGATATTAATTTTAAATATTAAGTTATGATAATAATAAATTTAATTAGAAAATTGGAATTTTTAAATACAATGATGATGCATGACAATGGCAAAATTGCAACAAAAGATGAATTAAGTTTTTTTATCTGTTTTGTCTCATATCATTCAAAGACGAATTAAGTTTATGAAACTGGAACTTCAAAAACAAGTTGTCTTAATGTTTTTCTTCTGCATTTTACAATCCAAGCAAAAAAACTATAGCAACTGGATTGAGTGTTTGTAATTTTTAAGTGTTTAATATCATAAATTATCTTTATAAACAATAAAATAGATACATAAAATATTTTAATCATGTCAATAAAAATAATAGTGAGATTTTTTATACTTTCAATATTTTCTTAAAGTAACACGATATACAAATTCATTACAACTCCAATAAAATAATTATCAACATAACACAAAATCATTAACCATTTCATATGCATAACCAAGTCATATTGTATCATATCACTATACCTTACTCATTTGCAAAAAGTCAATTCTTTTCATGTCCATCCTTTTCAAATTCTATCATTTACGTATAGTTATCATTTTCATATTTGAGCTGTTCATACAAGCTTCAGATCAAGGTTACTATACATACTTTACCAAATACTATTCATACAAGCTTCAGAAAATCTACAGAAGAAGCAAATGATGTTCACCATGCAAACTTTGCCTAAAATTTCCAAGCATTAATGAAGCTTTCTCCCATCAATGTGTCACCAACAGTGGAGAAGATGGATAGGGATTTCGACGCGAGCATAGGGCCAATACCTCACGCGTCGATAAACTCACTACCGTACACAACTGCAAAGAAATGAGACTATTTCAAAAGAGAGTGATTAATTTTATGCAAAATTAAGGAGTTAACAGATTGCACCTCAACGAACACTATATTCCGTCTGCGTTATTGGTAGAACCACTTATATTTGAAACCACAAGTGACGATATATCAAATAGAAATGTGAAGATGAATTACATTTCTTACTTATTTTGTCCTATTTCATTCAAAGACTGAATCAAGTTTACGAAACTTGAACTTCAAAAAGTTGTCTTAATGTTCTTCTTTTGCATATTACAATCCAAACAAAAATACTATGGCAACTGGATTGAGTGTTTGTAATTTTGAAGTGTTTAAAATCATAAATTATCTTTATAAATAATAAAATGCCAACATAAAATACTTTAATTATGTCAATAAAAATAATAGCGAAATTTTTTATATTTTCAATAGTAAAAATACATTCAATGAATGATGTTAATACCGTAATGAAAATGGGAAATACAGTCAACATATTCCAAAATGATGCAAATATTTCTCAAAGTCGTGAAGACCTGCCTCTTAAAGAGCTATTTTCATAGAGGCAAATAAATCACGGTAGAAAATAAAATAAATTCAAATTTCTGTCTCTGTTGCTTAACTAAGGAAGCTTTTCCTTTGTGAAGTGTCAAATCTTCAATGGACAGCAGTCAGAAAAGTTTAGAAACAACTCATCTGCACAGCTCTTCAATGTCTGACAACATATCCTCATATTTGCAGCTAAATGCATCCTCCACACGATAACTTCCATGGGGCCAGAGTACATCAGTCTGATAGTCAGAGAAATTGAAGGCAGATGCAGACAAAACTACTTCTTCATAAATAACTTCTCCATGCCACTCCACTTCGGAGTCTGCTTTGTTTTGGAGCTCCAAAGCAAGCTCTAGTGTCACCTCCACTTCACCAAGAGCAGGTCGTTTATGTTCCCCAACATGGACGCAGCTTAATGCGATGTCCAGGAATTTCTGTAAGCAACCCGGGGCTATTTTCCCTTCCAAATATGGATCCGTCATTTGGTAAATTCTTCCATTCTTTAGGTGTTCATTAACCCATGAAATTATATGACAATGATTATGGTCCCCTGCATCAAACTTTATTACTTTCCTACCGCAAAGTACTTCAAGCAAAACAACTCCAAATGAGTAAACGTCTGATTTCTCTGTCACAAGAGTAGTATCCATGAAAAGCTCAGGAGCCACATAACCCAAAGTACCAAACAGCCTCGTTCGACTTGTTTGCAATTCAATTTCATCCAGAGGGGGTAACTCTATTCTGATGGGAGCGTTTGATAAACTAAAAGGGCCTATCTTAGACAAGGTGAAATCCGAAATCTTGGAAACCTTTTGGTAATCTAAAAGAATGTTTCTGGTCTTGATGTCGCGGTGGATAACTGCTCGCTTAGCTCCAGCATGAAGATAATGTAATCCACGAGCTATCCCAATGCAAATCTCTAACCTTTGCTTCCATGGGAGGGGATCGTGATGACCAGTACCATGGAGATGATCGAAGAGTGACCCCTGGCTCATATAATTGTACATTATGATCATCTTGTCTTCCTCATCGCAGAATCCAATCAGAGAAACAATATGTTGGTGGCGCAGCTGGCAAAGTAGCTGCACCTCATTTCGAAAGTCCTCAAGTATTTTCTGTCGTGAGGATCCGAGCAGCAAGTATTTGACAGCGAAAACCGAAGCCCCGTCATCGAAAAACCCTTTGTATACAACTGCACTGCCACCTTTACCAAGAATCAACTGGGAGTCAAAGTTATTGGTGGCAACTCTGACCTCGTCGAGAGAAAATCGACGGCACAGATGTTGGGGAAGTGATGATTTAGCTTTTCCCTTGCTCGGCTTCTTCTTTAATTTGCTTTCAGATACTGGACAGAAACAAAAGCCGGAAAGTGAAGGAGTTCTCATTAGAAATCAAGAGATGAACAAGTGAGAAGTGAGTTTAAATCTTACTCCAAAGCCAAACTTTGGAGTTGGAGAGTTGTTAGCTTCAATTTCATCTATTTATTTTTTTAGTTGGAACATCGAATAGCTCATAATCTTTTCTAGTCCAAGCTGTGTACTTTCCTCGATGCTTCTCACGGGGATCCGCAGAAGACCGAAGACTAGGTGGTGAGTCATAGATCCAATCAAGTGAAAGAGGTTTTAATTAATGAATTTGATTTATTTTATTTTATTATTTTAATTCAATTTAAATTTATTTTAATTGAATGAAATTAAATTTGAATAAATTATTCGAGTTAACTTAAAAAATTATATATATCAAATAAAAGTATAAAATTAAATTATTAATTAATTTTTTTAAATCTTCAAAATTATTATTTTAAAGATTTTTTAAAATTATAACTTTTTTATATTTTTTGGAATTTTTAAAAAAATATAAATTTTAAAATTTTTATAAATATTTTGAATTTTAAAAATTATTTTGAATTATTTTGTATTTTTTGTTGAGAGAGACCAATTTTTTTATTTTTAAAATTGACAGAGATCAAAATGGTATTTACACCAATATGTTATTCGAATTATTTGAGTTATTTGAATTAAAAAGTTCAACTCGACTTGAACTCGAAACTCAAATTACTTATTTGAGTTGACTCGAATAACTTGAATAATTCAAACAACTCGATTTGATTAACTCAAAATTCAATTTTATTTTTATTTTTTCAAATCGAATCGAATTTTGTTCACCCTTATTGAAGACTCGAGGCTAGGCCATTACCTTTTTAGTATATATAACTTCATCTTCATATATTTAGATATTAAATAGAGAAATAATATTTTATATGAGTTTTTTAAATCTATAAACAAGATTAAAGGTTGATAAGTATCTTATAGGGGTATAGTAAAATAATTAAAATTAATAAATATTTTAAAAAAAGACATATGTCAATTTTTTAATATTATTTTTAAAATAAAATATATATATTATTAGTGCATCAAATACTAGCCCAAAAAATAATACACTTTGTAGTTTTTTAATTTGGCTTGTGGAGTTAAAAAATAACTATTTTTTAAATATTTATTTTTTAATATATTTTTTGATGACAAATGAGAAAAATAAAAAAAGATAAATTACATCACATAACTCATTTCTCCAAACGGGAATACTTCAAATACTTGTAATACTTGTAATTCTTGAGTATCCAAATGAGCTGATTTTATTAGTCTATCAACTTATTAGTCTATCAAATTATATACTGAAATAGGTTATCAGCAAGATTATTTATGAAAATTGTATATTTCTTTTAGTAGCGCCTATATTAGAGGCGCAACTCCTTTTTTTATATTACAATATTTTTCTTCGTTTAATAAAATATTATTATTTTTTTTCCTAGATCAATATATGACCCGTGTATAGATACGAAAATGGTATATAGGTTGCGTCTATCTGGTAGGCGCGAATGGTTGTGTCTATCTGATAGGCGCGACTAGTTGAGCCTCTCTGACAAACGCAATTGGTTGAGCCTATCTCAGAGGCATGATTGGTGGGGCCCACAGGCGCATCTGGTGCTTAATTTTTCATCTATATATACCCCCGAAAATCAAATGAGCAACAGACACAAAATTTAGCAGAACGGAAGTAAGAAGATAGGGAGAAGAAAGAAAGAAAGAAAGGAAAACAAAAAGAATGACAAGATATTTTAGTTTATTTCTTTTTAAATAGAATGTAGAGTTTTGTTAGTAATTTTATTATTTGGAAGTTATTTTGTTAGGTTATTAATTTTGTTAACTTCTGAATGAAAATTTTGCATTAAAAATTTTATGTACTTTTTTTGCTATTCGAAACTATTTTGAGAAGTTTGAAATTTTTTTAACAAATCTAGTATTGAAGATGAAGAATCAGTTTTTCGTATACGTTTATTTCGATGGAGAAATTTGGACAACAACCGTGGGATGTATATTTGAATGTCGCAAACAAGTAGCAATGAGATTTAATAGAAATATCTTGTTTGATGATATAAAGGAAAAAATTAGTGAAAAAATTTATAGACGTGGGAGAAGGATCTCGAAACTTTTCTACAAGTTTCCAGTTTCAACAGATCCCATAAAATTCACCGAAATGGAACTTGTAAATGATGAAGACGTGGAGACAATGGTCGCTCTTTATTATGGGACTCGGAGCAACCAAAATACACTGATTCAGTTATTTGCTAAGTTAGCTGGTGTGGGGGCAACTAAAGATCCCACTCTGTTAAGTGAAGAAGAAGGAGCTCAAGAGTCGTGTATGGTGGTTTCGATATCGTGCATTGATAGTCAATTAACTATACAAGGGATCGCCATTGATCTTAATGCTACACCCGAGACTGATGTGGTTAGTGATGATGTATATCATAGTAGTGATCCTTCTAATCACAAAGTCGATAATGAAAGTGATCCCGATGTGGATGAGGTCCCATATGATATTGACGATGACGATGTGAATGAGGATGGAAACGTCAACGCATCTTCAGTCGAGAACCAGATTCGTCGCATTGTGATACATGTAACACCCCGAACCCGAGGCCGTCGCCGGAGTCGAACACGAGGTGTTAACAGACTTCAACCCACTTAAAAAAAATTTTCCAGACAAGCTGCCAGTCTGCGTACTAGTCGCTAAAAAAATTATATCTCAAGTTCTGAAACTCGAAATCCAGTTCCGTAAATTTTCCTTGAAAACAGACTCATATGCCCATCTACACATTTTTTTCTAGAATTTTTGGTCGGACCAATTAGTACATTTTATTAGTCAAAGTCTTCCATGTTACAGGGATCGACTACACTGACCTTTGTGCATTACGACTTGGATATCTCCCTGCACAGAGTTTCAATACTGATGCCGTTTGTTTCTATAGAAACTAGACTCAGATAGGAATCTATACATATATGGTATGACTCCTAATTATCTCTGGTTGATTTATAAAGAATTTCCAAAGTCGTAGCAGGGAATCCAGAAACCGTTCTGGCCCTGTCCCACGAGAACCTGATTTTCTCTTAACATACTGTCCATATGATCTTTTCGTTACTTCTATATGAAAATAGACTCATCAAGCTTCGATTACATAATTTATTCATCAATCAATTCCATTCCTACTATTTTTAGTGATTTTTCAATCTCATGTCACTGCTGCTGCCAGCATCTGTTACGAAGGCAACCATGCCCACTTCATGTTTACTCCTTGATCCAACTAATAATTCCTCATGCATATCACAAATCATGATCATGACTAACCATGCCAAGGCTAATCATTGTCAACTTTTCCCTACTACATTATTGCCATATCATAAATTTTAACACCAAAACAATTAACCATGACATATGGCATAAAAAGGTCGAATCATCAAAATTTACGACCCAACGTTATGAAACCAAACCCAACCGAACATTTATGCCATTTTCGCATGGCTAAAAGTTTACATACCAAGGTTCAAACACAACATAATAGCCTATACATGCCGAAATGTTCTCCTAAGCCAACTAAGAGGAAAGTACCAAAACTCGCTATCCGGTGTGATGACTTCGATGACGGCCCGACCACGCAAAAAGAGATGTGTCCAAGAAACCTAGAATAGGTGACAAGGAAACACCGAGTGAGTTTATAACTCAGTAAGTCATAAGCTATGCACTACCATCCATCAATAACATTATCACAAGAGAAAACAAAATGGAACGAGGCTAATTACTCCATCCATTCCGAACCATACCATAGTTCCTCCAACCTATCGGTTCAATCTCATACCAATTTATGCATTCACAATCCACATACTCATCAATAGGATATTCGAGGCATTTTCATAAATCATTTTATTTTCGTTACAAACATACAACTAAACGGCCTTTCACCCATTCTACGATAATTTTATGTACGTGACTTCGAGTATATTTGTCACATAGGTTCAAACTTACCAAGCTCAACACCAAGTATAGACATAGCACCTATTAGCCATGAACTCAAGACACTTACCCGATCCGCTGTCCATGATCGACTCAATAGTGTCGCACACATAGAGTCCATAATGATTCAAGGATGTATATTAAGTCCGCACACTCAGTGCTATATAGTCAACTCGCACACTTAGTGCTACATAATCAAACTCGCACACTTAGTGCTACATAGTCAATTCGCACACTTAGTGCAACATAGTCAATTCGCACACTTAGTGCTACATAGTCCAACTCGCACACTTAGTGCTGTACAATTTAAACCCGCACATTTAGTGCCAAGATCAACAACTCAACACATCTCACCTCTTTTCTTTTCATCCAACAATTTCATCATCACATACATACATGTATATATATATTTATTCATTCCATTCAGCATCATTACATAGATGTTATGACCATTTGAATTAATACCAAATATATGCTTAATGACTTACCTCGTGTTGGGTAAGACGGTTCCAACTCGGCTACTCGATGACCTTTTCTTTGCCTTTGCTCGATTCACCTCCTTTAACTCCTTGAGCTTAATCAATAATTTAACTAGTTTAACCACCTTGCTAAATATTTACAATCCAATTTCACATGTATATGTATGTTAGTATATTCGGCTAATAACCTCATGCAACTACCATATCATCAAAAATCTAATCACACATGCACATGCATTAGGTAAGTTACCTTTGCTAATTTTAAACCCAACATCACACAAGCTCTCAAGTGATGGCCGAATGCTTCTTTTGTTACCCAACTAATCATTCGACAATTTCATCCCCTTTACCACCCTTTTATGCCTAATTATCTAAATCAAGATAAGATCATCAACATGCCTAACCATAGCCGAATGTGCAACATTAATCTATCACCTCTATCTCTTAAATACTATCAAGTTCATTTACTTCTAATTTCTTAAGTTCAACATCTTAATGCCCATTATAGCCACTCCCATAATCTAAATTTAAAAATCGGCAACACCCACATTTCAACTATCTTAGCCGAATACTCCTCAATACTTAGACTAAAGTATGCACATTAAACTTAATACAACTTTCATTATTCCTTTCACCCTCAAACATAATTTATAAATCTTGCCCTTCCTTCCATGTTTCGGTCAATTATTCAAATTACCTCATAACATGAACATTCTTTTCAACTAATCTAGCATGACTCATTCGGCCTTAACAAAGAACCACTTTTCATACAAGGACAAAAATAAATCAAATGAACCTCCCATTTAAACCCCATTCTGTAACACCCCGAACCCGAGACCGACACCGGAGTCGGACACGAGATGTTAACAAACTTTGAAAAATTTTTCCAGACACTGCCCAGTCTGAGTACTAGTCGCTTCAAAAATCATATCTTGAGTTCCACAACTCGAAAATCAGTTTTGTGATTTTTCCCTGAAACTAGACTCATGTCCCCACCTATGTATTTTTTCTAGAATTTTTGGTCGGGCCAATTAGTACAGTTTGTTAGTCAAAGTCTCCCATGTTACAGGGGTCGACTACACTGACCTTTTCCCATTACGACTTGGATATCTCTCTGCACAGAGCTTCAATACTGATTCCGTTTGTTTCTATGGAAACTAGACTCAGAGAGGAATCTGTACATATATGGTACGACCCCTAATTATCTCTGGTTAATTTATATTGAATTTCCAAAGTCGGATCAGGGAATCCAGAAATCGTTCTGGCCCTGTCCCACAAAAATCTGATTATCTCTTAATATACTGCCCATATGATCTTTTCGTTACTTCCTCATGAAAACAGACTCATCGAGCTTCGATTACATAATTTATTCATCAATTAATACCACTCCTACTATTTTTAGTGATTTTTCAATCTCATGACACTGCTGCTACCAGCATCTGTTACGAAAGTAACTAGGTCCATTTCATGCCTACCCTTGATCCAACTCAATCGAACATTCGTGCCATCTTCGCATGGCTTAAAGTTTACATGCCAAAGTTCAAACACAACGTAATAGCTTATACATGCCAAAATGTTCTTCTAAGCCAACTAAGAAGAAAGTACCAAAACTTGCTATCCGGTGTGATGACTTCGATGACGGCTTGACCCCGCAAAAATAGATGAGTCCAAGCAACCTATAATGGGTGACAAGGAAACACCGAGTGAGTTTATAACTCAGTAAGTCATAAGCTATGCACTACCATCCATCAATAACATTATCACAAGAGAAAACAAAATGGAACGAGGCTAATTACTCCATCCATTCCGAACCATACCATAGTTCCTCCAACCTATCGATTCAATTTCATATCAATTCATGCATTCACGTTCCATATACTCATCAATAGGACATTGAAGCATTTTCATAAATCAATTTATTTTCGTTACAATCAAACGACTAAACGGCCTTTCACCCATCCTACGATAAATTTTATGTACGTGACTTCAAGTATATTTGTCACATAGGTTCAAACTTACCGAGCTCAACACCAAGTATAAGCATAGCACCTATTAGCCATGTACTCAAGACACTTACCCGATCCGCTGTCCGCGATCGACTCAATAGTGTCGCACACGTAGTGTCCTTAATGATTCACGAATGTATATTGAGTCCGCACACTCAGTGCTATATAATCAACTCGCACACTTAGTGCTACGTAATCAAATCGCACACTTAGTGCTACATAGTCAAACTCGCACACTTAGTGCCGCATGGTCAATTCGCACACTTAGTGCATCATATTCATTTCGCACACTTAGTGCAACATAGTCAAATCGCACACTTAGTGCTGTACAATTTAATCCCGCGCACTTAGCGCCAATCTCATGGTCATAAATGGTTATATCCGCACGTTTAGTGCCGAGATCAACAACTCAGTACATCTTACCTCTTTTCTTTTCATTCAACAATTTCATCATCACATACGTACATGCATATATATATGTATATTTATTCATTCCATTCAGCATCAATACATAAACATTATGACCATTTGAAATAATACCAACTACATGCTTAATGACTTACCTTGTGTTGGGTAAGACGGTTCCAACTCGGCTACTCGATGACCTTTTCTTTGCCTTTGCTCGATTCACCTCCTTTAACTCCTTGAGCTAAATCAAACAAATTTGACTCATTAAAGTCTCATTTTGCTAGCTTATGGCCGAATATGACAAGGAGTTTGATGGGTCATATGGCCACCTTTTAGCTCAAATACACAATGGTCATATGCATTTTTAATCACATCAAATGATTCAATACAATTCACTCGAACATCAAAAGAGAACCTCAAGGTACTTAGTCCATATACACATTAGACATTAGAGTCACATATGTACGAATTCACGAATCGAATTCGACATATTGGCTAATTTTCCCTTTAGCCGAACCTTCTAAGTCAAGATAAAGCCATCAACATGCTTACCTTTGGCCGAACATACACATCAACTTAGGTGCTCATTTATGTGGCCGAACACACACATGTCTATGTTAAGGCCGATTGCAACACTCAATACATTCTACAAGTATGGACACTTGCATTGACTAAACACCATTTCTATTATTTTTACTCCAAAGCCGAATGCCTCTCAAGCCCTAAGCTCATGATCCTTTCATCATTAAGCAAGTGTTATAGCACAACTAACATCCATTTTCAATTTGAACACCAACATAAAAATATTAAACATGAAAATCCATAGCCGAAACCTATACATGACATTACTCATTCCACCCATCGAAACAATATTTGTTCAAGACATCAAGCATTTTTATTTGGGTATTACATATATGAGCATTTAGAATTTATATTTTTAGCAAGATCAATTTCTTTCCTCAACACATTCTTCATCAAAACTTTAAGGAAGTAATCAAATTTCCTTCTTTAATAGCCATAGCCGAATGCTCCATCCATCCATCAAAGTTAAAAATTTTGCATGGTCTAAGTAAGAACCATGATAATTAACCTAAAACAAGCTAAAATTTCACAACTTTAACACGATATACTAACCTTATTAAGCATTCAAATGGCCGAAAGTTCTTTGCCCCTATTCCTTCCTTCAATTCGGCCAAGAAGACAAGGATGGAGCCCTTTTTTTTTCATTTGCTTTCTTTCTTACTTTCACGGCAATGGGGAGGGGAAAAAACAATTACACACATCCTTTCCTTTTTCCATTTCTTTATTCCCCATACTTCTTATTATATTTTATCCTACATACCTCACTAGGCCAACATGTTCCCAACATGTTTCCACCCATAGCATGGCCGGCCACTACATATTAGGGAGGGGAATTTGACATGCAAGTCCCCTTTTTCTTCCACATGCACTAATAGGTCCTCATGCATTGACCTATCACATTTTAAAATTTTCTCATATAAGTCCTATTGACTAAATTCACATGCAATCGACTAAATCGAAGCTTGAAATTTTCACACATTCCTGATTACATATTCTAGACAATAAACATCACATTCAAACCTTTCGGTGACTCGGTTAGCGGTCCCGAAACCACTTCCCGACTAGGGTCAATTTTGGGCTGTTACACATTCTATCTTCTACTTACTCAATAATACATGTTTCTTAGTTCATATTCATCTATAACCATTTCAAATCACATACTACAAAACATCATCAATTTGGCATATAAGAACATAACCAAAGGTTTCTTGCAACACAACTCAAAAATCAACACATGGGTCATGTTATGAGCATCAAAACAACTCAACTTCACAAAAAAAAAATGCCAAAAGAACCACATGATATCATACCTTAATCTATAAACTCACTTGGCCGAATGTCCTAGCTTCCATTTTTCTTTTCTTTTCCTTATGGTTTCGGCAAGATGAAAGAAAAGATGATGGAACTTTGTTTTTATCACCACTTACTAATATAAATTTATTATACATAATTCCCACCAAATATAAAAAAATGAAGACAAGGGAACACCATAATGCATGCGTGTGTTGGCCGGCCATTCACATTCAAAAATGGTCTATTTGACATGCAAGTCCACTCTTTTTGGTACATGCACTAATAGGCCATTTTAAATTGGACTATCATATTTTCACCATGTCTCAAATCGATCCCTATTAACAATTTCTCATGCAATTGGTAAAATTAGGGAATGAAACTTCCACATACTCATGTTCACACATAATAAGCATAGAATATAGCAATTAATTATTTTTACGACTCGGTTTAGCGGTCCCGAAACCACTTCCCGACTAGGGTAAATTTTGGGTTGTTACAACTCTCCCCCACTTAAGAAATTTTCGTCCCCGAAAATCTTACCGGTAAATAGGTTTGGGTATCGTTCTTTCATCGAGCTCTCAGTTTCCCAAGTAGCTTCCTCGATCCCGTGTTTGAGCCATAACACCTTTACTAACGGAACCCTTTTGTTTCGCAACTCCTTCACTTCACGAGCTAGGATACATATCGGTTCTTCTTCATAACTCATATCGGCTTGAATTTCAACCTCTGATGGGCTAATTATGTGCGATGGATCAGATCGATAGCGTCGAAGCATCGAAACATGAAAGACGTCGTGTATCCTTTCAAGTTCAGGGGGCAAAATCAATCTATATGCAACCGGCCCCACTCGTTAAGAGATTTCGTACGGCCCAATGAATCTCGGGCTCAACTTGCCTTTACGGCCAAACCTAAGTACCTTTTTCCAAGGCGAAACTTTAAGGAACACTTTATCTCCCACCTGATATTCAATGTCCTTCCGTTTCAGATCCGCGTACGATTTCTGACGATCTGTGGCTACCTTCAGACTTTCACGGATTACCTTTACTTTCTGTTCGGCATCTTTAATCAAATCAACTCCAAAAATTTTACTTTCACCGAGCTAGGTCCAAAACAATGGTGTACGACATTTACGACCGTACAAAGCCTCGTAAGGTGCCATCTTAATACTTGATTGGAAACTATTGTTGTAAGCGAATTCGATCAAGGGTAAATACCGTTCCCATGAACCACTAAACTCGAGGATGCAACATCTCAACATATCCTCAAGTATCTGAATTATCCGCTCGGATTGACCATCGGTTTGTGGATGAAAAGCGGTGCTAAAATGCAGCTTGGTACCCAAAGCTTCTCGCAATTTCTTCCAAAATCGCGAGGTAAATCTCGGATCTCTATCCGACACGACAGAAATAGGTACTCCATGTAATCTCACAATCTGAGAGACATACAACTCGGCTAGTTTATCCAATGAAAAATCCGTACGCACGGGGATAAAGTGAGCCGACTTAGTCAGCCTATCAACAACAACCCAAATCGCATCCTTCTTACTTGCTGACAATGGCAGTCCGGACACAAAGTCCATTGTGACTCGATCCCATTTCCACTCAGGTATCATGATCGGCTGAAGTAATCCTGAAGGCACTTGATGTTCCGCTTTCACTTGTTGACATATTAAACACCTTGAAACAAATTCAGAAATGTCTCGTTTCATACCCGGCCACCAAAATTGATGTTTCAGATCGTTGTACATTTTAGTACTACCCGGGTGGATAGACATTCGGCCACTATGAGCCTCATTCAAAATCATCGAAATAAGTTCTGAATTCCTTGGAACACACAAACGACTTCTAAACCTCAAACAATCATCATCATCCATTCGAAACTCCGATTCCTTGTTCAGAACACACTCAGCCCGTTTTGCAACCAATTCATCATCAACTTTCTGGGCTTCACGAATTTGATGAATCAACAATGGTTTGGCTTTTAATTCAGCTACTAACACATTGTCGGGTAGAACAGACAAGTGCACATTCATCGCTCGTAAAGCAAACAGCGATTTTCGGCTTAAGGCGTCTGCCACCACATTAGCCTTTCCCGGGTGGTAATCAATGACAAGCTCGTAATCTTTCAACAACTCAAGCCAACGTCGTTGTCGCAGATTCAAGTCTCGTTGAGTCATCAAATACTTGAGACTTTTGTGATCCGAAAATACATGGCACTTCTCACCAAACAAATAATGTCGCCATATTTTCAAAGCAAACACGATGGCAGCTAGTTCAAGGTCATGGGTCGGATAATTTCTTTCGTGTGGCTTCAATTGTCTCGATGCATAGGCCACAACTCGACCTTCTTGCATCAATACGCAACCCAACCCAAGTAGGGATGCGTCACTATAGATGACAAACTCTTTACCTGATTCGAGTTGCACTAAAATTGGAGCTTCAGTCAAATGAGTTTTCAGTTGATCGAAACTTTTCTGAAATTTCTCCATCCATTCAAACTTAACATCCTTTTGAAGTAGCTTCGTCATTGGTGTGGCTATCATCGAGAAACCTTTGACAAATCGTCGGTAATAGCCGGCGAGCCCCAAAAAGCTCCGAACCTCAGTAATATTTCTCGGAGGTTTCCAGTTAAGTATGGCTGAGATTTTGTTCGGGTCAACTCGAATACCCGATGCGGATACCACATGACCCAAGAAGCTAACCTCTCTTAACCAGAACTCACACTTACTGAACTTAGCATATAACTGCTTATCCCGCAAAATTTGCAACACTAGCCTCAGATGCTCAGCATGTTCGGTCTCATCTCTTGAATAGACCAAGATGTCATCAATGAACACAACTATGAACCGATCCAAATATGGTCTGAAGATCCGATTCATCAAATCCATAAACACCGCAGGGGCATTAGTGAGCCCAAACGGCATCACTAAGAACTCGTAGTGACCGTACCTCGTTCTGAAAGCAGTTTTGGGTATGTCCGAATCTCGAATTCGCAACTGATAATAGCCTGATCTCAAATCTATTTTTGAGAACACTGAGGCTCCCTTCAGTTGGTCGAACAAATCATCGATGCGCGGCAACGGATATTTGTTCTTTATCGTCACTTTATTCAGTTGACGATAGTCAATGCACAACCTCATGGTTCCGTCCTTCTTTTTCATGAACAATACTGGTGCACCCCAAGGTGAGAAACTTGGTCGAGCGAAACCTCTATCCGTCAATTCTTGCAACTGAGCTTTCAACTCTTTTAACTCGGTTAGTGCCATACGATACGGAGCTATCGAAATTGGCGTAGTTCCAGGTACAAGCTCAATACCAAACTCTATCTCCCGAACAGGTGGCAAACCCGGTAACTCTTCAGGAAAAACATCCGGGTATTCACAAACCACTGGCACAAATTCGGGTTTCTTTTCTAACTCTTTGTCATCAAGTACATACGCAAGGTATGCTTCGCACCCTTTTCTTACATATTTCTGGGCCAACATTGCTGATATTACAGCTGGCAACCCCCTTAAGTCCGTAGACTCAATTCGAATTATCTCGTTATTTGCGCACCTCAAATCAATAGTCTTGCTTTTGCAATTCACAACCGCATCATGCGCGGTCAGCCAATCCAAACCAAGAATAACATCAAATTCGTCAAACGGCAAAAGCATCAAGTCCGCTGGAAAACAAGAACCTCGAATTACTAGGGGACATCTCTTACACACTTTGTCGACAAGCACGTAACGACCCAAGGGATTTGACACCCGAATTACGAACTCAGTAGACTCAAAGGTAGAGTCTTACTGGATTCTAAGGTTTCACATACATATGAATGAGTAGAGCCAGGGTCAATCAATGCAATCACATTAGTATCAAAGAGAGTGAAGGTACCAGTGATCACATCAGGGGAGGATGCCTCCTCTCGTGCGCGAATGGCATATGCTCTAGCAGGAGTACGGTTCTCGGCTCGAACAGCTGTATCAGAGGCCCCTCTCTGACTACCACCCCTACCTCCTAAAATTCTCGGTGGTCTACCTCTAGTTGTCACTCCACTAGGTCTTGCACCTTGAATCTTATTCTTCTCATCAAGCTCCGTGCAATCTCTAATGAAGTGGTCCTTCGAACCGCATCCGTAACAGGCCCTGTTAATAGACTTACCCCAACATTCACCTATGTGTCGTCTTCCACATTGGGGACATTCAGGTTTCTCTAGACGATTATTGCCCACACTAGCTACCGAAGTAGCTCGGGAGTCCGTCGATGGTCTTGCCCTGATGGAAATTCCCGCAGTCGTCCTCGACTTATTAGTGTCCTCCCTGAACTTCTTTACGGCTGAGAACGGAGCTTTACCCGTCGATCTCTTACGATAGTCTCTAGCTTCAAATTCAGCCTTCTTCTTCTCCCTTCCAAGTTCTTCCGCCTTGCAGGCTCGTTCGACTAGTGTTACGAATTCTTTTATTTCCAAAATACCCATTAGTAGCTTTAAATCTTCATTCAATCCTTCTTCGAATCTTTTGCACATAGCAACCTCATCAGCTACACACTCCCGGGCATACCTACTGAGTCTTACGAATTCATGTTCGTATTCAGATACTGTCATACGACCTTGCTTGAGTTCCAAGAATTCCTTACGCTTTTGATCAATGAACCGTTGACTAATATATTTCTTTCGAAATTCCATCTGAAAGAAGTCCCAAGTTACTCGTTCATTTGGGACTATGGAAATCAGGGTCCTCCACCAATAGTAGGCTGAGTCCCGCAACAAGGATATAGCACACTTTAGACATTCATCAGGTGTGCATGACAGTTCATCAAACACCCGAATGGTGTTATCAAGCCAGAACTCAGCCCTTTCAGCATCATCAGTAACTATGGCCCTGAACTCCTCAGCCCCGCGCTTCCTAATCAAGTCTACAAGTGGCTTACTCAGCCTCACAGGATCAGTAACTGATGGCATTACGGGCTCCGGGGGTGGATTATTCAAATTCGGGAATTGTTGGACAGCCGGATTGGTTCAGGCATACTGCGCGACCCATTCATTCATCATGGTAAAGAAGGCTTGTTTAGCCCCCTCACCTTGATTATTCGCAGATGACTGAGGTTCAACAGGCGGCGTCCCTTGTGCAGGAGCAGCCGCTACGCTCTCAACGTCATCCGCTAGGGTTCTTTCTACACCGGGATCCATTTACTAATCAAAACAAAAACATTTCAACCGTCAGAAGTCATCACACATTTAAACATTAACATTAAGGCATGTATAGCTAGACTCATACGCGCTATGGTAGTCCTAGAACCGACTAAACCATAGCTCTGATACCAATCAAGTGTAACACCCCGAACCCGAGGCCGTCGCCGGAGTCGAACACGAGGTGTTAACAGACTTCAACCCACTTAAAAAAAATTTTCCAGACAAGCTGCCAGTCTGCGTACTAGTCGCTAAAAAAATCATATCTCGAGTTCTGAAACTCGAAATCCTGTTCCGTAAATTTTCCCTGATAACAGACTCATATGCGCATCTACGCATTTTTTTCTAGAATTTTTGGTTGGACCAATTAGTACAGTTTATTAGTCAAAGTCTCCCATGTTACAGGGATCGACTACACTGACCTTTGTGCATTACGACTTGGATATCTCTCTGCACAGAGTTTCAATACTGATGCCGTTTGTTTCTATAGAAACTAGACTCAGAGAGGAATCTATACATATATGGTATGACTCCTAATTATCTCTGGTTGATTTATAAAGAATTTCCAAAGTCGGAGCAGGGAATCCAGAAACCGTTCTGGCCCTGTCCCACGAGAACCTGATTTTCTCTTAACATACTGTCCATATGATCTTTTCGTTACTTCTATATGAAAATAGACTCATCAAGCTTCGATTACATAATTTATTCATCAATCAATTCCATTTCTACTATTTTTAGTGATTTTTCAATCTCATGTCACTGCTGCTGCCAGCATCTGTTACGAAGGCAACCATGCCCACTTCATGTTTACTCCTTGATCCAACTAATAATTCCTCATGCATATCACAAATCATGATCATGACTAACCATGCCAAGGCTAATCATTGTCAACTTTTCCCTACTACATTATTGCCATATCATAAATTTTAACACCAAAACAATTAACCATGACATATGGCATAAAAAGGTCGAATCATCAAAATTTACGACCCAACGTTATGAAACCAAACCCAACCGAACATTTATGCCATTTTCGCATGGCTAAAAGTTTACATACCAAGGTTCAAACACAACATAATAGCCTATACATGCCGAAATGTTCTCCTAAGCCAACTAAGAGGAAAGTACCAAAACTCGTTATCCGGTGTGATGACTTCGATGACGGCCCGACCACGCAAAAAGAGATGTGTCCAAGAAACCTAGAATAGGTGACAAGGAAACACCGAGTGAGTTTATAACTCAGTAAGTCATAAGCTATGCACTACCATCCATCAATAACATTATCACAAGAGAAAACAAAATGGAACGAGGCTAATTACTCCATCCATTCCGAACCATACCATAGTTCCTCCAACCTATCGGTTCAATCTCATACCAATTTATGCATTCACAATCCACATACTCATCAATAGGATATTCGAGGCATTTTCATAAATCATTTTATTTTCGTTACAAACATACAACTAAACGGCCTTTCACCCATTCTACGATAATTTTATGTACGTGACTTCGAGTATATTTGTCACATAGGTTCAAACTTACCAAGCTCAACACCAAGTATAGACATAGCACCTATTAGCCATGAACTCAAGACACTTACCCGATCCGCTGTCCATGATCGACTCAATAGTGTCGCACACATAGTGTCCATAATGATTCAAGGATGTATATTAAGTCCGCACACTCAGTGCTATATAGTCAACTCGCACACTTAGTGCTATATAATCAAACTCGCACACTTAGTGCTACATAGTCAATTCGCACACTTAGTGCAACATAGTCAATTCGCACACTTAGTGCTACATAGTCCAACTCGCACACTTAGTGCTGTACAATTTAAACCCCCACATTTAGTGCCGAGATCAACAACTCAACACATCTCACCTCTTTTCTTTTCATTCAACAATTTCATCATCACATACATACATGTATATATATATATTTATTCATTCCATTCAGCATCATTACATAGATTTTATGACCATTTGAATTAATACCAAATATATGCTTAATGACTTACCTCGTGTTGGGTAAGACGGTTCCAACTCGGCTACTCGATGACCTTTTCTTTGCCTTTGCTCGATTCACCTCCTTTAACTCCTTGAGCTTAATCAATAATTTAACTAGTTTAACCACCTTGCTAAATATTTACAATCCAATTTCACATGTATATGTATGTTAGTATATTCAGCTAATAACCTCATGCAACTACCATATCATCAAAAATCTAATCACACATGCACATGCATTAGGTAAGTTACCTTTGCTAATTTTAAACCCAACATCACACAAGCTCTCAAGTGATGGCCGAATGCTTCTTTTGTTACCCAACTAATCATTCGACAATTTCATCCCCTTTACCACCCTTTTATGCCTAATTATCTAAATCAAGATAAGATCATCAACATGCCTAACCATAGCCGAATGTGCAACATTAATCTATCACCTCTATCTCTTAAATACTATCAAGTTCATTTACTTCTAATTTCTTAAGTTCAACATCTTAATGCCCATTATAGCCACTCCCATAATCTAAATTTAAAAATCGGCAACACCCACATTTCAACTATCTTAGCCGAATACTCCTCAATACTTAAACTAAAGTATGCACATTAAACTTAATACAACTTTCATTATTCCTTTCACCCTCAAACATAATTTATAAATCTTGCCCTTCCTTCCATGTTTCGGTCAATTATTCAAATTACCTCATAACATGAACATTCTTTTCAACTAATCTAGCATGACTCATTCGGCCTTAACAAAGAACCACTTTTCATACAAGGACAAAAATAAATCAAATGAACCTCCCATTTAAACCCCATTCTATCTTCTACTTACTCAATAATACATGTTTCTTAGTTCATATTCATCTATAACCATTTCAAATCACATACTACAAAACATCATCAATTTGGCATATAAGAACATAACCAAAGGTTTCTTGCAACACAACTCAAAAATCAACACATGGGTCATGTTATGAGCATCAAAACAACTCAACTTCACAAAAAAAAATGCCAAAAGAACCACATGATATCATACCTTAATCTATAAACTCACTTGGCCGAATGTCCTAGCTTCCATTTTTCTTTTCTTTTCCTTATGGTTTCGGCAAGATGATAGAAAAGATGATGGAACTTTGTTTTTATCACCACTTACTAATATAAATTTATTATACATAATTCCCACCAAATATAAAAAAATGAAGACAAGGGAACACCATAATGCATGCGTGTGTTGGCCGGCCATTCACATTCAAAAATGGTCTATTTGACATGCAAGTCCACTCTTTTTGGTACATGCACTAATAGGCCATTTTAAATTGGACTATCATATTTTCACCATGTCTCAAATCGATCCCTATTAACAATTTCTCATGCAATTGGTAAAATTAGGGAATGAAACTTCCACAAACTCATGTTCACACATAATAAGCATAGAATATAGCAATTAATTATTTTTACGACTCGGTTTAGCGGTCCCGAAACCACTTCCCGACTAGGGTAAATTTTGGGTTGTTACAATACATAATAATCTTGGGGCACACATATCTCGGATAGAGCCTGATGCGGGGCACGCAGCCGAGTTCTCGGGGTACCCTAAAATACTACATGCTCATTTGATGGCTATATATTTTGATCCTGAGAAGTTGTTCGTGGGCCAAATATTCGAAAGTAAGGAAGAGTGCGTATTTACCGTTAAGCGGTATAGCATGAATATATTAGTAGGCTACAAAGTCGTCGTGTCTAAATCGACATTATATATTGGAAAGTGTTAGAGGTCGGCGAAAAGCTGCAATTAACATATACGAGCTGCATTTATCCAGAAGTCGTAGATGTGAGAGATACGAAAATTTGTTGGGCCTCACACGTACACTTCAACATGTATGACAGAATATCATTGAAAACTTGATTCCAAAACTATTTGTACGTGCATCATGCCAATGGTGAAAGACATGCCTACCATTAAAGTCTCGGTACTGATTGCCGAAATGCAGACATGATTCCAGTATCGAGTATCATACTGGAAGACATGGATAGCTAAATAGATGGCAATTGAACAATTGTATGGAGATTTCGATGCATCATACAATGAGTTACAGGGATGGATAGTCGCTATGAGGGAGTACATGCCAGGGACTGTCATTGAGTAATAGACATGACTTTATTATGGCTCGGATGACCAACTACAACCAGGAAAAAAAAATTTTCCATCGGATGTTCTGGATGTTTGATTCATGTGTGCGCGCATTTCCCCACTACAAACCGTTTGTGCAAGTAGATGAGACCTGGCTATATGGAAAATATACATAGATCCTACTTATTGCAATTGCTCAAGACGGCAATAGGAACGTGCTCCCGATAGCATTTGCCATCGTAGATAAGGAGAACATAGAATTGTGGGAATTTTTCCTTACCAACCTGCGGAAGTATGTTAATAGCAACGATAATATTTGCATCATCTCCAATAGAGGGAAATGATTAATAGCCACAATTAGGCATTCTGATGTGCCATGGAGATCCATTTACTGTATCCGGCACATCGTGGCTAACTTCTATCGAGATTATAAGAATGCAGACTGGAAGAGACAAGTTGTAAAAATGGGTAAATGATTACCTTATCTTTTCAATATAAGTTTTAATGTTTTAGGGCAATACTATAATTTATCTTTTCTTAATACATATATATCGCATGAGCTAGAGCCACACATTTTCTGCCAAAGAATGACTCAACTTGAGAGTGACATGGAGGGTCAAACGAACACATCTTTCCAATAGTGGTTGGGTACCATGGAGCCATAGCAACGGGCTTAAAGTTTTGACGAGGGCTTTCGTTATAGTCAAAAACCACAAACTTGGTGGAAGGGATCAACGCTGTGTTGTTGAAAACACGACATCTTTCGATTTCATCTGTCTTCTTCTCGGCTATATTCTACAGGTTGGCTACCTTGATACCAAGAATGGGTCAGCAACAAGTCAACCAGATGGAGACAGGACACGTGTTTGTCGAAAATGTCAAAGATGTAATAGTTGCAAACCGTCAGATAGCGAGGTTAGTGACTGTATAAGTATATTCACGATGTAATGAAACATTTTAAGTTACAGAGACCATCAGTTGTTGACCCGATATATCACTTAGGTCCTACCGAGTTGATCTCTGAAATAGATGGTGCGATTATAGGAGGTTTCAGACACTTCATTATCCCTGTACACATGTCGTGGCAGCTTGTGCTAAAGTCTTGCTCAATATAGAACAATTTATCAATGAAGTGTACACCCTCGAACGCACGTTGCGTGTATGGGAGAATGTGTTCCCTGTGCTTCCTGACCTATCTACTTGGGAGCTTCCTCCAACGACCTTTGAGCTTGTCCTAGACAAAGGGTTACATAGTAACCTGAAAGGTCATCCGCAATCATCCAGAATCCATAATGAAATGGACATTAGAGAGAAATCTGACGAGAAGCCATGTGGCATATGCAGATTAGCCGGGCATAATTAGAGTAAATGCCCACTCCGAAACTACCATATTGGACAATCATCGTGATCAGGTAGAAATTGAGATGTTGTTCATTACATGTTGAGAGGATTGAATCTAAAATTTGTCTACAATTTGTTACAGTTAATCTAATTTGACTTACATAGTTATTATAAAGTTTATTTATTTAAATTGCAAAAAAAACCCATAAAATTGAAAATAAAATGGCAAAAAAGTCGTTACATTAATACAAAGTTGACTATTTAAATTGTAAAAAAAAACAAATTAAATTGATAAATAAAATGTCAAAAAATTCATTACATAAATATGAAGTTATTTATATTACAAAACCCTCTAAAATTGATGGTTTGATGGTATGGTTCTAGGGGTATATTTCTGTGAAGCTCAACGTTCACATTGAGAGTAATTACGACGATCAACGTTTTCTTTATCCGTATGTGGGGGTGTGTGAAAAATAGACGAAAAATCATGTCTCAAACGCCATCGATAAACTTGAGCCGGGAGGAGTGGAGTATGGCGGTGGATATAGGTAGGAAGGAGCGGAGTACTGAGGTGGATACGAGCCAAGATGACTAGAATACTGAGGTGGTAGTGGGCTGAAGATATCAAACTCTGAATGATATCCGTGGCCTGACGAGCCCGGGAAATAGTCATTGCCCTCCAAATCTGGATGATAAGAACTATCCCCAGAATGTAGTTCTGGCTCTGGCTCTGGTGCATGATGCGGATCTAGAAAGGGTTGCCCAATTCGTGTTGTATGTGGAGGGACTACCATCGATCGCCCACCAAACAAATATGGTTTTCCTATCTCACAGTACCACTATATGTACTCTGAAGAGGCCTGCAGATCCAAAGCACGTCCATCTAAGGTACCCTCCCCAATCGATTATCCCATATCGTAATATATTTTTCATGCACTTCTCCCCAGTCATTTTCACATTTCCCCCTCCTGTTCATCCCATGGATCTCGCCCAATCGTACTAGCAGTTTCGGGATATACTGTATGTAACCGAACTGTCGGAATACTAGATCGCCATGATACCACTCCACTATCTAAAAATTGATAATGGGTGCGCTAATGCATCATAAGTTTGAATGGACGTGGGCAGATGAGGAATAACCGTCATAATTTATGGAATAGAATACGACATCCAAATGAACTGCACAGTTAATAACATTGTTATATTAACGCGGGTTGAGTAAGATAAAATAATAAAATTAAGTTTATATTGAAAAAACTTACCCCCTCTCCAGCATGATTCTCAATCAACAGACGGTATATCGGAACCGTGTATGACCTCACAATACCCGAATTAGTTCTCCATCTATGAAAACAAATTGTTGAACAATATAATTCGAAAAAAAGTCAACTAATTGTTATAACGAGTAAAAATTCATCACCTATTAACTAGTGGAAATATATATGATTGGTGATTAATGGATGCCAAGAATGACATCCGATAAAGTGCCTACGACTGCAGTAGTATGAGGCATCCACCTATGTCCATCACAGAAGGATTTGTCGTCTGAAAAAGTTCGCGATACAGCATGGCTAACACTGCGGACCCCCAACTATATGAACAGGTGTTATGCAAATTGGATAATAGGGGTAAGTACATTAAGTGGACCGTACTACCGTTTGCATCCGGCATGAGTATACCCCATATAAGATGCATAATGTAAGCTAAAACGGCCTGCATCACCTCTCATTCATTGATAGTACTCGAAAAATACTCAAAATTGGCCTTTAACAATGAAAACCTCAAACTGACAAATTTCCCCTCACTTGGCAAACGTCCAAGTAATTCATAGCAAATGGAAGCCGGCTTAGAGATCGAACTTATACCCGTGACCACATTCCCGTCAATGGTGAGCCCTAGCTATAGTGCAACATCCTTTAGAGTGATGGTGCACTCTCCACACAGCAAATGAAATGTGTGGGTCTCCGGACGCCATCGCTCGACTAAAGCAAAAATCAAGTCGTATCTCAAATCAAAAGTCCGTATCAATGCCGCGGATTCAAACCCGGCTAACTCTAAGTATGACATTAGACATTCATCTGGCAGAAACCCTACACTATTAACACGGCCCCTCAATACGTGGTACGGGCCCTAACATTATTAAATTAGCAAAATAGTTAATACAATATAATTTAATTCCGCAAATAACATGAGTATCAAATAAAAATTTTATTGCCATCTCATTAATAGTACTTGTTATGTGATTATTATTATGAATCAAAAAATCCATTTGTTACAAATCCGCAATTAAAAAAATGAATTTATTTAATTTGTTTCAAAAAATATAATAAATTATTTCAAATTTTTGAAACAAAACACTGTAAATATCTAATAATTTTCCATAATTTACCTACAATAAAAAAATTTATGTTAGATTACAATAATAATATAATTAAAATTAATATAAACTATCTAAACATAAAAATATACGAATTAAAAAAATAAAAATTGGAATAGAAACATACCTAATCGTTTCTTTCAAACAACCTATAAAATTATAAAACAACAAATTTAATCAACATTTTAATAAATTAATAAAAATTGTCAAATAAATAAAAAAATCAAATAAAATTACATTATATAAAAATTACATTAAAAAAATCACAAACTAAACACTAACAATTTATATAACCTAATCATAAATTACTAACAAAATAACTATAAAATTATTTTTTTTAAAAATACAATTCTAAAAAATCACAAAACACATAACTAAATACTAACAATTTATTTAAATTGAAAAAATGTTTGAAGACTTCCTTGTCATGACACAAACATATGATTCATTTCATTATTGTATAAATAATTTCTCTAATCATGATAATCCAAATAAATGGCCTCTAAAAAATATAGTTAATTCAATGACAATGATATGTTCATGCATTAATTTTAAAATAATTACAAACACAAAAAATTATAACATACTCCTAAATTACTAACAAAATATTTAACAAAATAATTTTATATTACTAAAAACTCACCAAATACTAAACTAAACACAACCATTTATAACTTAATCCTAAATTACTAATAAATTAATTTTAAAATAATTACAAATACAAAAATATATAATATAATCTTAAGTTACTAACAAATTAATTATAAAATAATTATAAAAAACAAAAAAATTACATTCATACAAAATATTAACCCAAAACCATAAACACTAAACATAAATAATTTATAAATAATAAATAATAACAAAAAAATTTCACAACATCTTAATTAAACTCTTTAAATTATAAATAAAATTATTTAATAAAATAATACATTATCTTTTTTGTCTTCTCCTTTCTCTCTTTTCTTTCACTCTTTCAACGGGTGCGTGTTTGGTTTGGGGGACCATGCTTATAAGGTCCCTCATTTGCAATCTTTTTCCATTGAAGGGACCACACAGCAGTGTACACTGTTGTTGAGTGTCATATGCATGCAGCAGCAGATGGTGGCAGATGGCACGAGGAGGGGGAGCATGCAGCAGCAGATGGCCGGGGGGTGCGCGACTATGCGGGCAACGTGGGGGGCAAGAGCATTCGTGCCTACCTATCAGGCACAACCTGTTTCGGGTATTTTTTACCCGTATTTTGACCCATTGACCATATTTTTACCTGTATATACTTTTAATAAAAATAAAAATAATATTTTATTTAAAAAACAAAAATAATATTTTAGTATAAAAAAAGGAGTTACACCTGTCAGATAAGCGTAACTAAAAAAAAATACCATTTTCGTAAATAATCCAACTAACAACCTATTTCAATATATAATTTTTTTTAATTTATTTATGTAAAGAACCTAGTCAATGGGTCATAACATTCTAACATCCAAAAGAATATGAGATTATATAATTTATCCAATCAAACATTGCCACATATAAAAAACATCTCACCTCACTAAATTGCAAAAATTCTAAAAAAATTTTGTCGAAACCTTCCTTTTAAAAGGAGATCTAAAAAACGGGTTCGACTTTTTGAAAAATGAAAAAATGGGAGTCGCCACCAATCATTTTAAGTGTGATTGAACCACCTTCAAACCACTTTTTGTTTGAAATCATTTGTTTTAGTCTACGAAATCAAGAAAACGGATTCGGGAGTCGGTTACGTACGAAGAAGGGTTAGCACCCTCGTAACGCCCAAAAAATTGGTACCAAATTGAATAACTTTCTGTCTTTAATGCTAGAATTTTGAAAGTGTTTTAAAATATGATCCCTTTTGAAATTAAAATAGTTCGAGTTGAAAACCGAGATTTCTTCGTTCCAAAAGAACACGAATATCACATTCAGCATGATAGGACACAACATTCTAAAACTCTTGTAACTGAAGTCGCCTCGTAATTTATAAAATTGTTTGGAAGGGTATTTTAGGCATTTAAACAAACGGGGAATTGCAACCCAGCATGTTAGGGCATTACTTCCCGAATTCCTAACTACCAAAAAAAAACATTGTCTTTTCCTTTTTTTAAAAAAATCTTTTTGGATCAAATGAATTATAAAAAATCTTTAAAATAATGATGCATTTAACATATTACAAAGGATCAATATTAATCTACATGATTCCTACTTTAACAATCCATGCAAATATAATAGAGATGATGAGTAATAGCATGAATTACACAATATTTGTCATCATTTTATGCATATGTGATCATAGATTATATCAAATATACATGCATTATCGTTACATACTAAATATAACATAGAGCATAATGGATACAACAATATAAATTGCGTAATATATATGTGATAATATTTTATGCAAATGTAACTTAGATCAACATAAATAATTAATTTCCTGCGAATATGTAAAAATAATAACATAAAATAACAAATAATCTATAAAAATTTAACCTACTAAAACAATACTAAAAAAATAAATTATAAACTTATTAAAAGTAAATCAAATAAGATAAAAATAAAGATATTTAAAAAATTAAGAATGATATAATAATGATAAAGGAGTACCCCTTTTTTTAAAAATATGATATATACATATAAATTATATTATAGAATATAATAATTTAATAAAAAATATATTAAATATTGATATTACACATATTTATTTAATAATAAAAAAAATTAAAACATATATAATTAATAAGTAATAGAATAATGTTTATTTTATAATAAAATAAATGTAATGTAAAGAATAATGTATAGTAAAATATATAACATATGATAAAATTTATAAACAAAATAAATAATGATATAAAACATATAATAGATAAAGTATAAAATAATAAAAATGATATAATAAATATTTTACATATAAATATGGTAAAATAAATAATAATATATATAGTAAAAATATATAACATATAATAAAATATAAACATAATAGAATAAATAATATATATTAAAAATATAACATATAATAAAATTTATAAAGATGTATATAATAATATATATTATTTTATATAAATAAGATTTATAAAATAAATAATACATATAATATTTAAAATGAATCAAAAATAAGAAAACTAAAATCGAATTTAATAAGAAAAATTGGGGCTAATTTCAAATAAAAGGAAAATTTGGGTTAAATTGGAACGCGCATTAAAACTGAGGGACTCAATGGGCAATTAGCTCTAATCCCCAAAACGACACCGTTTTCAGAATAAGTCTTATAATGACCAGAGGGACTAAATTGAAACAAATGTAAAAGGTTAAGGACAATTTAAAATAAAATAAAATTCAATTATAAAATTTAAAAATGCGGAACGATCGATTGAGTAATTTTCCCGTTTATCAAAACACGTGGATCCTTCCCGGGTCACGGGTCAACACACGGATCCTCAGCATTGATACGATGCCGTTTTGAAGCTTATTATTTTAAGCTAAACGACATCGTTTCGTTAGGGCTATATAAGCCAAATTTCTGTTTTAAAATCACTTTGAAATTTGATTTTTTAAAAAAAATAAAGAAAACCCTCTGAAGGAGGGCTGATGGAGGATTCCTCGGAGCTCTATCGAGCCTCCGTCCAGTGGTCTCACGCGCTCACGCGCCATTGTCAACGCCACCACATACGGCGGCCGAAAATTGGAAAACCTTCACCCTTTTTTACCCCGCGTCGAAAGGTAGTCCGTTTTTATTTATTTTTAATATTTTACATGTATGAATGCAGATATTTAAGAGAAAAACAAAAATAAAAACAAATCACCTTTGCTTTCTGGTAAAAAATCTGTAATCTGTGAATCTGTTTCTTTTGTACTAATTTTTTAATTTCTTTTCGTGTGCGTAAACTGCCTGTATTCTATTATAGTGTGTATAAAAAAAACCATCGTAGTTTACATTGCTTCTATTTGGGCTTTTATAGCCTCCTTTACAGATTTCGATTTTATTTCCTGCTATGTTTGTTTCGTCTGTACTGTTTTCTTTCTCTTTTTGCAAGTAACGGCGAGAAATCCGGTGGAATGTGCCGATTACGACGCGATACAGGGCCGGAGTTACGGTGATGATGGAGAGTCACTGGAACGGCGCCTAAACGAAAAGGCGTGACTATCGGTGTCCCTGCGGCGCTTAGGGTTTCAGAAACCCTAAGCCTTCTGTCTTCTATCAACATTTTGGGCCACTTGGGCCTTGTATGTTTTGGGTTAAGGGTGTAATCGGGTATTGAGTATTTGATTGTAAATGGGCTGCTGGGTTAAGCGGGTTATTGGGTTAGGCATTTAATTTTGGGCCTACGGGTTAGTGGGCTATGGTATTTGGGTTCTATAAAAGGACTTAAATGGACTGTTTAATTTTATTTTTTAATTTTCGTAAGCCCGGGCAGAATATGGGTTCTACAGCTGCCCCTCTTTGCTCATTGCTGTGTAACAGGAATAGAGCAAAGATATAAAAGAACCAATTTTTCCCGTGCTTGCCGAGTCTTGAGTTCTTCGATCTGCTCCCCGTTGAATACAGAGACGCCCAAATCATCTTGAATCAGCCTTAATGAAGGTCAGATCTGCTAATGTCTTCGATTTGCTCTCCGTCCATTACAAAGATGCCCAAATCATATTGGATCTGCCTCAACAAAGGTCAGATCTGCTATGTCTTCGATTTGCTCCCCGTCAAATACAGAGATGCCAAATCATCTTCTTGGTTTTGCTCCCCGTCGAATACGGAGATACCAAATCTGTCATCTTGGATTTGCTCTTCGTCAAAATACGAAGATGCCAAATCTACTATCTTCGATCTGCTCTCTGACAATACAGAGATGCCAAATCTGCTATCTTCGATTCGCTCTCTGACAATACAGAGATGCCAAATCATCTTAGATCTGCTTTAGCGTAAACACGTGAAAGCCAAATCTGCTACGTCTTCGATCTGCTCCTTGTAAACGCAAGGATTCCAAATCATCTTGGATCTGCTTCAATGCAAAAACATCCGAAGGTTTGATTTGCTATGTCTTCAATCTGCTCTCCGTCGAATATGGAGATGCCAAATCTGTTTCTTCGATTTGTTCTCTGACAATACAGAGATGCCAAATCATCTTGGATCTACTTCAGATCTGCTATGCTTTAGCCTGTTTCCCTACTACTTAGGAGGTTAAGGTGCATCAATCTTCATTGTCCCTTGAAGGACATAACCTGTATAATGTGTATGAGTTCATGCCTAATGATTAGGATGTTATGATCGAAGTGAGTCAAATGCTCCTAATTAAACCTGTTATAATGCAAAATGAATATGACCCCTATTCCAGACGTCACCACTCATTTCTTCGTCGAAGTTTATCCTTATTTTTCTCGAAGTATCATTCTTGCTCAGCCTGTGGGTTTGTACCATTCTTCAAATGCTATGACCCGCCAAAAATGTCTATAAGATGATCTTCTCTTAGGATCGAATCGTTTGATTTGTCCAATCGTCATTTTAAACTAAAGAAAGAATTTCCATGAGTTCTTTCAAACCTCACTTACATGAATTCCTCGAACAATTGTTTTGTTTTAGTTTCTTGTATTATCTAGAAATTTCCAGAGTAATGAGAAAAATTTCATTTGTGAAAATTATTTAGTTCATCTATCATTATTTTAATGCAACATAATTTAGGAATAATAGAAGATGAATTTAGATTTGAATGAATTTGTCGAAAATACAAAGGAAATTAATCCGATAGTCTATCTTCGAGAAGAAAGAGAATCTAAAGATAGCAAATAGGAAAAAAAGTTAGATGCCCTAGATATCGCCGCTTGAGCGTCTGTTCACCAGCTCCATGAAGGCTTTCTTGAGTTCAACATGTGTTTAAAAGATCCAAAGTACTTTGTTGATGCCCCGATATGCAACGCGCTTCACTCTTTGTTGAGTCAGATATAGCAAGATTACCGTGTGCTCTTCAAAATTTGAGCTGCCCTTTCAGGTTTTCAACTCAAAACCCCTTTGGTCACAAGGTGCCCTTTGCGGGTTTTCACCTTGGCCTCTCCATTTTTTTTCCGAAAACTCAAGGAGCCCTTTGCGGGTTTTCACCCTGGATTCTCCTCTCCTTTAGACAAAGTACTTTTTTACTGAGTCTGAATTCACTGGATTGGGTAAACTCTTCCCATCCATTTCCGTTAAGATCAATGCACCTCCAAAGAAGGCATTCTTCATGACATACGGCCCTTCCCAATTTGGCATCCATTTTCCTCTAAAGTCCTTCTGAATGGGAAGGATCTTTTTCAGCACAAGATCCCCCTCGTTGAATTCTCTTGGTCGTACTTTCTTGTCGTAAGCTCGCATCATTCGCTTCTGATACATCTGACCATGACGAATGGCCCTTAGCCTCTTTCCCTCAATCAAGTTCAACTGATCATATCGCGATTGTATCCATTCAGCTTCATCCAACTTTATTTCTGACAAGACTCAGAGAGACGATATTTCCACTTCAATGGGTAACACTGCTTCCATCCCATAAACCAACGAAAAAGAAGTTGCCCCAGTAGAGGTTGTAGAAACCCAAATTGCCCGGGCCCGTTTACATCCAAACTTAAACAAAATTAAACCCATTTACAATTCAAGCCCAATACCCTAACCTACCCAATACACAAAACCCATTAAGCCCAAATATCACCAGCCCAATACCCAATTAAACTTAAATAGCAAGAATAAGAAACCCTAGCCCCCTAAAGCTACCAGCCACCGACCTAACCCCTACCTGCCCTTGACACCGCTGCGGCAACCGCCCAAGGTCACGTCCACCGCCACTGTCTCCATCAGCAACTTGCACCTGCAACCAGTGAAACGAAAAGACAGAAAATAATAGAAAATAACTTGTAAAAAGATGGCTATAAAAAGCCAAACAAAAAGTTGTAAAAAGGGGGGGTCGGCAGATCAAACAAAACAAAAATAAAAACACATTCGATTTTTGAAGCAAAATATCGAATCCATCAACATCCAAGTAAGAAGATATCACCAAAATCAAACCAATATCAGAGATCAAAAAACCGAAAGCTTAAAAACCTAAGGTGATTTCTTTTTTTATCCTATTTTAGTTTCGTTTTTGGGCCTATTTGCCCACATATATATATATATTAAAACATATAAAAAAATATAAAACAAATAATTTTTTTAAAAAAATTACCTTTTCCGGCCATCGTGCACGGTGGCCGGCGCCGGCGCTGGCGACGGTCCGACTGTCGGACCGGTGACCGACCCATGGCCGGAAATCCCTTTTTTCTCCCCTTCCGCCCCTTTTTTTTCTCTTCCTCGGTCCTGAATAAATTTTTAAAAAAAATTTAACTTTTATAGGGACCAAAACGGTGCGTTTTGGTCCCCCCTTTAATAAAACGACGTCGTTTTGGATAGGGTCGGATTGATCCGACCCGACCCGATAGGATCCACGTGTTTTTTTAAACGGAAGGGCTAATTACGCTTTTAGCCCTTCCGCTTTTCTGATACCTCACAATTGAGTTTCTATGAATTTTCGATTTGGCCCCATAATTTTTTGCGATTTTCAATTTAGTCCCCTTTACATACGCTGCGTTTTGATGAAAGGGGTAATTGCTGTTTTGGTCCTCTTAGGTTACGCGCGTGTTGCATTTTGATCCTTCCTCTTTATTTCTTTTCAAGATCGCCCCAAAACTTCGCTTTTGTTTCAAATTTAGTCCTTTTTATTTTAAGTTTACTTTCATATTATCCTTGCTATTTTATTTCATTTTAAATATTATTTATATTATTCTCATGATTATCATTCTTATTATTACTATTATTTTTATTCCTTTTATTATTCATTATTAATATATTATTATTATAGCTACTATTATTATTTCTAATATATATTACGTACATATTTTTTATATTATAATATATTTATGTAATATTATTAATAAGTTTTTTTAACATTATTAGTATGTATGTTATGTATATATTACGTAAGTATTCTAACACTATATTATATATATATATGTATATATATATTTTTCATACTATTATGTATATATGCTTGTTAATACCATACTTTTATATATTATTATGTACATGCATTAACATGATTAGTTATGTAGCTTTATATTATTATTGTATATTCCTAACACCATTATTATTTATATATACATATATATACATATTTACGTAGTGTACGAATAGTTTTTTTATATATTATTATCATTTCTAATATTGGTATATATTGTATATATTTTATATATATTATGTATACGTTTTTAATGTCATTAGTTATATATTTCTTATACTATTCCATGTATGTATTTTATATCATCTTATGTATACATTCTTGAATACTATGTTATATATGTATATATTTTTAATACCATATTATGTATATATTTTTGTACATAGTATTATTTTCTAATTACTTCATTTTAATATTCTTATTATATTATGTTTACGTATACATAGCGTTACTAATTTTCTTTTATTATTTTTATTTTCCCCTGTACATATTGTCGTTTATACGTTCTTATTATTACTATATCTATTATTTATTAGTATTTTACTATTACTATTATTAGTATTATTATTTTTAAAAATCAATACTTATATGTATATATTATGTTTTCATAATACTATATTTTTTAATACCATATCTATTGTGTATATTTTGTATATATATTATATACTTTTTTTAATGTTATTTCTTATATATTTCTTTTACTATTTCACGTATATATCTTTAAATACCATAATATTTATATATTTTATGCTATCTCATGTATATGTTTTTATATTTCTTATTATTATTAATATTAGTATATGTTTTATTATATATCTTTAATACATATAGGTATATGTTTATGTAATATTATTAATAGGTGTTTTCAACATTATTATTATGCATTTATATATTATGTAAATGTTTTAACATTATATTATATATGTATTTTTTATATATTACGTATATATATACCCTTTTTAATGTTGTATTTTTATATATATTATGTATATATTTATAATATTTTTATATATTATGTACCTATCTTCAATACTATTAATGTACTTTTAATACCCATTATTGTATATATATATATTTTAATTAATATTGTAATATTAGGTTTTCCGTCACCATACGTACTATTATATGTTTATACATAGACATTTATTGTTTTATTTCGTGTTTAATACTATTATCATCATGTTTAATATCGCATATATTGTCATTGTTTTTAATATTATTGTCATATTCATTATTTGCTTCAATGTATTTATAACTCTTTTATTTTTTGTTTCCCGCCCATTTATATCATCTCTCGCTGTTCACCACTTTAAAGATTTTTATTCATGTCTTTTAATTTCAATAAATAAGGCAATGTACCGATTTAACATTAAGCCATCGATTTTATCGCTATGTTGGGTGAAATTCGTCGGCTCGTGTTAAAGACGGAACACCCTTCTAAAAAATCGAAAACAAAAAATTCTCATTTTTCAATCGGATCACGAGTAAATGTCAAATTGAATTCGTACTTTTGAAAATCAAGACAACGCAAGTTTAATAAAGATACCAATTTTGGGCGTCGCGAGGGTGCTAATACCTTCCTCGTGCGTAACTGACTCCCGAACCCTATTTTTCTCTGGATTTTTGACATAGACCTAAATTCGGCCTTCATTTTTGTTCAAAAATAAATTTTCTTTCTTAAAAAGATGATTTATTAGGTGTCCGATCACACCTAGGAAAAGATTAGTGGTGACTCCTCTTTTTTAATGAAATCGAAAGTCGGTTTCTAAATTTTCAAATAATCACCTCAATTAGCGATCGAAAGCAAAATTTTTACGTCGCTACAGAGGTTCTGACGGACGTTCGATAAGCTAAGAGTGCAAATGGTAACTTCTCATGCCAATCTCTGTAGGTTTCAGTCATTTTCCCCACATCCTCTTGATGTTCTTGTTTGCTACTTCTACTGCCCCATTCATTTTTGGGTGATACGGAGAAGAGTTATGATGTTTAATCTTGAATTGACTGCAAACTTCTGCTATCGTTCTGTTGTTTAAGTTCAATGCATTGTCTGATATGATCCTTTCAGGCATCCCATACCGACAAATGATCTCTTTCTTCAAGAATCGACTCACAACCGACTTAGTGACATTCGTATAAGAAGCAGCCTCTACCCACTTCGTGAAGTAATCAATGACCACAAAGATGAAGCGATGCCCATTTGAAGCTTTTGGTGATATTGGCCCAATGACATCCATGCCCCATATGGAAAAAGGCCATGGAGAAGTCATAACATGTAGAGGTGAAGGTGGTACATGAATCTTGTCTCCATAAATCTGACATTTATGGCATTTCTTAGCGTAGTTTATATAATCCCCTTCCATAGTAAACCAATAATATCCAAACCTCATGATTTGTCTAGCCATCGTGAAACCATTAGCGTGCATCCCACAAACACCACCCTCGTGAACTTCTTCCAAGATTAACTTAGCTTCCACGGCGTCAACACATCTCAACAATACTTGGTCCTTTCTTCTTTTGTACAAGATATCCCTATCCAAAACGTAGTCGCAGGCTAATCTCCTTAAAGTTCGCTTATCATTTTTAATTGCCTGTTCTGGGTATTTACGATCTCTCACATATCGCAATATATCCTGATACCAAGGGTTATCATCATTTTCTTCTTCTTCAATGTTATAACAGCGAGCTAGAGCCTAAAAGATACTCATCTGAATGGGTCTCATCTCCTCCTCTTTATTCGCTTTAATCATTGAAGCCAATGTTGCTAGAGCATCTATCATCTGGTTTTCATCTCGTGGGATATAATTGAAAGTGATGTCATCAAACTCCTCAAGTAACCCCGAGACTACCTTTCGATAATTGATCAATTTAGGATCTCTTGTCTCCCATTCACCTCTAAGCTGGTAAATCACCAATGCAGAGTCTCCATATACTTCCAAGGTTCTTATTCCTTGCTCTATAGCCGCTCGGAGTCCCATGATGCACACTTCATACTCGGCCATATTGTTTGTGCAATCAAAATCCAACTTGCAAGTGAATGGATAATAATCGCCATTTGGGGATACAAAGATTGCTCCAATTCTATTTCCCACCGAATTGGATGTCCCATCAAAGCTTAACCTCCAAGGGCAATCCTCTGTAGTTGCTACACACATCAACTCCTCATTTGGGAAATCAAAATTCAATGGCTCATAGTCCTCTAGAGCTCTACTAGCCAGAAATTCCGCTATCGCTCTTCCTTTTATAGCCTTCTGGCTCACATAGACTAGGTCAAACTCTGAAAGCAGAATTTGCCACCTCGCCATTCTTCCATTCAAAGCTGTTGACTCCATCATATATTTCAAATGATCAAGTTTTGAAATAAGCCAAGTAGTATGATATAGCATGTACTGTCTTAACCTTCGAGTCGTCCAGATTAAAGCACAACATAATTTCTCAATTGGCGAATATCTCATTTCACACTCTGTGAATTTCTTGCTGATGTAGTATATCGCTGTGACACCCCTAAAGCGACCCTAGTTGGAAAGCGGTTTCGGGACCGCTAAACTGAGTCACCAAATTATTTGAATATGATAATTATTGTCTAAAATATGTGAATATGAATGTGTGAAAGTTTTAGGCTTCGATTTAGTAAATTGCATGTGAATTTAGTCAAAAGGACTTATGGGTGACATTTTTGAAATGTGATAGGCTAATCTACAAGGACCTAATAGTGCATGTAATCAAAAGGGAGGACTTGCATGTCAATTTTCCCCCCTAATATGTAGTGGCCGGCCATGAGCATGGGTGGACAAGATGTTATGGCTAAAAACATGTCATAAACATGTTGGGGTAGTGCATTATGTAAGGATTAATAAAATAAAGAGCATGGGTGGACAAGATGTTATGGCTAAAAACATGTCATAAACATGTTGGGGTAGTGCATTATGTAAGGATTAATAAAATAAAGGGCATGGGCAATAAAATATTAGTGTTAGTAGGATGAGAAACAAAAAAGAAAAGAAAAGAAAGGATGTGTGTGATTGTCCCCCCCCATTGCCGTGAGTGAAGAAAAGAAAAAAAAAAGAAAATTTGTTCATCCTCTTTCATTTCTTTTGGCCGAAAATTCTAAGGAAGAAGGAAGGAGTTCTTGCTTCATGTTCGGTTGGTTGGTGTTTAGGAGGAGGAAATGTTGAAGAGATTCGACCATGCTTGTAGCTAGGTTAAGGTAAGTTTGATGTTGTTCCATGAGATTCATGCATATTTTTGATGTGAGTTTGAGTTCTACCTAGCCTATGGTTTAAATCTTGCTATGTGATAAAGATGATACTCGGCCATGGGTGTTGTTTTCTTGGTTGGTGTTTGTTTCATGCTAAATCTAGATGAACAATGGGGGTTGTCATTTAGGTTAAGATCAAAGAAATTAATCTTGTTAAAACTTTGAACTAATAATGCCCATATGTGTGATAGCCGAACATAGACTTTGTTTAAAGTCTTGGTCAAATGCCGGTTAAGTGTTTTGGAAATGATTAAGCTAGGTGTTTGATCTTTTTGGTTCGGCATAGTACATAAAATGTTGCTAGATGGAGAAAAAATTCGGCCAGCAAGAGGTGTGCTAAGGCAGAATATAATTTTGTATATTAATGAGTAATGCATGTGTTGAATTGATGGAATGGAGAGGATGTTTGAATAGTGCATATATGTGTATTAGCCAAGTTTTGAACTTGAAACAAAATGGTATTTGGTCAATACAAGTGACAATACTTGTAGAATGTATTAAGTATGCATCGGCCTCAACATAGACATGCATGTTCGGCCACACGAATGAATGCATAGATTGATGTTGTACATTCGGCCATAAGCTAGCATAATGAGACTTTAATAAGTTAAATTTGTTTGAATTAGCTCAAGAGCTTAGAAGACCAAAGTTGGATAGAGGAAAGGAAAAAGTGATCGAATAGCCGCCGAAATCGTTCGACAACATCCGAGGTAAGTTTTAAGTGATTAAACGTTGAGTAAATTCAATCATAATAGGACATAATGAGTTGATTTAATAAGATATGATGTGGCCATGATATGTCTTAAACTCAAATGGTAAGTTCATAAGTGTTTGGACTTGGAAATTTAAGAGCAAATTGTAATAATTTGCTTTGGACAGCAGCAGTAACGTGATTTTAGAAAATCACTATAAATTGTTGGTGTGGAATTATAGGCTGCATAAAATATGTAATCAAGGCTTAATTAGTCTAGTTTCTTATAAAAGAGACCTTGTGAGCAAAGAAATTTCCTATAAAGAGATATTTAAAGTTGTGTGAGACGGTGTCAGAATGACTCCGAAATCCCCTGTTCGGTTTTTAGAAAATCATTATAAATTGTACAAAAATGGTTATAAGATAAAATTTATATGCTTAGACTCCTTAATGAGTCTAGTTTCAAATGAAATCAAATAAAACACATTTTGAATTTTGTAAAATGAGAAATTTGATTCGTAGTGAAGAGTGGTCAGATTAGTCAAACAGTGAAACAGGGGAAACTTTAAGAAAAATCTGGTATTAATTGGCCAAACCTAAAATTCAGTAAATTTTATGGATGGAATATATACTAGTCTATATTCAGGTAAAATTAACGGAAAGTGATTTGGAGTTTTGTAGCTCCAGTTATAAATAATTTAGTGACTATTGCTCAGGAAAAACAGCTTGTGCTGAATTTGAGATTATGTTGTAAACCTTGATAAACTTGTTTTAGTTGCTCATAAGCTATTGATTAAACCCATACGTGAATTCTAAATTGTGATATTGGAAAATGATAGATGTAGATTCAGCCAAGACAGTGTGTATACGTGAAAGTATATGTGGTATGTGAAGTATATTTGGATAATTGTGATGTGAATACATGAAAAATTATATTTTGATTTAGGATTTTATGTGATGGATGTGAACATGCGTATGTGTGATAAGGCCGAATGGCCAATGTGATGAATGTGAACCCGTATATATATGTGTGATAAGGCCGAATGGCCAATGTGATGAATGTGAACATGCGTATGTGTGATAAGGCCGAATGGCCAATGTGATGAATGTGAACATGCGTATATGTGATAAGGCCGAATGGCCAATGTGATGAATGTGAACATGCATATATGAGATAAGGCCGAATGGCCAATGTGATGAATGTGAACATGAATATATGTGGTAAGGCCGAATGGCTAATGCGAAACGTGTATGAGATGGATATGTGGTAAAGCCAAATGGCTAATGTGAGATATGTACGAGATGTGTATATATATATTGTGGCCAAATGACAAACGGTGAAAGGTGTGTATTATTAGATTTTTGGATGAGGCAAATGAATTACAAATATGACAGTCGATGTGAATGTTGTAACATGTGATTAAATGTACATGAAACTTGGAAATATATTCCGGGTAAGACCCGATGACTACGTGTGGAGATTTTGTCCGGGTAAGACCCGATGACTACGTGTGGAGATTTTGTCCGGGTAAGACCCGATAACTTCATGTGGAGATTTCGTCTGAGCTAAAGGTCTCACCGATAATCCGATTAGAGGTTAGAGCTATAAGACTTCGTAATAAGAATTGCATATAAATATATTCAACGCGAAAGGTTAAACATGTATGTACTCCAAGTTTATATGTGAGCTTGATTTGAACTAAATCATAAGGTAGTTATGTGATGCATATGAGAGCAATCTATGAGACTATTCCTATGATTATGTGACTTCGGATCAGTGTGAGAGGATATGTGAAATCATACAATATATCTATGTCACATGAGCTCACTTTTATGTGAAAGTTTATCTGCCTATTGTATATGATGAGATGTGCATATTTGGTAAAGGGATGGTATGCCCGAAGGAAGAGTGAAATAAAAATATGAACAACTATGTTATAATTTGATTGTTATCTGTTGTCACTGCTTAAAACTTACTAAGCATTGTAATGCTTACTCCATTTACTTTGTTTTCTCTATTTTATAGATCTCATTGCGAAGCTACAGGCTCGGGGATCATCAGCAACTAGTCACACTATCACTATCCATTGTTTGGTACTGCTACGTTTTGGATTATCTTATGGCATGTATAGAATAGACTAGTAGTGAGAGGATATTTTGGTTAATGTATATAAGCCATGCGAAAATGGCATCTTTTGAATGTGTACTTATAGAAGTTTAAATTGTATCCCTGACTGTCTCTAGTACTTATCTAAAGGAATGTTCAAAAAAAAAATTTACTGTTCTGATATGAGTTTCAAGACTGGTAATGCCCCTTTATCTATTCCGGCGACGGATACGGGATTGGGGTGTTACATTTTATTGGTATCAGAGCTACGGTTTAGTTGATTCTAGGACTAACGTAGCATGCGTGAGTCTATTTATACATGCCATAAAGTGATAAAATGATAGTGTGATGATTTTTGGCTATTGAAATGTGTTTGATGTATTGTAATGAATCTTGATCCTGATCGAGCTGTAGCAAGCTTCTAATTATGAGAATTTGCGATATAACTTCACTTAGATATGCCTAAATTATTAAGTTGATCAGGTACGTATCATGTACTCGTATTTGAATTTCGATTTGGATTGAATTATAAGGGTATAAGTGATGCAATTTTGAAAGAGTGTTATGACTATAAATGTGATTTTTGTATGTGGCTATGGAACTAGAAGTTGAATGGTCGATAAGCATGTTGTGTTTGTATTCAAGTAATGTAAATGATATACTAATGTGTATTGCTATATGTGTATATGTACATGAGAATTGAGAGTGATATATCCGGGCTAAGTCCCGAAGAGCATTCGTGCTAGTGATGTATCCGGGCTAAGTCCCGAGGAGCATTCGTGCTAGTGATATATCCGGGCTAAGTCCCGAGGAGCATTCGTGCTAGTGATATATCCGGGCTAAGTCCCGAGGAGCATTCGTGCTAGTGATATATCCGGGCTAAGTCCCGAGGAGCATTCGTGCTAGTGATATATCCGGGCTAAGTCCCGAGGAGCATTCGTGCTAGTGATGTATCCGGGCTAAGTTCCGAAGAGCATTCGTGCTAGTGATATATCTGTGCTAAACCCCGAAGAGCATTCGTGCTGGTGTTATATCCGGGCTAGGTCCCGAGGAGCAATCATGCTGGTGACGTGTATTCGGGCCTTCGTGCCTAGTAGGCTTCGTGCCGGTAATTTGAGCAAAGTTTAAGTGTTCATTACTATACGAATTCAAATTTAAATGAGATGATATGTTTAAAAGTGTACATATATGATGTTTTATAGACTTAGTTAAGTCATTTCAATGTGTAATAACGAATGAATATGGGCATTATGTGTGCGAATGATTAGAGGCACTGTGTGTGCAAATTCTTTTAACCGAGCACTATGTGTGCGAAATCGGTAATTGAGGCACTGTGTGTGCGAGTTCTTCAACCAAGCACTATCTGTGCGAGATCGATCAGTGGGCACTAAGTGTGTGAAATGAGATTCATGTAAGACCTCGTCTGGGATGAAGGCATTGATTTGAGATGTTGTGTAAGACCATGTCTAGGACATGGCATCGACTCGATATGTGATAATATGTAAGACCATGGTTGGACTATGGCTTTAAGTAAGTGACATACTCAAACAAGTACGACGCTCTTTAAATTGACAAATCTTAAGAAGTAGAATTGAAGTTAGATGTTGAATTTTAATTAGATAATGATATTCGGTATTTGAGTTTGAATTGGGGATTAATAGATATAAATTGACGATTGATTATTGTTTCGGCTGTAATTTTGTTATAAGTGGATACATGAAAAAAAAATGGTGGATATGTTGTTAAGGAATAGATTTATGTTATATGTGCACTTAAGTGCTTAGTTGAAAATGTGTTATGGATTTAGTCTATGAGATTCTCGGTATATGAAGTTATATGTGCTATTGCTGAATGGACACTATTTTGTTAATCTTGTTCAAGAAATTATTTTGATTAAGTTTCGACATTCGAAAGTTTGAAAGAATTTTTGATGAATGTTGATAATTTTGGATATACGAGTTATGCGCTAGAATAAATCTCATGCCAGTGTATTATATTAGGCTTTATGCCTATTCGACTGTATACGGGTAACGTTAACTATGATTGAATGTGCTAAATGAACTAAATGTTCAGGTACGTGGAAGTTGACTTTTCTTTTGGAAATGAGTTAAGTTGAATATTGAGATGTGATAAAGTCATAAAGGATATTTATTGGGATGTTTGAGTATATGTGTACTTTCGGTTAGGTTACAGCTTATACATGAATGAAAATGTGGGTTACAAATATGTGGGTTGATGATGTGAATTATACATGTTAATATGTGCTTAATATGTGTTTGAAATGCATTTGTGAATTAAATTAAGTGATTATTGCTTATGAAATCAAGAAAATGAGATATATGTGTATACTTGTAGAAATGTTTATGTATTTGTTTTAAGATAAGAAAATGATTTTATAGATCGATGAGAAATCAATAATGAATTACAATTGCTATCGATGAGCCAATGTTTATATGAATATAATTCAATAAGAGGACGTTATCCTAAACTATGCATCGGTAGAAATTTTCGGGGATGAAAATCCCTAAAGGGGGGAAGAGTTGTGACACCCCTAAAGTGACCCTAGTGGGAAAGTGGTTTCGGGACCGCTAAACTGAGTCACCAAATTATTTGAATATGATAATTATTGTCTAAAATATGTGAATATGAATGTGTGAAAGTTTTAGGCTTCGATTTAGTAAATTGCATGTGAATTTAGTCAAAAGGACTTATGGGTGACATTTTTGAAATGTGATAGGCTAATCTACAAGGACCTAATAGTGCATGTAATCAAAAGGGAGGACTTGCATCTCAATTTTCCCCCCCTAATATGTAGTGGCCGGCCATGAGCATGGGTGGACAAGATGTTATGGCTAAAAACATGTCATAAACATGTTGGGGTAGTGCATTATGTAAGGATTAATAAAATAAAGAGCATGGGTGGACAAGATGTTATGGCTAAAAACATGTCATAAACATGTTGGGGTAGTGCATTATGTAAGGATTAATAAAATAAAGGGCATGGGCAATAAAATATTAGTGTTAGTAGGATGAGAAACAAAAAGAAAAGAAAAGAAAGGATGTGTGTGATTGTCCCCCCATTGCCGTGAGTGAAGAAAAGAAAAAAAAGAAAATTTGTTCATCCTCTTTCATTTCTTTTGGCCGAAAATTCTAAGGAAGAAGGAAGGAGTTCTTGCTTCATGTTCGGTTGGTTGGTGTTTAGGAGGAGGAAATGTTGAAGAGATTCGGCCATGCTTGTAGCTAGGTTAAGGTAAGTTTGATGTTGTTCCATGAGATTCATGCATATTTTTTATGTGAGTTTGAGTTCTACCTAGCCTATGGTTTAAATCTTGCTATGTGATGAAGATGATACTCGGCCATGGGTGTTGTTTTCTTGGTTGGTGTTTGTTTCATGCTAAATCTAGATGAACAATGGGGGTTGTCATTTAGGTTAAGATCAAAGAAATTAATCTTGTTAAAACTTTGAACTAATAATGCCCATATGTGTGATAGCCGAACATAGACTTTGTTTAAAGTCTTGGTCAAAGGCCGGTTAAGTGTTTTGGAAATGATTAAGCTAGGTGTTTGATCTTTTTGGTTCGGCATAGTACATAAAATGTTGCTAGATGGAGAAAAAATTCGGCCAGCAAGAGGTGTGCTAAGGCCGAATATAATTTTGTATATTAATGAGTAATGCATGTGTTGAATTGATGGAATGGAGAGGATGTTTTAATAGTGCATATATGTGTATTAGCCAAGTTTTGAACTTGAAACAAAATGGTATTTGGTCAATACAAGTGACCATACTTGTAGAACGTATTAAGTATGCAATCGGCCTCAACATAGACATGCATGTTCGGCCACACGAATGAATGCATAGATTGATGTTGTACATTCGGCCATAAGCTAGCATAATGAGACTTTAATAAGTTAAATTTGTCTGAATTAGCTCAAGAGCTTAAAGGACCAAAGTTGGATAAAGGAAAGGAAAAAGTGATCGAATAGCCGCCGAAATCGTTCGACAACATCCGAGGTAAGTTTTAAGTGATTAAACGTTGAGTAAATTCAATCATAATAGGACATAATGAGTTGATTTAATAAGATATGATGTGGCCATGATATGTCTTAAACTCAAATGGTAAGTTCATAAGTGTTTGGACTTGGAAATTTAAGAGCAAATTGTAATAATTTGCTTTGGACAGCAGCAGTAACGTGATTTTAGAAAATCATTATAAATTGTTGGTGTGGAATTATAGGCTGTATAAAATATGTAATCAAGGCTTAATTAGTCTAGTTTCTTATAAAAGAGACCTTGTGAGCAAAGAAATTTCCTATAAAGAGATATTTAAAGTTGTGTGAGACGGTGTCAGAATGACTCCGAAATCCCCTGTTCGGTTTTTAGAAAATCATTATAAATTGTACAAAAATGGTTATAAGATAAAATTTATATGCTTAGACTCCTTAATGAGTCTAGTTTCAAATGAAATTAAATACAACACATTTTGAATTCTGTAAAATGAGAAATTTGACTCGTAGTGAAGAGTGGTCAGATTAGTCAAACAGTGAAACAGGGGAAATTTAAGAAAAATCTGGTATTGATTGGCCAAACCTAAAATTCTGGAAATTTTATGGGTGGAATATATACTAGTCTATATTCAGGTAAAATTAATGGAAAGTGATTTGGAGTTTTGTAGCTCCAGTTATAAATAATTTAGTGACTATTGCTCAGGAAAAACAGCTTATGCTGAATTTGAGATTATGTTGTAAACCTTGATAAACTTGTTTTTGTTGCTCATAAGCTATTGATTAAACCCATACGTGAATTATAAATTGTGATATTGGAAAATGATAGATGTAGATTCAGCCAAGACAGTGTGTATACGTGAAAGTATATGTGGTATGTGAAGTATATTTGGATAATTGTGATGTGAATACATGAAAATTTATATTTTGATTTAGGATTTTATGTGATGGATGTGAACATGCGTATGTGTGATAAGGCCGAATGGCCAATTTGATGAATGTGAACTCATATATATATGTGTGATAAGGCCGAATGGCCAATGTGATGAATGTGAACATGCGTATATGTGATAAGGCCGAATGGCCAATGTGATGAATGTGAACATGCGTATGTGTGATAAGGCCGAATGGCCAATGTGATGAATGTGAACATGCATATATGAGATAAGGCCGAATGGCCAATGTGATGAATGTGAACATGAATATATGTGGTAAGGCCGAATGGCTAATGCGAAACGTGTATGAGATGGATATGTGGTAAAGCCAAATGGCTAATGTGAGATATGTACGAGATGTGTATATATATATTGTGGCCAAATGACAAACGGTGAAAGGTGTGTATTATTAGATTTTTGGATGAGGCAAATGAATTACAAATATGATAGTCGATGTGAATGTTGTAACATGTGATTAAATGTACATGAAACTTGGAAATATATTCCGGGTAAGACCCGATGACTACGTGTGGAGATTTTGTCCGGGTAAGACCCGATAACTTCATGTGGAGATTTCTTCTGAGCTAAAGGTCTCGCCGATAATCCGAGTAGAGGTTAGAGCTATAAGACTTCGTAATAAGAATTTCATATAAATATATTTAACGCGAAAGGTTAAACAGGTATGTACTCCAAGTTTATATGTGAGCTTGATTTGAACTAAATCATAAGGTAGTTATGTGATGCATATGAGAGCAATCTATGAGACTATTCCTATGATTATGTGACTTCGGATCAGTGTGAGAGGATATGTGAAATCATACAATATATCTATGTCACATGAGCTCACTTTTATGTGAAAGTTTATCTGCCTATTGTATATGATGAGATGTGCATATTCGGTAAAGGGATGGTATGCCCGAAGGAAGAGTGAAATAAAAATATGAACAACTATGTTATAATTTGATTGTTATCTGTTGTCACTGCTTAAAACTTACTAAGCATTGTAATGCTTACTCCGTTTACTTTGTTTTCTCTATTTTATAGATCTCATTGCGAAGCTACAGGCTCGGGGATCATCAGCAACTAGTCACACTATCACTATCCATTGTTTGGTACTGCTACGTTTTGGATTATCTTATGGCATGTATAGAATAGACTAGTAGTGAGAGGATATTTTGGTTAATGTATATAAGCCATGCGAAAATGGCATCTTTTGAATGTGTACTTATAGAAGTTTAAATTGTATCCCTGACTGTCTCTAGTACTTATCTAAAGGAATGTTCAAAAAAAAAATTTTACTGTTCTGATATGAGTTTCAAGACTGGTAATGCCCCTTTATCTATTCCGGTGACAGATAAGGGATTGGGGTGTTACAATCGCCTTCTCCTTTCTTCTCGACTCGTCATGTTGGCCAAGCACACATCCCATAGAATTACTAAACACTGATAAGTACAGAATTAATGGTCTATCTGGACTAGGCGGAGATAGCACTGGAGCATTTAACAAGTACTGCTTAACCTTATCAAAAGCATTCGGGCATTCCTCATCCCAAGTACCTTGGTTGTGTTTTCTAATGAGGCGAAATATAGGATCATATTTCTCGATTAATTGTGAAATAAACCGAGCAATATAATTCAATCTTCCAAAAAAACCCCAAACTTCCTTCTGAGTACGTGGTGGAGGCAATTCTCGTATGGCTCTAACTTTGTCTAAGTCAACTTCTATTCCCTTTTCGCTGACCACAAAGCCTAATAACTTCCCCGACCTAGCTCTGAAGATGCACTTTGCCGGATTAAGCTTCAACTGAAATTTCCTTAATCTCAGGAATAACTTCCTCAAAACTTCAATATGTTCCTTTTCTGTTCGAGATTTAGCAATCATGTCATCAACATATACTTCGATCTCCTTATGCATCATATCATGGAATAAGTTCACCATAGCCCGTTGGTATGTTGCCCCTGCATTCTTCAATCCAAAGGGCATTACCTTGTAACAAAAGGTACCCCACAATGTTATGAAGGTGGTTTTATCCATGTCCTTTGGATGTATCTTGATCTGGTTGTACCCTGAGAAACCATCCATGAAGGAGAACAACGAATATCCCGCTGTATTGTCTACCAAAGTGTCTATGTGTGGCAGAGGGAAATTATCTTTTGGGCTAGCTTTGTTCAGATCTCTGTAATCAACACACATTCGTACCTTCCCATCCTTCTTAGGGACTGGTACAATGTTAGCTACCCATTCAGAGTACTTCACCTCTTGTTAGAATCCTGCATTGAACTGCTTCTTGACTTCATCATTTATTTTCAATACAATATTTGGCCTCATTCTTCGCAACTTCTGTTGGACTGGCTTACAATCCTGTCTTATTGGAAGACGATGCACCACAATATCGGTATTTAACCCTGGCATATCTTGGTAAGACCACGCGAAGATATCTTTGAACTCACGTAGCAACTCAACCAATCTTTGTCTCATGTCTTCGGCAATATGCGTGCTGATTTTTACCTCTTTCCCCTCTTCTAGGGCTACATTCTCTATTGCCTCTTTCTCATAGGGCATGATTTGTTTCTCCTCCTGTTTTACCATCCTCAACAGATCTGGAGACACATCACAATCCTGGACATCTTCAAAATCCTGAGATTCCTCTAAACACATATCTTGCTTGTAAGAGAAATCAGGATTTGTAATATCAGTGATCATGTCATTGATATCTAGGGACCTGTGAAGTATAAAGAATATACGAAGAATAAATAAATTTAAGAATGATTATTTATGTGCTATGAATGAAAGAATAAGAATTGAAAAAGTTTAACGGAATATTGGTTGATAAAAATGAAACAATTCTTGTTCAAATTGATAAAAGTTATGTTTTATTAAAATAATAGATAATCGTAAGCCCATTCCACAAATGTAATCCTATTACACCTAGGCCCTAGAGTAACAAGAATGTATCGAGAATTACTCTGAAAAATACCTAAAGACTACAGGAAGTTCCTCCGCAGTCCAATTGTTCAGAAAGCTTCCCGGTTCGTAAGGGCGAATGCCCTTAAGGTTTCCTTGCTCCAATCCTTCGTCGTGTATAGCATTAATCTGATGACTTTTTTCTATAAGTAAGTCTCCTGATATGAAGGTTTGGGATATTAGAGGGAATGTCATCGACTCCCACTCCTCTTCTCTTCCATTAAGGCGTGCCCTTCTTCTTTCTTGGCACTTCTCAACTTCCTTCCTCTTTTACTTATAGTCTGGCATGAAGCCCAGACTAAAGCGGTCACTCTTCTCTTTCAGTTCTGGAATTTGAGTCCCTCATTGCAGGATTTCTTCTAACCCTCTTTCTGGTAAGGCTCCCTTTCCCACCATCATTTGTAGAGCCATCCCTGTGGCTCTTGCTATCTTTGGCACCGGTAGCTCACTCCCCTCTGAAATGAAGGTTGCATTCACGAATTCTAAAGAGCGAAAGGAACACTCAATAGACTCTTCGTTTGTCTCGACATAAGAGGCCTTGCTAGTGACTGCAGCTATAATATCCTCCTCCGCATTGATGGTTACTAACCGTCTATCCGTCACTAACTTTAATTTTTGGTGCAACGATGAGGGCACCGCTCCCGCTAAGTGTATCCATGGTCTCCCTAATAAGCAATTGTAGGAAGGCTTGATATCCATCACCAAGAAGTCTACTTCATATACACTCGGCCCAATTTCCAAGGGGATGTCAATCCTTCCCATCACCTTCCTTTCTGTACCGTCGAAGGCTTTTACCATATTTTGACATTTCTTCATGTGAGAACCGTCAATGGGTAATCTGTTCAATGTAGAAAATGGTAGAACATTCAAGGCCGATCCATTATCGACGAGCACGCTTGAGAGTGTGTACCCCTTGCATCGAGTGGTGACATGTAAGGCCTTAGTTGACCTCCTACCCCCCGGTGGGATTTCATCATCATTAAAGTAGATGAAATTACCCGCACTTATGTTATTCACCAACCTGTCCAGCTTGTTAACGGATATGTCATGAGTGACATATGTTTCGTTGAGCACCTTCATCAATGCATCCCGATGTACCTCAGAACTCAGAAGTAGAGCCAATACTGATATGTGAACTGGTTGCCTACGTAACTGTTCAACCACGCTATACTCGCTATGTTTAAGGAACTTTAGAAATTCTTTAGCCTCCTCCTCCTTTACTGGCTCCTTGACAGGTACTTTGGCATCTTTCTCCTTCTCTGCACTAACATTCTTTGTTTTTGTGGGCTCCTCTCTAACGCCCACTGTATCATACCGCAACTTGTCAATAGGTCATAACATTCTAACATCCAAAAGAATATGAGATTATATAATTTATCCAATCAAACATTGCCACATATAAAAAAACATTTCACTTCACCAAATTGCAAAAATTCTAAAAAAATTTTGTCGAAACCTTCCTTTTAAAAGGAGATCTAAAAAACGGGTTCGACTTTTTGAAAAATAAAAAAATGGGAGTCGCCACCAATCAGTTTAAGTGTGATTGAACCACCTTAAAACCACTTTTTGTTTGAAATCATTTGTTTTGGTCTACGAAATCAAGAAAATGGGTTCGGGAGTCGGTTACGCACTAAGAAGGGTTAGCACCCTCGTAACGCCTAAAAAATTGGTACCAAATTGAATAACTTTTTGTCTTTAATGCTAGAATTTTGACAGTGTTTTAAAATATGATCCCTTTTGAAATTAAAATAGTTCGAGTTGAAAATCGAGATTTCTTCATTCCAAAAGAATACGAATATCACATCCAGCATGATAGGACACAATATTCTAAAACTCTTGTAACTGAAGTCACCTTGTAATTTATAAAATCGTTTGGAAGGGTATTTTAGGCATTTAGACGAACGGGAAATTGCAACCCAGCATGTTAGGGCACTACTTCCCGAATTCCTAACTACCAAAAAAAAACATTTCCTTATCCTTTTTAAAAAAAAATCTTTTTGGATCAAATGAATTATAAAAATTCTTTAAAATAATGATGCATTTAACATAGTACAAAGGATTGATATTAATCTACATGATACCTACTTTAACAATGTAACATCCTGATTTTCAGGTTTTTTCGCGATTCTTCATATTTTAAGTAAGTTTCTAAAATTTGGTATGTGATTATGGAATTCATAATTTGGGTATGTAAATGGGCTTATGGAAGGCCCATGAGTTGGCCAAAACCCGGTATAATTTTTAAATTTTGGACTTAGGAATTAGGGGTTCTGGCTAGGTGCCCTTATATAAAGTTGTGGGTAAAATGTATCACAAAAAGAGCGTTAGTAAAGTGGCAAGGGTGACGCTACTAAGCTCTTAAAAAGGTGGCGCGTGGAGCATAAGGGAAGACCTGGGATCGATTCCCTGTCTTGGCAAATAAGAGTATTTATTTTTATGTGCAGGAAGGGTAAGTGTTGGAACCTAAGTGGATTATGTAAGAGAAGAGTTGGATCAAGTCAAATGCATAGATTAAGGAGGGATAAGGGGAGAGATTTTAGGGATTTGATATGGAGATAGAGTTGGCTGAATAAGGGAGATTGGAGAGGGGATTTTCGGCAAAGGGGTTTTAGTTAGGGATTTTCGGCACTTAGGTATTGGTGTGCCGTTTTCTCCCTTGAGGTTAGTCTTCTTCTCTCTTTTTCTTTTTGCAGTCGAACCTACCATCTCTTCTTTCATCTTTTCTTCCTTCTCTTTCTTTCAAACCAGCCCATTATTTCCCTTCATTCACCCATTATTTCTTTCCTTTATCTCTACTTCTGCCGAAATGCCACAAAAGCCGAAATTAGTGAAGCTAGGGGGGGTCCGATTCTTTGTGACCAGCAACCTTTTCTTTCCTTTTCAATTGTTGGCGTTCAATTCCTTTACCTTTTAGGCATACGGATTCAAGAGGAGAAAGACTGTGGTAAGTGCTCGAACTCTAAACGATTCCTAGAGTAACTTTTGGTCAAAAGCCGAACCCCTCTAGTTTAGGAAGGTGGCCGAATATGGGTATAGGTTTTGGGGGTTCTTCTTTTAATATTTTTGTGGTTTATTTAATGGAGGAGCAGCAAGGTGTAGTGTCAACTTGGAGTAGCTTGGATCACCGGAGTGGCTAGACCTAGTCATCAATCGCGGCAAGGTAAGATTCCTAAGGCCATTATGGATGGTGGCCGAATGTGTAAGTATTAATATTAGATGATTTTTGGTTTGGTTCAATTATGGGAAGCTGATTATTAACGATGGATTATAGAAGAAATCATGTAGGAGATCTCGTGGAGGAATATCGCCAAACAGGTGTGTAACGAACCTTTTTTCATAAGCTTAAAGCGATAAATGCCGAAAAGCCGAAATGCCGAAATTCTGGCATTTCGAGGACTCGTGAGCAAGCGAATGCTCATTAGTTAGTTAGATTCATTGAGATTATGGTCAGGAACATTGGAAATGGTAAGAACGTGATTTTTGGCATTCACGGTAAGTTGGGCCTCGAGGGGCTGTAATAGGGCCCAATAGGCTTTCGGGCCCATTTGGGAAAAATTGGTAGAAAATAGAAATCTGTTAAATTGCATATTAAGACTGTTAATACTGTTATGGATATAGGCTAGATGGGCCTAGATGACAAAATCGGCTAAGTAGGGCCCATTAGGGGTTTTAGGCCCAATAACTCGATTTCGCTAAAAATGGGCCAGAATCACTGTTTGTACCCATGAATTGTTAGTAACCATTACTGAACATGGAAACCTTAATTTTTGGTAAAATTACAAGATTACCCTTATAACATGAAAATGACCGTTTTGCCCCTAGGTAAAAATAACCATTATACCCCTAGGGTTTATGTATGAATTTAATACATGGGATTTTGATAAACATGGTATGTATGATATGCACATGACATGTATGATATGCACATGATATGTATGATATGCACATGATGTAATCATAAATGCATTGGGTTGGGTTTTTATATGAATGGAGGAAGTGAAAAAGGGCTTATGCCCCAGTTATTAAAAGGGCTTTGCCCCAGTTATAAAAAGAGGCTAGACCTCCAGTTATATGATAAAGCAGCTATGCTGCCAGTGGAGAGATATGGCAGGATGGGTCGAGTTAATCCCCACATGGTGTGTTGGTTGGTACGGGTAGAGAGTAGCGGATGGTGGGTTGAGTAGTCTCCCCAAATGGGCTTGCATTCTCTCATTGACATTACATGTGATATTGAAATGGGCCTATGGGCCATACCGTTTACAGTAAAGGCTTCGGCCCAGTAATATGAAATATGAAAAGGCTTCGGCCCAGTGATATGAAATATGAAATAAGAAAAGGGCTATGGCCCAGTACATGTTGAGATTGGATTTGGGCTTAGGCCCAACAGGCTGTTATTGTTTTGGGCTCTGAAAAGGGCTGTTGCACACTGAGTTTCCAAACTCACCCCCTTTCCTTAACCTCGCAAGTGAGCCTTGATGTGGGGACTTGGGCCGGAGGGGATTCAGAGTAGCCACAGTGATCGCCTTTGGACTTTTAAATAAGCGTTGGTTTTCATTAAATTTCCTTTAATTATTATTTATTTTTGGGTTGTAATAAGGCCATTTTAACTTTCCTTTTATTTCCTTTCGGGATTATTTTAATTTTAATAACTTTAAACCTGGTTGATAATTATTCAAATGGGCTAGACTTAGGACGTGTTTTCAAAACGATACTTGTTTTCAAAATAGCTCAACGCCACGATTAATCGATTTATGAAAGACGTCCACTTAAACAAATTTAAACTCGATATAACAAAGTGTGGCTATGGTTGTGGACATGTCTAGGATTGGATCCAATCAAAGAGCTTAGTACTTAAGCAGCCTTCATGGCTCACCTCCTCTGTCTCGGATACCTACCTGGTGCCCAGCTTCCATACACGTTGTTAACTCAACAAAATATATGGTTTTAAAACACTAAAACGGAACATGGGTTTTCAACTCCAATGTGGCACGTCAGATTCGGCCATAACGTCTGGGCCGGGTTTGGGGTGTTACAAACAATCCATGCAAATATAATAGAGATGATGAGTAATAGCATGAATTACACAATATTTGTCATCATTTTATGCATATGTGATCATAGATTATATCAAATATACATGCATTATCGTTACATACTAAATATAACATAGAGCATAATGGATACAACAATATAAATTGCGTAATATATATGTGATAATATTTTATGCAAATGTAACTTAGATCAACATAAATAATTAATTTCCTGCGAATATGTAAAAATAATAACATAAAATAACAAATAATCTATAAAAATTTAACCTACTAAAACAATACTAAAAATAAAAATAAATTATAAACTTATTAAAAGTAAATCAAATAAGGTAAAAATAAAGATATTTAAAAAATTAAGAATGATATAATAATGATAAAGGAGTACCCCTTTTTTAAAAAATATGATATATACATATAAATTATATTATAGAATATAATAACTTAATAAAAAAAGTTTTAAATATTGATATTACACATAATTATTTAATAATAATAAAATTAAAACATATATAATTAATAAGTAATAGAATAATGTTTATTTTATAATAAAATAAATGTAATGTAATGAATAATGTATAGTAAAATATATAACATATGATAAAATTTATAAACAAAATATATAATGATATAAAATATATAATAGATAAAGTATAAAATAATAAAAATGATATAATAAATATTTTACATATAAATATGGTAAAATAAATAATAATATATATAGTAAAAATATATAACATATAATAAAATATAAACATAATAGAATAAATAATATATATTAAAAATATAACATATAATAAAATTTATAAAGATGTATATAATAATATATATTATTTTATATAACTAACATTTATAAAATAAATAATACATATAATATTTAAAATGAATCAAAAATAAGAAAACTAAAATCGAATTTAATAAGAAAAATTGGGGCTAATTTCAAATAAAAGGAAAATTTGGGTTAAATTGGAATGCGCATTAAAACTGAGGGACTCATGGGCAATTAGCCCTAATCCCCAAAACGACACCGTTTTCAGAACAAGTCTTATAATGACCAGAGGGACTAAATTAAAACAAATGTAAAAGGTTAAGGACAATTTAAAATAAAAATAAAATGCAATTATAAAATTTAAAAATGCGGAAGGATCGATTGAGCAATTTTCCCGTTTATCAAAACACGCGGATCCTTCCCGGGTCACTGGTCAACACGCGGAACCTCAGCATTGATACGACGCCGTTTTGAAGCTTATTGTTTTAAGCTAAACGACATCGTTTCGTTAGGGCTATATAAGCCAAATTTTAGTTTTAAAATCACTTTGAAATTTGATTTTTTAAAAAAATAAAGAAAACCCTCTGAAGGAGGCCTGAGGGAGGATTCCTCTGAGCTCTATCGAGCCTCCGTCCAGTGGTCTCACGCGCTCACGCGCCACTGTCAACGCCGCCACATACGGCGACCGAAAATTGGAAAACCGTCACCCTTTTTTACCCTGCGTCGAAAGGTAGTCTGTTTTTATTTATTTTTAATATTTTACATGTATGAATGCAGATATTTAAGAGAAAAACAAAAATAAAAACAAATCACCTTTGCTTTCTGGTAAAAAATCTGTAATCTGTGAATCTGTTTCTTTTGTCCTAATTTTTTATTTCTTTCCGTGTGCGTAAACTGCCTGTATTCTATTATAGTGTGTATAAAAAAAACCATCGTAGTTTACATTGCTTCTATTTGGGCTTTTATAGCCTCCTTTATAGATTTCGATTTTATTTCCTGCTATGTTTGTTTCGTCTGTGTTGTTTTCTTTCTCTTTTTGCAGGTAACGGCGAGAAATCTGGTGGAATGCGCTGATTTTGGCACGATACGGGGCCGGAGTTACGGCGATGATAGAGAGTCACTAGAATGGCGCCTAAACGAAAGGGCGTGACTATCGGTGTGCCTGCGGCGCCTAGGGTTTCAGAAACCCTAGGCCTTCTGTCTTCTGTTAACATTTTGGGCCATTTGGGCCTTGTATGTTTTGGGTTGAGGGTGTAATCGGGTATTGAGTATTTGATTGTAAATGGGCTACTAGGTTAAGCAGGTTATTGGGTTAGGCATTTAATTTTGGGCCTACGAGTTAGTGGGCTATGGTATTTGGGTTCTGTAAAATGACTTAAATGGACTGTTTAATTTTATTTTTTAATTTTCGTAAGCCCGGGCAGAATATGGGTTCTACAAATTTAATAAAAAAACCTATTTCTAAACATACAAAAAAATTTGTTATAAGCATGAGCTCGAAGGCCTGCCCGAAATATTGGAGGATTTGGGTAAAAATATAAGCCCGAAAAATGGGTTTGGACAAAAAAAAGGTCCTGTTAAAAAACAGGCGAGTCTTGGGTAAGACATTTTTGGCCCAAGCCAGGCCTGAATTCACTAAAGAACAAAAAAAATCTATTTTTTTGTTTTTTAATATTATTTTCTCATTGTTTTCTCCCTATTTTGCTACCATTTTACTATTATGTTGCTACTATTATGTTGTTATTGTTTGGATATTATATAAAACTTATTTTATTGTTAATTTTGTTATTATTTTAAAGACATTTGTTAATTTTGTTATTATTTTAGAGGTATTTGCTTGTTAAGCTGCATCTATCTTAGTGTTATTTAAGTATACATATTTTTTAAAATTTATTTTCAATTTGTTGAGAAATATTTATTTTAATGTTTTTAGTATTTTTGATGTATTATATATTTTTTAAAATTATATAAAAATTAATATGGGCGGGCAGAGCCGAGCTTTAATAAATTTATTAGGGTCGGGCTTGGAAAAAAATTTTAGGCTCATTTTTTGGGTCGGGCGGGGCCCTAGCTTAGCAAACAAGCCTAAATTTTTAGTTGAGCCCGGTTCGAACTCAGCCCATGCACACCTCTACACAGGATACACATATATTTTTATAGAAAAAAAGAGAGAAGAATCTAGAACTCTGTCTAACCAATTTCTGTTATTGACACTTGTCCAAATAAAAAATAAGCTTTCAATAAGAATGATCCAATTTTAGTCCCTATAATATCTTCATATTTTAATTTTTTTTACATAACTTGGTACCTCAATTTTATATTCGTCATTCTGATTAAACTATTGTCCAAATACATAATCTTTTTACTTCTTTTTATATTATTTAATAATGATCAAATTTTAATTTTGGTTTTATATTATGCTCAAATTTAAAATTTAATCTCTATGTTTTAATTTTTTTTACTTAATTTTGTATCTTTACTTTTATAATGTCATGGTTACTCTAAATACTTTATTTAGAGTAAATACCTTTTATTTTTTATTATATTACTAAATTGACATTAGAATAATAATTTATTAGTATAATTATGTGATAATAATAAAAATAATATTAATTAAATATTAACTAATATGATAGTATATTAGTGTGAAATTAATTAAGTTGTTTATTTCATTTAAAATTTATACTTAAAAATAATATAATATTCTATTGATTAATAAAATTAAAAATTTATAAAATCATTGAATATGAATATAATTGGATAAATTAAAAATATTTAAAATATAAGATTTTTAATTAAATGAATATAATTCTTATGTCTAAATATTATATTATTTTAAATAAGATAATAATTAATAATGTTAAATTTATTTTTTTATAATTAATAAAATAAACCTGTGATATTGATATTATATATATAAAAAGAAAATATCAATATAGCGGTAATCTAATGTAATGTATAAACTTAATTATTTAATTATTAATAATATTTTCATTATCAATGTAATAGTTATTATTACTTAATTGGACTTTGGATCCGTATTAAATTACATTTATTATTTGAGATTAATTATCACTTAATTAGTGTTACAATTATATACCAATTAAAACTAATATTTTACAGTATAATATATGCATTAGCAAGACATTTTCATTCAAAAAAAAACCATATAATTGCATTATTTAATATGTTTTGTTTCCATCATCAAAAAGGTCATGTTTTTCATTATTATTTAAGATGTTTAGTTATTATTATTTGATATTCGGTAGTTTTACTATTATTTGATTTTAATAATAGTTAAATAGTTGTATGTAACACTCCTTTACCCGACCCGATCGTCGGGTCAAAGTATCAAGATGCCATATTCGTTGTCGAAGCAACTATGATGACTCCTAATCAATAATACTTTTTTGTCAAGTTGTTAAGCTTAAATACAATTAAAATATGATTCAGACACTTATTCGAGCTTAATATGGGCTTTCGAAAGCTATCTTGTTGACCAAAATTTGATTCGGGACAAAAGGGAATAAGTTCAAGTCTTCAGAAGCTCATCACGATGTGGAATATGTAACACCTCTCACCCAACTCGATTGTCAAATCCAAGCTACAGGATGCCACAACTGTTATCGAAATAACTACCATCTAAATATCGAAAATAAATCATTTAAACAATCAAACATCTCATAAATACAGTCATTAGACACTAATCAAACTTTTTTCGAGACTCAATCAAGCTTATGAAAGCTCAATTGCTAATTCAAACATAAAGTAAGACCAAATTACAAAGTTTTCAAAATTCTAGAACAAGTATCAATACCCTTGCTAAGTAACGATAACATTTCAAGCTTTGATGTTTCAAAAATCAATTTAAATCAAAATGTATTAATACTAGGCTTATAGTACTGATACTTTCCTATAGGTACCGATACCATACTTTAGCATCGATGCCATTTTAGCATTTTGTTTTGCCAAAAATTTAAAACAAAAGTTTAATGGTATCAGTGCCCTTGTAAAAATATTGATAGTCTGATATAAGTATCGATACTTAAGTTTGGTATCGATACCATTTTTGGGATTTGAAGTTTGAAAAATTAGTTGAAAAATATTAAGTATCAATACCTCCGCCTATGATATCAATACCTCAGTGTCAAATATGCCAAAATCTTCCATTTTGGTTCCCATTTCATATCCAAACTAAAATTTACTCAAACTGGTGCCTTTAAGCACACTTAGAATATGCATAAAACCAATTCAAAGCATACACCAAACATTCATTTATCCATTCCTAATATCAACCAAACCAATATACCACAATTTGATACCATTTGATAATAAAACATACCAATTCATTATCAAAGTATAGTACTAACTAATATACATTCAACTAAACTAATGTACCTCTATACAGTACCCCAATAATTTTCAAACTAATTGTACAATTCTTACCAAACTAACCATGCATATAACCATACTATACCAATCATTCAACCATCAATTAGCCACAACTATATATATACAACTACGCCAGAACATAGCATTTAACCATTTTCAAGCATCTAGTTCAACATAACTTTCATTTAATATCAAAACAATTCAACTTAACTTATATAAGTTCAAACCAAACCATTATTCTTAAGCTAACACATATGTACCACCTATATATAAGCCATATAACCAAACTAAAATGATCAAAAGACTGCCAAGTCAATGGTAGGATAGTGTGATCTTCTATTTGAATCGACTAATACATTCCAAAATCCAACAATCTATAAGGAAAAAAGGGAGACAACGGGTAAGCATTTTGAATGCTTAGTAAGTCCATATGAAATTTAATTAACTTACCTTGATACTTAACAATTTAAGCTATTAAAACATAGTGGTAAATGACAATCTTTGGCATCTTCATACTTTCATGTTTAAAACAATAATACAACCAATAGGTTAGTTCAATTGTATAACAAGACTATGATGCTCAAATAAATTACACATATAACCATTCATATTATGCTATACTGCATTCAATCAATACTTAATTTGCTTACATAACCACTCAATTCATGTTCACATATTCCAACCATTTCATTTTCATTTTAATACCCATTTTCGTTTTCGTTTCACCCAAAGAACTAAAGTAAACAAAACTTGGATACACAGGATTAATTTGCTTACATAAGCTAACTTATTCAGGTTGCTAACACTAGCTTTAGATTAGGGTTGCAAACATTAGCTTAGTACAATATTGCTAACACTAGCTTTAGAGATTTCGCAAAAAAATTTGGATTTCAAGCCATCTTATAAATCCCTGATTGTAACACCCCAAACCTGGCCCAAACATTATGGCTGGATCCGACATGCCATATCGAAGCGTTCAAAACTTTTTATATTGTTGATCCAGAAAAACCTACTTAGTGTTTTAAAAGATAATTTCATTACAGGTTAAAGTGAATGGAAGCTGTGCACCAGGTAGGAAACCGAAAAAGAGGAGGTGAGTCTATCGGACTACTTAAGTACCAAGCTCCCTTCGGATCCAATCCTAGACATGCACACCGCCATTGCCATACCTTAATGTCATGTATATTTCTAGGAAACTGATTCGATTAAGTCATTTTTAGGAAAAGTGATTAATTTTGGAAAATACTTTCATTGCGGAAGCTTTGCTTGTTGTCGTGTTATTTTGAAATCAATTGTTTTTTTTTTTTTTGAAAACGCGCCCTAAAGCTATCCAATTTCAACAGTTAAAATAAGTAATACCTATCTTAGTAATACATATTAAAACCATCAAAAATAATTAAGCGGGCTTATTACATTTAAAAACCCAAACCTCAACGTAAATAATAGGATGTCCAGTTCACTAGAAGAAAACCAAACTTTCAGAACGGGTGGCCACTCCGAATTCCCTCACAGCTCCAAGCCCACTATGGTGGGGATTTCCTACGTGGATGAAAATAAAAGGGGTAAGTTTGGGGAAACTCAGTGTGTAAGGAAAACCCATTCAAAGGCCAAGTCAGCTCAAGCCTATTGGGCCTAAGCCCATTCAGGTAACAGTGGTACTGGACCAGAGCCCTTTTCAGATTACAATAAACTGGGCCTTAGCCCCTTATTCAGATAACAGTATGGCCCATAGGCCCATTTCAAAATACATGCAACATCAATAACATATGCAAGCCCATTTGGGGAGACTACTCAACCCACCAACCACTACACTCCACCCGTACCAGCCCTACACTCCATGTCGGAAATAGCTCAACCCACCCAGCCCAACACTCCACAGTTGCAGCCTTGCTGTTCAGTTAACAGTAAATTGAGGCAAAGCCTCCAGTACGTGGACAAGCCACTTTCAGTACTTCCTCCGTCAATATCCCAATCCCATGCATCAGATAATAACAACATGGCATACAGTAAAAAAACAACAGTCAAACATGCATTTAGGTCAATTTAACCCTAAGGGTATTTCGGTAATTTATCTACTAGGGGTAAAACTGTAATTTTTCCACTTTTAAAGGTATTTCAGTAATTTTCTATTTTAGGGTTTTTCATGCATATTCCTACTTTTCACGTACTAACAGAATCACGTACCGAGGGTTCTTACCAAATTGGGCCCGCTGGCCCATCATTCCAATTTTGGCCCATTAAGCCCAAAAATATCGAGGGCACAGAAATCATGCACTTTGCAGTCCAAATTTTGCAGCTTACTAAAAACATTAATCGATTTACCTCACGAGCATTCGCACACTCGCAAATCTACAAAATACCGATTTTCGGTATTTCAGCTTTTCGACTTTTGCCGATCCAGACTAAGAAAGAGGGTGTTAGTTACACACCTGTTTGCGACGATATGCTGACGAGATCCACACACGAACTGCCTACAATTGGATTACTAACACATTAATCTAACTATTCAAATATGAACTACGTATTAACCCCTTACAATATTCGGCCAACCACACCTATAGATCATAGTAAGCTTATAAGAAATCAATAAGCAACTCATTAACAATTTTTTTGTCAATGTTTACCACATAATCAAAATTTCATTGCAAGCTGTCTTCTTGAGCAACAGTCACTAAATCATTTATAACTGGAGCTATGAAACTCCAAATCAAGTGCCGTTAATTTTCCCTGAAAATAGATTCATATATCTTCTATCCATAAAATGTTCAGAATTTTTGGTTTAGCCAATCAATACCAGATTTTTCTCAAAGTTTCCCATGTTTCACTGTTTGACTAATCTGACCACTCTTCATTACGAATCAAATTTCTCATTGAACAGAATTCAAAATATGTTCTCGTTTATTCCATTTGAAACTAGACTCATTAAGCTTTAATTACATAATTTATTCAGCTTCTAACTCATCTCCCACAATTTATGGTGATTTTCCAAAGTCACATTACTGCTGCTATCCCAAGCAGATTTATTACCAAATCACTCTTTCACACATAACTTGCATGCATGTTATTTAAACATGTATATCACCAATCAATTATCACATATCTATGATTTTACTTAAGTATAATATCCATTTCATCATTTTAAGGCACAACATGTTAGCCGATTTTTCCCTTTAGCATCTAAGGCACATGCATGCTCATTTGTTTGGCTCAACTTCACCTATCTTCCATTTTTCATCAAAAGAACATGAAACAACAACCATTTCCTTCATTTTAATTCATGACTAAATGCTCACAACACAACTAAAAACCAAAATATGCTTCAAGAGTTAAGGTAGAATCAAGAAGAACTCATGAACCTCAAAATAGAAGCAAACTACCATGAACTTACCTTCAATTTTCTTCCCCAAGTGACAGAACATTCAAGAGCTTTCTCCTCTCCTTTCTCTTCTCTAACTTTAGGCTATGATGAACAAAGATGGACAAAACTTTGTTCTTTTCACCCCTTTTTTTAATAAAATTTCATATTTCATCCATTTAATTCTTTAATACAAAAGACATGAAATGCCCATCATGGAACATTTACCTAAACCATTATCATGGAACATTTACCTAACCCATTATCATGGAATATTTACCTAATCTATTATCATGGAACATTTACCTAACCCATTATCAATTTGTACCATAAATTATGAATATCAAGTGCTCATATTGTCTACAACAACATGATGGCTGGCCACTTCATGTAAAATGGGAGGTTTGTCATGTAAATCCTCCTATTTTGCACTCCCATTTATTTGGCCACTTCAATTTAGCCTATAGCATTTTCAAACATTTTCATATAGGTTCTATTTCATAATTTCACCCCCTTTTTTCTTATGGAACAAAAATTAACTAAAATTATCAGATTCTATCTTAAGCTTGGGCCTTCTAGAGGCCCACTAACATAATTAAACCTATGCCAACATTCACAGAATTCCCGAAAATTGGGGCGTTACAACTCTACCCTCCTTAATGAAATTTCGTCCTCGAAATTTACCTGATCCAACTAGTTGAGGGTATTGTTGACGCATTGTCTCTTCTGATTATCAAGTAGCTTCTTCCCTTCCATGATTACGCCAAAGTACTTTCACTAACGGGACAGATTTCCTTCTGAGAACCTTAACATCTCGAGCCAATATTTGCACAGGCTCCTCATCAAAGGTCAAATCAGTCTGAACTTCAATTTCTACAACTGGCAGGACATGAGCAGGGTCAGTACGATAACGCCTTAACATGGAGACGTGAAAAACATCATGAATCCTGTCTAACTTTGGAGGCAATTCCAACTGATAAGCCACTGGGCCTACTCACTTCAAAACCCGATAAGGCCCAATGAACCGCGGACTCAACTTGTCCTTCTTACCGAACCTTAATATCTTCTTCCAAGGAGAAACCTTTAAGAAGACCATATCACCTACTGAGTACTCAATCTCCTTACGCTTCAAATCTGCATACGACTTTTGTCTATCAGATGCTTCTTTTAACCGGTCCCTAATTATTCTGACCTTATCTTTAGTATCAGCTACCAACTCTGGTCCAAGAACTTGTCGCTCTCCTAGTTCGGTTCAACAACTAGGTGTACGACACCTTCGTCCATACAGTGCTTCATACGGTGCCATTCGAATACTCGCCTGGTAACTGTTATTGTATGCAAATTCTGCCAACGGCAAGTAATCCTCCCAACTACCTCGAAAGTCAATCACGCATCCCCTCAACATATCCTCCAGAATCTGAATAACCCTTTCCGATTGACCATCAGTCTGGGGATGGAAAGCCGTACTAAAATTCAATCGCGTCCCCAACGCCTCATGCAACCTTTTCCAAAACCGAGATGTAAATCTGGGATCCCGATCAGAAATAATTGAAACTAGGACTCCATGAAGTCGCACAATCTCTGCCACATACAACTTGGCTAACTTTTGAAGTGAAAAGTCAGTACGAATAGGTATGAAATGGGCCGATTTGGTCAACCTATCCACAATCACCCACACTGAGTCTTTCTTTGATGGTGTCAAGGGCAGCCTACTCACAAAGTCCATGGTTACCCTCTCTCACTTCCAAAGTGGTATCTTCACTGACTGTAACAGTCCAGAGGGTAATTGATGCTCAGCTTTCACTTGCTGGCATGTCAGACATTTCCTTACAAACTTCGTTACTTCTCGTTTAAGTCCAGGCCACCAGTATAATTCTCGTAAGTCGTGATACAACTTATTCCCTCCAAGATGCATGGCACATAGTCCCCCATGAGTTTCCTTCAATATTGTCTGCCTTAAACCAGAGTCCCTTGGAACAAAAATTCTTCCTCGGAAACACAGAACTCCATCACCATTTAAACCGAACTCAGAAGTTTCCCCTTCCTTAACTTGTTGAAAACGAGCAACCAAAGACTCATCTTCTAACTGCTTTTCCTTAATTTGGTCCACCTAGGTTGGCCTTACTTGCAATTCAGCCAACAAACTGCCATCATCATACAGACTCAAACAAGCAAACATTGCTCTCAGATCAGATACAGTTCTACGACTTAAAGCATCGGCTACCACATTAGCCTTGCCTGGGTGATACTCGATCGAACAGTCATAATATTTAAGCAACTCAATCCATCTCCTTTGCCTAAGGTTCAGCTCCTTCTGAGTCAACAAATACTTAAGACTCTTGTGGTCTGTGTATATAATACACCTCTCCCCGTACAAGTAATGTCTCCAAATCTTAAGTGCAAATATCACTGCCGCCAACTCTCAATCATGAGTAGGATAGTTCCCTTCATGAGGTTTAAGCTATCGTGATGCATATGCAACCACCTTACCCTCCTGCATTAACACGCAGCCCAAACCCACGTATGATGCGTCACTATACACAGCAAAATCCTTCCCAGACTCTGGCTGAATCAACACAGGTGCTTCAGTCAGAACTTTCTTCAACTTCTCAAAAGCTTCCTGCTACTTCTCAGTCCATACAAACGGTACCCCTTTCCTTATGAGTTTTGTCAGAGGTGCTGCCATCATAGAAAAACCTTCCACAAACCTTCTGTAGTATCCTGCCAACCCTAAGAAGCTTCAAATTTCTGACACCGTCCTAGGTGGCTTCCAATCCAAAATTGCTTCAATCTTTCGAGGGTCCACCTTAATCCCTTCGGCAGAGACCACTTGTCCTAAGAAGGTTACCTCCCTCAACCAAAATTCACACTTGCTGAACTTCGCAAAGAGTTCCTTCTCCCTTAACACTCGCAGCACTATACGGAGATGCTCATCATGTTTCGCTTCAGTTTTAGAATATACCAGGATATCGTCAATAAAGATGACTACGAACTGATCTAAAAATGGTTGGAACACACGATTCATCAGATCCATAAACGCTGCAGGAGCGTTCGTCAGTCCAAATGGCATAACCAGAAACTCGTAATGACCATACCGTGTCCTAAATGCTGTCTTATGGATATCTGCCTCCTTGACCCTTAACTGATGATATCCAGATCGAAGGTCGATCTTGGAAAATACAGAAGCTCCTCTAAGCTAGTTGAACAGATCATCAATCCTTGGCAGTGGATACTTATTCTTAATCGTCAGTTTGTTCAACTGGCGATAATCAATGCACATCCGCATCGTACCATCCTTCTTTTTCACGAATAGCACCGGTGCTCCCCATGGAGACACGCTTGGCCTAATGAAGCCCCTATTCAACAACTCTTGAATTTGAGCATTTAACTCCACTAACTCCTTCGGTGCCATCCTATACGGTGCGATGGACACGGGCGCCGTTCCAGGCAACAAATCTATTCCAAACTCAACTTCTCGGTTCGGAGGCAATCTTGGAAGCTCCTCCGGAAAAACATCTTGGAACTCCTTTACGGTTCTAACCTTATCCACTGTCAGTCCCTCCTCTTCTGACTGACTTACAAATGCCAAATAGGCCTCACAACCTTTCCGAATCCACTTTTCGGCCCTTAATGCCGACACCACATTGGACAAATAATCCCTTCGCTCACCTATCACCATAACCTCCTCATCCTTTGTGGTCCTTAACACCATTTGTTTAGCAGCACAATCCAGGGTCGCCTTATCTTAACAAGCCAGTCCATTCCCAAAATGAGATCACACTCTCCGAACGGTAACTCTGTGACAGCCCAAAGTTGACCCTAGTCGGGAAGTGGTTTCGGGACCGCTAAACCGAGTCACCGAAATGTTTGAATGTGATACTTATTGTGTAGAATATGTAATTATGAATGTGTGAAAATTTCAAGCTTCGATTTAGTTGATTGCATGTGAATTTAGTCAATAGGACTTATGTGAGAAAATTCAAAAATGTGATAGGTCAATGTGTGAGGACCTATTAGTGCATGTGGACAAAAGGGGGACTTGCATGTCAAATTTCCCCCTAATGAGTAGTGGCCGGCCATGACAAAGAATGATGGGCAAAACATGTCATGAAACATGTTTTGTTAGTGGAAGAATAAAATAAGAAGTATGGGTAATAAAGAAATGGAAAACAAAAGAAAAAAAATGTGTGTGTAGTGTTTGTTCCCCCCCTTGCCGTGAGCTCAAGAGAAGAAAGGAGAAAAGTTTGTGTTCATCCTTTCTCACCTCCATTTTAGCCTAAATTAGAAAGAAAAACAAAGAAAAAAATTTCTCATCCTTTGGTTCATCCTTGGCCAAAAATTTTAAGGAGGAAAGAAGAAGAAAGGTGAAGAGATTCGGCCATGCATGTAGCTAGGCCAAGGTATGTTTGATGATGTTCCATGAGATGCATGCATGTTTTAGTTGTTAGCTTGAGTTCTACCTAGCCCATGGTCTAAATCTTGCTATGTGATGGAAATGGCACTTGACCATGGATGCATCATTCTTGGTTGGTGTTTGATGTTGTGGTGATAAGGCATGAGGATGAGTTAAGATTCGACCTAGGTGGAGGTTGTGTTAATGCCATTGCATGCAAAATATGAAGCTTGTTAATGATGCATGTGATGATGGCTTGATGATTCTTGAACCTCCTTTTTAGCATTTTTGTGTGAGCACATATGTGCATTGGTTGCTAAAGGGAGAAGAATCGGCTAGCAAGATGTGTGCTAAGGCCGAATGTAACTTTGCATGTTGATGAGCAATGCATGTGTTAAATTGATGAAAAGGGGGAGGATGCTTTACTAGTGTGTATATGTGTGTATTAAATGTTGAAATCGACCCCAAAAATGGACATGCATATTCGGCCAAGGGGAAAGAAATTAGCTAATATGTTGTGTTGATGCATGATTTTTGCATGTATGAGACTTTAATGTCTAATGTATGAAAATGGGCTAAGTGCCTTGTGTTCATCTTTTGATGCCTAAATGATGAAATCAATTTATTTGTTTGATTAAGCTCAAGAGCAAAGGGGAAATAAATCCGATAAAGGGAAGGAAAAAGTGGTCGAATAGTTAGCGGGATCGTTCGACAACACCCGAGGTAAGTTCTTGAGTAAGAGAGCTTAAATTACGATGTGATTAAATCATGCTCTATGTGAGGCTATTGAGCCGAATGTGCAAGGACAATATGTGCCTTGTGTTTGAGTTTCGTAAACTAAAATGAAATATGAATGTGCCATGAATTATTGTTAGATGTGCATGATTAATTGAATGCTGTCCGGGCTAAGTCCCGAAGGCTTTGTGCTAAGTGAATATATCCGGACTAAGATCCGAAGGCCTTTGTGCGAGATACTAAATCCGGGTTAAGTCCCGAAGGCATTCGTGCGAGTTGTTAAATCCGAGTTAAGTCCCGAAGGCATTCGTGCGAGTTGTTAAATCCGGGTTAAGTCCCGAAGGCATTCGTGCAAGTTGTTAAATCCGGGTTAAGTCCCGAAGGCATTGTGTGAGTTACTAAAACCGGGCTATGTCCCGAAGGCATTTGAACGAGGAGCTATATCCGGTTAAATCCCGAAGGTACGTGATTTGGTAAGGAATGAGCTTGCTGTAAAATTCCAGCGAATACTCGAAAAACATCCCAATATGGGGATATGTTACGTATGTGTTAAATATTAATCGAGCCCTTACAAATAAATGTTCGCTCAGTTGATAAACGAGCTACCGGCCTTCGGCCAAGTTAGTTTATTGTGTATGTACATAAGGGTTGTTAATGTTGTGAAGCAAGTTTGATATCGGTAAATTGCGTATTATGAAATATTCCGTTTAGCTAAATGTGTGCTATTATTTGTGCATGCTGGAATTCCTTGCTCAAACTTACTAAGCATAAATTGCTTACTCGTTACATTGCTCCTCTGTTTTATAGATTTTTGGTTCTCCAGCTATCGGACTCGGGATCTTGAAGTCGAAGTCGCCCACACTATCAAAGGCTCTTTTGGGTACTATTTTGGTTGAATTTTGATATGGCATGTATAGGACTACCCATCGTTGTCTTTCGAGTACTTTATGAAATGTATAAGTGTACAGCCATGCGAAAATGGCTTGTAGAAGTGGAGTATGGCATTAGACCATGCGTATTTATGAATGTATAGATGGTTTCATGATGTAACTATAGTTGGAATGGAAGTGTTGAGCAAATGACCAGCCACTAGAATGGCTAAGTATGATCATATGTGGGCTTATGTATGACAAGGCCCTAGTTGGTCCATGAAACCCCAAATTAGGTAAGGCTTACTTTGAAAACAGAAGCTGATAGTAGCAGTGGTGTGGATTGGAAAAATCACAAGAATTCGTAGGAGTGGAATTAAATAGTGAATAAATTATGTAATCGAACCTTGATGAATCTACTTTCATATGGAAGTAACGAAACAATCATAGGAACAGTACAGTAAGAGATATTCGGGTTCTTGTGGAACAGGGCCAGAACAGTTTCTGGATTCCCTGTTCCGACTTTGGAAATTCACTATAAATTGACCAGAGATAATTAGGGGTCATACCATATATGTATGGATTCCTCTCTGAGTCTAGTTTCCATAGAAACAAACGGCATCAGTATTGAAGCTCTGTGCGGAGAGATATCCAAGTCGTAATGGGTAAAGGTCAGTGTAGTCGACCCCTGTAACTTGGGAGACTTTGACTAATAAACTGTACTAATTGGCCCAACCAAAAATTCTAGAAAAAAATTACATAGGTGGGGACATGAGTCTAGTTTCAGGGAAAAATCACAAAACTGATTTTCGAGTTGTGAAACTCAAGATATGATTTTTGAAGCGACTAGTACTCAGACTGGGCAGTGTCTGGAAAAATTTTTCAAAGTTTGTTAACATCTCGTGTCCGACTCCGGTGTCGGTCTCGGGTTCGGGGTGTTACATTTTATTGGTATCAGAGCTACGGTTTAGTCGATTCTAGGACTACCGTAATGTGTTGGGTCTAGCTATACATGCCATTTTATGTGATTACTTGATAGTGTGGTGATTTCTGACAATTGTAAATGTGTTTATAGTAATGGATCCCGATCGTGACCGAGAGGTAGCTGATGATCTTGAGAGTGTAGGGCCTGCTCCCGCGCAAGGGGCAGTGCCGGTAGACTCTCAACCTAATGCTAGTAATCCGAATGATGAAGCTAGACAAGCATTCTATAGCGTGATGAATGATTGGTTCAACCAATACATTCGAACTAATATGGCTGTTCCACAACCTCCATTCCCGACAAATACTACCCCCGCACCTACAATACCACCGGTAACGGACCAAATAAGGTCAAATAAGCCCCCAGTTGACAGAATCCGAAAACATGGGGCTACTGAATTTAAGGCTATGGATAGCGATGATGCCGAGCAAGCTGAATTTTGGCTGGACAACACTATCCGGGTACTCGATGAGCTATCTTGTACACCCGATGAATGCCTAAAGTGTGCTATCTCCTTGCTACGTGATTCTGCCTACTATTGGTGGAGTACTCTGACTTCTATTGTGCCCCGAGAGCAAGTAACTTGGGAGTTTTTCCAAACTGAGTTTCGGAAAAAGTATATCAGTCAGAGATTTGTTGATCAAAAACGGAAGGAATTTCTTGAGCTTAAGCAAGGCTCCATGTCGGTTACTGATTACGAGCAAAAATTTGTTAGACTTAGCAAATACGCTCGGGAATGTGTTTCGTCCGAAGCTATTATGTGTAAACGCTTCGAGGATGGGCTGAATGAAGATATAAAGATGTTCGTTGGCGTTCTTGAAATACGAGAGTTCGTGGTACTTGTTGAACGAGCTTGTAAAGCCGAAGAGCTTAGAAAAGAAAAGCAAAGAGTTGATGAGGGAACTGGGGAGTTTCGTAAAAGATCCTCGGGAAGGTCTCTTCAACAGACATCGAAGAGATTTCGAGATGATGCGGGCCAGTTTAGAGGCACTTCGGGCCTTTTTGGACGAGATCGTGATCGACCCCCTGTGGGTACACGGGGCACTTCGGTCGCCAGTGTTGGGAATGAACGTCGAGACAGGACGAAATGCCGATATTGCGGTAAATGGCATTCGGGGAGTTGTAGATTTCCTGACCGCTCCTGTTACAAATGCGGATCAGTGGACCACTTCATTAAAGATTGCCCGAGGTTGTCGGGACAGAATGCAAATCAGAGTGGGAGACCGGGTGCTACCACTGCTCGAGGTAGACCATCGGGAAATATGGGCAATGCTGGTGGTGGTCAGAGAGGATCTAGAGATGATATAACCAGATCCGAAGCCCGTGCGCCTGCTAGAGCTTATGCTATACGTGCCCGCGAGGATGCTTCTTCGCCTGATGTTATTACCGGTACATTCACCCTCTTTGATACTAATGTAATTGCTTTGATTGACCCCGGTTCTACTCATTCTTACATATGTGAAACCTTAGCATCCAGTAAGACTTTACCTATTGAGTCTACTGAGTTCGTAATTCGGGTGTCAAATCCCTTGGGTCGTTACGTGCTTGTCGACAAAGTGTGTAAGAAATGTCCCCTGGAAATTCGAGGTTCCTGTTTTCCAGCGGACTTGATGCTTTTGCCGTTTGATGAATTTGATGTTATCCTTGGGTTGTATTGGTTGACCGCGCATGATGCGATTGTGAATTGCAAGAGCAAGACTATTGATTTGAGGTGCGCAAATAACGAAGTAGTCCGAATTGAGTCTACGGACTTGGAGGGGATGCCAGCTGTAATATCAGCAATGTTGGCACAGAAATATGTAAGAAAATGGTGCGAAGCATACCTTGCATATGTGCTTGATGACAAAGAATTAGAAAAGAAACCCGAATCTGTGCCGGTGGTTTGTGAATACCCGGATGTTTTTCCGGAAGAATTACCGGGTTTACCACCTGTTCGGGAGGTAGAGTTTGGTATTGAGCTTGTACCTGGGACTACGCCGATTTCGATAGCTCCGTATCGTATGGCACCAACCGAGTTAAAGGAGTTGAAAGCTCAGTTGCAAGAACTGACGGATAGAGGTTTCGCTCGACCAAGTTTCTCACCTTGGGTGCACCAGTATTGTTCGTGAAAAAGAAGGACGGAACCATGAGGTTGTGCATTGACTATCGTCAGCTGAATAAAGTGACGATAAAGAACAAATATCCGTTGCCGCGCATCGATGATTTGTTCGACCAACTGAAGGGAGCCTCAGTGTTCTCAAAAATAGATTTGAGATCGGGCTACTATCAGTTGCGAATTCGGGATTCAGATATTCCCAAAACTGCCTTCAGAACGAGATATGGTCACTACGAATTCTTAGTGATGCCGTTTGGGCTCACTAATGCCCCTGCAGTATTTATGGATTTGATGAATTGGATCTTCAGACCGTATTTGGATCGGTTCGTAGTGGTGTTCATTGATGACATTTTGGTCTATTCAAGAGACGAGACCGAACATGCTGAGCATCTGAGGCTAGTGCTGTAAATTTTGCGGGATAAGCAGTTATATGCTAAGTTCAGTAAGTGTGAGTTCTGGTTAAGAGAGGTTAGCTTCTTGGGTCATGTGGTATCCGCGTCGGGCATTCGAGTTGACCCGAACAAAATTTCAGCCATACTTGACTGGAAACCTCCGAGAAATGTTACTGAAGTTCGGAGCTTTTTGGGGCTCGCCGGTTATTACCGACGATTTGTGAAAGGTTTCTCGATGATAGCCACACCAATAACGAAGCTACTTCAAAAGGATGTTAAGTTCGAGTGGAGGGAGAAATGTCAGAAAAGTTTCAACCAACTGAAAATTCATTTGACTGAAGCTCCAATTTTGGTGCAACCCGAATCAGGTAAAGAGTTTGTCATTTATAGTGACGCATCCCTACTTGGGTTGGGTTGCGTATTGATGCAAGAAGGTCGAGTCGTGGCCTATGCGTCGAGACAATTGAAGCCTCACGAGAGGAATTATCCGACCCATGATCTCGAACTAGCTGCCATCGTGTTTGCTTTAAAAATATGGCGACATTATCTGTTTGGTGAGAAGTGCCATGTATTTTCGGATCACAAAAGTCTCAAATATTTGATGACTCAACGAGACTTGAATCTGCGACAAAGACGTTGGCTTGAGTTGTTGAAAGATTACGAGCTTGTCATTGATTACCACCCGGGAAAGGCTAACGTGGTTGCGGACGCCTTAAGCCGGAAGTCATTGTTTGCTTTACGAGCGATGAACGTGCATTTGTCTGTTCTACCAGACAGTGTGTTAGTAGCTGAATTAAAAGCTAAACCTTTATTGACTCACCAAATTCGTGAAGCTCAGAAAGTCGATGATGAATTGGTTGCAAAACGGGCTAAGTGTTTTCCGAACGAGGAATCGGAGTTTCAAATTGATGATGATGATTGTTTGAGGTTCAGAAATCGTTTGTGTGTTCCAAGGAATTCGGAACTCATTTCGATGATTCTGAACGAAGCTCATTGTAGCCGAATGTCAATTCACCCGGGGAGTACGAAAATGTACAACGATTTGAAACGTCAATTTTGGTGGCATGGTATGAAACGGGACATCTCTGACTTTGTTTCGAGATGTTTAATATGTCAACAAGTGAAAGCGGAACATCAAGTGCCTTCAGGATTACTCCAGCCGATCATGATACCCGAGTGGAAATGGGATCGAGTCACAATGGACTTTGTGTCCGGACTGCCTTTGTCAGCAAGTAAGAAGGATGCGATATGGGTTATTGTTGATAGACTGACTAAGTCGGCTCATTTCATCCCCGTACGTACGGATTTTTCATTGGATAAACTAGCTGAATTGTACGTTTATCAAATTGTGAGATTACACGGGGTACCTGTTTCTATCGTGTCGGATAGAGATCCGAGATTCACCTCACGATTTTGGAAGAAATTGCAAGAAGCTCTGGGTACCAAGCTGCATTTTAGCACTGCTTTTCACCCCCAAACCGATGGTCAATCCGAGAGGATAATTCAGATACTTGAGGATATGTTGAGATGTTGCATCCTCGAGTTCAGTAGTTCATGGGAACGGTATTTACCTTTGATTGAATTCGCTTACAACAATAGTTTTCAATCAAGTATTAAGATGGCACCTTACGAGGCTTTGTACGGTCGTAAATGCCGTACACCATTGTTTTGGACTGAGCTCGGTGAAAGCAAAATTTTCGGAGTTGATTTGATTAGAGATGTTGAACAGAAAGTAAAGGTAATCCGTGAAAGTCTGAAGGTAGCCACGGATCGTCAGAAATCGTACGCAGATTTGAAACGAAAAGACATCGAGTATCAGGTGGGAGACAAAGTGTTCCTTAAGGTTTCACCTTGGAAAAAGATACTCAGGTTCGGCCGTAAGGGCAAGTTGAGCCCAAGATTCATTGGGCCGTACGAAATCTCCGAACGAGTTGGTCCGGTTGCGTATAGATTGATTTTGCCCCCGGAGCTTGAAAAGATTCATGACGTCTTTCATGTTTCGATGCTTCGACGCTATCGATCTGATCCATCGCACATAATTAGCCCATCGGAGGTTGAAATTCAAGTCGACATGAGCTATGAAGAAGAACCGATGCGTATCCTAGCTCGTGAAGTGAAGGAGTTGCGAAACAAAAGAGTTCCGCTAGTAAAGGTGTTATGGCTCAAACACGGGATCGAGGAAGCTACTTGGGAGACCGAGAGCTCGATGAAAGAACGATACCCAAACCTATTTACCGGTAAGATTTTCGGGGACGAAAATTTCTTAAGAGGGGGAGAGTTGTGACAGCCCAAAGTTGACCCTAGTCGGGAAGTGGTTTCGGGACCGCTAAACCGAGTCACCGAAATGTTTGAATGTGATACTTATTGTGTAGAATATGTAATTATGAATGTGTGAAAATTTCAAGCTTCGATTTAGTTGATTGCATGTGAATTTAGTCAATAGGACTTATGTGAGAAAATTCAAAAATGTGATAGGTCAATGTGTGAGGACCTATTAGTGCATGTGGACAAAAGGGGGGACTTGCATGTCAAATTTCCCCCCCCCCTAATGAGTAGTGGCCGGCCATGACAAAGAATGATGGGCAAAACATGTCATGAAACATGTTTTGTTAGTGGAAGAATAAAATAAGAAGTATGGGTAATAAAGAAATGGAAAACAAAAGAAAAAAAAATGTGTGTGTAGTGTTTGTTCCCCCCTTGCCGTGAGCTCAAGAGAAGAAAGGAGAAAAGTTTGTGTTCATCCTTTCTCACCTCCATTTTAGCCTAAATTAGAAAGAAAAACAAAGAAAAAAATTTCTCATCCTTTGGTTCATCCTTGGCCAAAAATTTTAAGGAGGAAAGAAGAAGAAAGGTGAAGAGATTCGGCCATGCATGTAGCTAGGCCAAGGTATGTTTGATGATGTTCCATGAGATGCATGCATGTTTTAGTTGTTAGCTTGAGTTCTACCTAGCCCATGGTCTAAATCTTGCTATGTGATGGAAATGGCACTTGACCATGGATGCATCATTCTTGGTTGGTGTTTGATGTTGTGGTGATGAGGCATGAGGATGAGTTAAGATTCGACCTAGGTGGAGGTTGTGTTAATGCCATTGCATGCAAAATATGAAGCTTGTTAATGATGCATGTGATGATGGCTTGATGATTCTTGAACCTCCTTTTTAGCATTTTTGTGTGAGCACATATGTGCATTGGTTGCTAAAGGGAGAAGAATCGGCTAGCAAGATGTGTGCTAAGGCCGAATGTAACTTTGCATGTTGATGAGCAATGCATGTGTTAAATCGATGAAAAGGGGGAGGATGCTTTACTAGTGTGTATATGTGTGTATTAAATGTTGAAATCGACCCCAAAAATGGACATGCATATTCGGCCAAGGGGAAAGAAATTAGCTAATATGTTGTGTTGATGCATGATTTTTGCATGTATGAGACTTTAATGTCTAATGTATGAAAATGGGCTAAGTGCCTTGTGTTCATCTTTTGATGCCTAAATGATGAAATCAATTTATTTGTTTGATTAAGCTCAAGAGCAAAGGGGAAATAAATCCGATAAAGGGAAGGAAAAAGTGGTCGAATAGTTAGCGGGATCGTTCGACAACACCCGAGGTAAGTTCTTGAGTAAGAGAGCTTAAATTACGATGTGATTAAATCATGCTCTATGTGAGGCTATTGAGCCGAATGTGCAAGGACAATATGTGCCTTGTGTTTGAGTTTCGTAAACTAAAATGAAATATGAATGTGCCATGAATTATTGTTAGATGTGCATGATTAATTGAATGCTGTCCGGGCTAAGTCCCGAAGGCTTTGTGCTAAGTGAATATATCCGGACTAAGATCCGAAGGCCTTTGTGCGAGATACTAAATCCGGGTTAAGTCCCGAAGGCATTCGTGCGAGTTGTTAAATCCGGGTTAAGTCCCGAAGGCATTCGTGCGAGTTGTTAAATCCGGGTTAAGTCCCGAAGGCATTGTGTGAGTTACTAAAACCGGGCTATGTCCCGAAGGCATTTGAACGAGGAGCTATATCCGGTTAAATCCCGAAGGTACGTGATTTGGTAAGGAATGAGCTTGCTGTAAAATTCCAGCGAATACTCGAAAAACATCCCAATATGGGGATATGTTACGTATGTGTTAAATATTAATCGAGCCCTTACAAATAAATGTTCGCTCAGTTGATAAACGAGCTACCGGCCTTCGGCCAAGTTAGTTTATTGTGTATGTACATAAGGGTTGTTAATGTTGTGAAGCAAGTTTGATATCGGTAAATTGCGTATTATGAAATATTCCGTTTAGCTAAATGTGTGCTATTATTTGTGCATGCTGGAATTCCTTGCTCAAACTTACTAAGCATAAATTGCTTACTCGTTACATTGCTCCTCTGTTTTATAGATTTTTGGTTCTCCAGCTATCGGACTCGGGATCTTGAAGTCGAAGTCGCCCACACTATCAAAGGCTCTTTTGGGTACTATTTTGGTTGAATTTTGATATGGCATGTATAGGACTACCCATCGTTGTCTTTCGAGTACTTTATGAAATGTATAAGTGTACAGCCATGCGAAAATGGCTTGTAGAAGTGGAGTATGGCATTAGACCATGCGTATTTATGAATGTATAGATGGTTTCATGATGTAACTATAGTTGGAATGGAAGTGTTGAGCAAATGACCAGCCACTAGAATGGCTAAGTATGATCATATGTGGGCTTATGTATGACAAGGCCCTAGTTGGTCCATGAAACCCCAAATTAGGTAAGGCTTACTTTGAAAACAGAAGCTGATAGTAGCAGTGGTGTGGATTGGAAAAATCACAAGAATTCGTAGGAGTGGAATTAAATAGTGAATAAATTATGTAATCGAACCTTGATGAATCTACTTTCATATGGAAGTAACGAAACAATCATAGGAACAGTAAAGTAAGAGATATTCGGGTTCTTGTGGAACAGGGCCAGAACAGTTTCTGAATTCCCTGTTCCGACTTTGGAAATTCACTATAAATTGACCAGAGATAATTAGGGGTCATACCATATATGTATGGATTCCTCTCTGAGTCTAGTTTCCATAGAAACAAACGGCATCAGTATTGAAGCTCTGTGCGGAGAGATATCCAAGTCGTAAGGGGTAAAGGTCAGTGTAGTCGACCCCTGTAACTTGGGATACTTTGACTAATAAACTGTACTAATTGGCCCAACCAAAAATTCTATAAAAAATTACATAGGTGGGGACATGAGTCTAGTTTCAGGGAAAAATCACAAAACTGATTTTCGAGTTGTGAAACTCAAGATATGATTTTTGAAGCGACTAGTACTCAGACTGGGCAGTGTCTGGAAAAATTTTTCAAAGTTTGTTAACATCTCGTGTCCGACTCCGGTGTCGGTCTCGGGTTCGGGGTGTTACAAACTCCATCAGATCTCCAGGGAAAATCCTACCTTGAGTTTCTAAGGGTACATCCCTATACAGTTTGTCTACCCTAACCGAGTGACTCAAAGGACTTAGTACAGATACCCCACTCACAATCTCCTCAAAGCAGACCAAGTTGTCCATAATCCGTTCTGTTGCCTTCAACCAATATTCCGCCACATTCGGGGATATACTAGACACGCCCCTAAAGATCTCCGCTCCGTTAGCCCGAAGTCGTTTAGAAATAGATCCCCGAACTCCATTGCCCGTACTTGCCTCGGCAACCCTTTCCAGAACACGAAGCATTGCCTGTGACAGGGCATCATCCCCGGTACCGCGGTCATGAGACCTACCTCTGTTGCCGGTGGTACCGGTGCATCCACCACCGGCATATGTCCCGAAGACGAAGATCGCGCTTGAGCACTTCCTCGGCCCCGTCCACGGCCTCTTTCACAGATGGCTCTTGTACTCATATCGTATTATCTTGATTAGGAATTTTTATGCATTGATTCAATATTCCAGTGTTTATTACGGATGTTTTATGAATCAGACAGTAATTCAGAGTTTGTTTTCGCAGAATCGAAGTCTAGCTACAGTTTCAGTATCTTATCAAATTTTTCTATGGTTTCAATATCATCCTATCTAGAATATCCTAGCAGGATTTTAGTACAGACAGATAATTCAGGAAAATATTCAGAAAAATTCAAAATACTTACAGACCTGAGCCAGAAATTCGGAATGCCACCTTCTAAATATCTAAATTTTGAAAATCGAGTTTTTCGCATTCTTTATAAAATTTGCGCTTTCGAAAATCTTTGTTTTTGTAAACCCATTCCACAGCAGAGTTGTTACAACCTAGGCTCTGATACCACTAAATGTAACACCTCAAACCTGGCCCAGACGTTATGGCCGGATCCGACATGCCACATCAAAGCGTTCAAAACATTTTATATTGTTGATCCAGAAAAACCTACTTAGTGTTTTAAAAGATAGTTTCATTATAGGTTAAAGTGAATGGAAGCCGTGCACCAGGTAGGAAACCGGAAAAGAGGAGGTGAGTCTATCGGACTACTTAAGTACTAAGCTCCATTCGGATCCAATCTTAGACATGCACACCGCCATTGCCACACCTTAACGTCATGTATATTTCTAGGAAACCGATTTGATTAAGTCATTTTTAGGAAAAGTGATTAATTTTGGAAAATACTTTCATTGCGGAAGCTTTGCTTATTGTCGTGTTATTTTGAAATCAATTGTTGTTGTTTTTTTTTTGAAAACGCGCCCTAAAGCTATCCAATTTCAACAGTTAAAATAAGTAATACCTATCTTAGTAATACATATTAAAACCATCAAAAATAATTAAGCGGCCTTATTACATTTAAAAACCCAAACCTCAACGTAAATAATAGGATGTCCAGTTCACCAGAAGTAAACCAAACTTTCAGAACGGGTGGCCACTCCGAATTCCCTCACAGCTCCAAGCCCACTATGGTTGGGGATTTCCTGCGTTGATGAAAATAAAAGGGGTGAGTTTGGGGAAACTCAGTGTGTAAGGAAAACCCATTCAAAGCCCAAGTCAGCTCAAGCCTATTGGGCTTAAGCCCATTCAGGTAACAGTGGTGCTGGACCAGAGCCCTTTTCAGATTACAATAAACTGGGCCTTAGCCCCTTATTCAGATAACAGTATGGCCCATAGGCCCATTTCAAAATACATGCAACATCAATAACATATGCAAGCCCATTTAGGGAGACTACTCAACCCACCAACCACTACACTCCACCCGTACCAGCCCTACACTCTATGTCGGGAATAGCTCAACCCACCCAGCCCAACACTCCACAGTTGCAGCCTTGCTGCTCAGTTAACAGTAAATTGAGGCAAAGCCTCCAATACGTGGACAAGCCACTTTCAGTACTTCCTCCGTCAATATCCCAATCCCATGCATCAGATAATAACAACATGGCATGCAGTAAAAAAACAACAGTCAAACATGCATTTAGGTCAATTTAACCCTAAGGGTATTTCGGTAATTTATCTACTAGGGGTAAAATTGTAATTTTTCCACTTTTAAAGGTATTTCAGTAATTTTCTATTTTAGGGTTTTTCATGCATATTCCTACTTTTCACGTACTAACAGAATCACGTACCGAGGGTTCTTACCAAATTGGGCCCGCTGGCCCATCATTCCAATTTTGGCCCATTAAGCCCAAAATATCGAGGGCACAGAAATCATGCACTTTGCAGTCCAAATTTTGCAGCTTACTAAAAACATTAATCGATTTACCTCACGAGCATTCGCACACTCGCAAATCTACAAAATATCGATTTTCGGCATTTCGGCATTTCGACTTTTGCCGATCCAGACTAAGAAAGAGGGTGTTAGTTACACACCTGTTTGCGACGATATGCTGACGAGATCCACACACGAACTGCCTACAATTGGATTACTAACACATTAATCTAACTATTCAAATATGAACTACGTATTAACCCCTTACAATATTCGGCCAACCACACCTATAGATCATAGTAAGCTTATAAGAAATCAATAAGCAACTCATTAACAATTTTTTTGTCAATGTTTACCACATAATCAAAATTTCATTGCAAGCTGTCTTCTTGAGCAACAGTCACTAAATCATTTATAACTGGAGCTATGAAACTCCAAATCAAGTGCCGTTAATTTTCCCTGAAAATAGATTCATATATCTTCTATCCATAAAATGTTCAGAATTTTTGGTTTAGCCAATCAATACCAGATTTTTCTCAAAGTTTCTCATGTTTCACTGTTTGACTAATCTGACCACTCTTCATTACGAATCAAATTTCTCATTGAACAGAATTCAAAATATGTTCTCGTTTATTCCATTTGAAACTAGACTCATTAAGCTTTAATTACATAATTTATGCAGCTTCTAACTCATCTCCCACAATTTATGGTGATTTTCCAAAGTCACATTACTGCTGCTATCCCAAGCAGATTTATTACCAAATCACTCTTTCACACATAACTTGCATGCATGTTATTTAAACATGTATATCACCAATCAATTATCACATATCTATGATTTTACTTAAGTATAATATCCATTTCATCATTTTAAGGCACAACATGTTAGCCGATTTTTCCCTTTAGCATCTAAGGCACATGCATGCTCATTTGTTTGGCTCAACTTCACCTATCTTCCATTTTTCATCAAAAGAACATGAAACAACAACCATTTCCTTCATTTTAATTCATGACTAAATGCTCACAACACAACTAAAAACCAAAATATGCTTCAAGAGTTAAGGTAGAATCAAGAAGAACTCATGAACCTCAAAATAGAAGCAAACTACCATGAACTTACCTTCAATTTTCTTCCCCAAGTGACAGAACATTCAAGAGCTTTCTCCTCTCCTTTCTCTTCTCTAACTTTAGGCTATGATGAACAAAGATGGACAAAACTTTGTTCTTTTCACCCCTTTTTTTTAATAAAATTTCATATTTCATCCATTTAATTCTTTAATACAAAAGACATGAAATGCCCATCATGGAACATTTACCTAAACCATTATCATGGAACATTTACCTAACCCATTATCATGGAATATTTACCTAATCTATTATCATGGAATATTTACCTAACCCATTATCAATTTGTACCATGAATTATGGATATCAAGTGCTCATATTGTCTACAACAACATGATGGCTGGCCACTTCATGTAAAATGGGAGGTTTGTCATGCAAATCCTCCTATTTTGCACTCCTATTTATTTGGCCACTTCAATTTAGCCTATAGCATTTTCAAACATTTTCATATAGGTTCTATTTCATAATTTCACCCCCTTTTTCTTATGGAACAAAAATTAACTAAAATTGACGGGTTCTATCTTAAGCTTGGGCCTTCTAGAGGCCACTAACATAATTAAACCTATGCTAACATTCACAGAATTCCCGAAAATTGGGGGTTACACTGATCAAAAGCATGTCAATTTTTATCCTAATCATTTACTAAGTCCACACGAGCACTGTTACTATTTTCGTATCATTTTAAACCTCGTAACTGTATACACACTTTTAATATTTTGAATAACAATCCACATACATTTTAAACCTTGTAACATCATTATATACAATACCATCCAATCATGTAATGATTTCACATCCATTCAATATCATGTATCTATTCATATTAGTCATTTATTTCATATTTACGATTTAATCCTTTTGAAGCCAAAAGACATTATTTACATAACAATTCAAATTTAAAAGTAAAACACTATAATAAAAATATATCATGAATTAATAAAGTAAGTCTCATATGAACTTACCTAGAAAAAAGCAAGCAAACAAGACAGCAAGGACTAATCTGTAATTTTTTCTTTTCCTTGATTATCCTCCTATTGATTCAATTCTCTATCTAAATAATAATTCATTTCAATTTATCAATTCAAAATACTTTATAACATCGTACTACAGGCATTTGACAGTTCAATTTTATTTTTTTTGAATGTTTCCTAAAGTTTTCATTTTATTCAATTTAGTCCCTAAAACTGAAACAACTATAACTTTCACATTTGAGCTTCATTTTTCAATATAATTTAAATTTTTCCCCTTACAACCATCTATTATCATAAATTACATAAATATAATATCAATTTTAAAATTCATGAACTTTAGTCCCTATGTTTAAAAACTAGCAATTAAACTTAAAAACTAGTCTCCTTTTTTTTCATATATAAGCTTAAAATCTAACAATTTAGTATCAAAAGCTTCAAGAATTCATCAATGGAAATATTTTGAAACTTTAACAGTTTTGAAAAATAAAATACGGGTTAGCTAAATGGAGTTTCTATGATCTCGAAAACATAAAATTTATGAAAAATGGACCAAATTAAGCTTACCATGCAAAGCTAAAGAGATTGAAACTTCAAGCTCTCTTCGTTCTATATCGTTTCTTCCAAAAAGATGAATGGGAGAAGAAAATGGTTTTCTTCTCTTTTAATTTATTTTTATTTTATATTATGATTATTTAATTTTTAATATTGTTTTAACAAAACACCACCACCAAACCGTCCACTATCTTCTAATGGTCTAATTACCATTTTAAACCTTAGTTTAATTATTATTTTATTTCTTTAGCATTTAAAAATCTATAGCGATTAACTTTTACCACTTTTACAATTTAGTCATTATACATTGGTTAACTATTTGACTGACAAAATTAAGGAATTAAACTTTAATTAAACTATATATTAATCTCTTAAATATTAAATAATAATATTTACGAACTCAATCATCAAAAAAGAGGTTCTGAAATTGTCATTCCCGACACCACTAAAAATCAATTTTTATAGAATAGCTAGTCACAAACACACAATTACAATGTCGCGACGTCAATCCAGCAACTTCAAAACCTACACAAGGGGCTATTAGTTATAGCCCTCGAGCGATACTTCCTTGTTCTATAGTAAAGTTAACTGTATTATGAACTACTGAGTCTTTTAGTAGTATTAAGCCTCCCCGAAGGAGGTATGGAGTGGTAACGTACCTATTTTCCACGTCCTAGCACTTCTTAAGCTATGCTTTCCTGCGCCTTCCCTATCGGGAAGTCGTCTAAGCAATCTACCTTTTCCTTGAGCTAGATTTTCCTTGAGCTAGCTTTTCATTGAGCCAAGTTGTCGAGTAATCCTCGAAAATTTTCCAATAAATGTGTATTTATCGTGTTCGTTTCTCAATCAATGGGTGACGGGTTAAGTGTCCATTTTTTGATGTCAACAAATGTCCATTTTACTCCTAACAACTTTAAAACACTTCCTTATGTTATATACCTTCTATGCAACCTAGGAAACATTGCAAATATAATTTTATCAACCCTAAACATGTCTCAAATCATCATGAAACAATTTCAGACATCCCCAGAACACAAGGTTTACAGTGAAGATCATTATCCAACGATGTTATCTTTTAGATAATCTAACTTTTGCAATGAAATCCTATGTACATGCCAAATCTAATGCCCAAAACTTAAATTCATACTTCTTCCAAAGCTTGAGATGTGATAAGATGAGTTGGAGACAATCTTCACCTTCTAACTTCAAAAGATCTACACCTACGCGTTTGAAAGAAACGCATTAAGCTCACGAGAACTTGGTAAGGATATCAAGAATCATACCATGCAATTAAAATTAATTTCTTACACAAGCACGTATATAATCATATATGTATATACTACTATCATTCCATTCAATCACCATATACAAAATTTTGTTTCCATAATAACTTTATTGAAACATCAATTTTACTAGTTTCAAATTACTTACTTATGCCACATTAAATTCACTTACCTCATATTGCTATTGTCCAATTGTAGACTTAATAGAACATTATAGGATAAACGGAAATATCGATCAGTTGCATTGAAGTGTCACTATTCTACGCACGAATGTGCAGATATCACTTTGCATTGAAGTGCCATTCCTGTAGTGCCACAATCACTTGTGCGCTTACTCTTTTTTACGATTTAGTCCTTCCTCTATATACAATAAACTATTATTTATTTTCATTCAATATTTTATTTCATCACCATCAAATATCTCACTTATGTACTTCATATAATTATTTCTCAAAAATGAAAACAATTCAAATTTTTCTATTTTTAACAATTTAGTCATTATTTAAATAGAACCAACACTCATCAAATTTCACTTAACATTCACCTTATCAAAATTTTACATTTCACTTGAATACCTCATATTAACATATATATAGCTTATTTTATTTTGTACTCTTTGCAATTAAGTCTTTATTCTTCAAATTACCATACATATTTTTCAAATCACTATAAGAAAATACTTTCAATTTCAAATAATTTTCATAGTTCAAAAAACTCTTTTATACACTAATAAATCCAATGAATATTACTAAACCAATCAATCAAATTTTCATTTAGAGACTGAATTAAAATAAAGTAAAATTCTTAATATACTTACACAAAATGCTTGTATGAATCTTTTTCCTTCTTTCTTCACTCCTTTGTCATAATACACATACACAATATTTACTCATCAATGCAATAATCATACATCATTTCCACGCATTTTAAATAGATAAATATGAATTCCCTTAAGAAAACTCATCATTCTTAACTTATTTACTCAAAATCCTTAACTTTTCTATCTCCTCCACAATGACTATTAGCTACATTCGCAATATGATAATCTCCCTATGGGGTTGTTCTATTATTTTCACTAAAAACCTATGAAGAATTTGGAGTTTAAAGCTTGAATGGGTTTAAAATGATGGAGTAGGACTAAAATGAAAGAAAATGAAATTTGATAGAAATGGGGTTGAAGGAGACGTGAGGAAAAAGATGAAAGTAACCAAAATAGTTGACTTTTTCTTTTCCTCCCTTTTTCTACATCTTTCTATACCCAAAATCTATCCATCATCTTTTTTTCTTTTCTTTTCTTTTCTTTTTCTCCATATTTCATTTTCTACAACCTTATACCAAAATGTCTATCCATCCTTTCTCTTTTTTCCTTTAAAATAGTATTTAATTAAAATAAAATCTAATCATCATCATTAAGTTACATCTCCATGTACTTTCATGGTCAATTTATACTCCAAGTTCTTTCTCTTTTTCTCATCCACTAATTTCATCATGTCTTATTTTTAAATTTTACACTATAGCCCAATACTTTTCACGCTATTACAATTGAGTCCACTCCTTAATTTAATTTCTCTAAATTCAAAAGCATTTTTATTTTCCTATAATATTTAATTATCCTATCCACTAATATTAATATTTCTATTTCTGTCTTCTCTGAAAATTTTGAATACATGTTAACCTGAATTGACATTATTCACTTCTCGATAAATGTCGGGGATGTTACATTGTCAATGTTGTTTATCATTGTGTTGTAAAATATTATGTCAAAGGCAATGAAATATTAGTGTAATGGTTCTTTGTAGATGAAATTTTGACTCATATTCGAATGATAATTTATTTTATCTAAGTATTTAATATTTTACTATTAGTTGCTTTCCCAATTATTTATTTTCATTACTTTTAAAATATTATTTTATTCTCTCAATTATTTTTCAAAATTAATGAAATTTTATTATAAATTATACCAATTCTCATTTAATTAAAATATATATTATTTTAAAACTATAACAATATTTTAATTAATAAATTTAAAAAGTAAATTCATAAAATCACATACAATGTATGTGACATGTGAACTACTCCATCTTGAGAGGAGTTTCTACAAGTACATAACAAAATATATAATAAAGATGAATTTTTAATTTTAATCTCTACACAATACTCAAATTTAAAATTTAATCTTTCTCAACTTTCTGTGTATAAGATTAGTCATTAATATCCATTCCAATGAGCAAATTGCATTGGTGTCTCTTTCTGGATTCTCTTTGTCAAACCTAAGAGAAATTATTACGTGGACTCTTCTTCTGTGTACCACATAAGATATGGTCCCTAGCGATAAAAATTGTGCCACAGTTTTTTTTTTACCACATCGAACTTCTTTTTAGTCTCATAAAAATTTATCCTCATTTCTTTCTGTCATCTTTTATCTTTTTTCCCCTTCTTCACCTTAAAATCATCGGCAGATTCAAACAAATTATTTTTTACCAAAGCACTACAACAAAGTTTGCTTCCAAAACCATTTGTATTTTTATCCCTTTTTCGCATATATAAACCTTAAACATTCATCATCACTTCTTAAGAACTTATGTTTTATTCCTTGTAAATTCTTCAAACAAACCCAAGACATGATTACTATTGAAAAGCCAATAAAATTCTTAAGAGTTTCCTTAGAATCGTTTTGTATAATTTCACTTTAAATTTTGTATAATTTCACTTTAAATTATCACTGTCTCCAATCTCCCAAATATTATAAAACATATATACATGCCCCCACAGTTTTAAGAACACAAATTCAAAATCAATACCTTAGAATAAGGGAAAAACTACATCACTCCTTAAAAATACCACAAGAAAACAGTCATACAATTGAACCCCTAAACCCACGTTCCAACCATAACTATAAAAAAAAGTTCAACTCCAAAGTGTATTAGCCAAACCCTAAAAAAGATTGAGAGGGGCTTTAAAGTTGAGATTTGTATGTTATTCAAATATAGTTGATGTGAAGAAGGTGGTTAAAAAATTAGATGGAATTCAATTTTACTAGAAAAAGTGTAATATGATCAACCTATAGGGAAAAAACTCCATCTGTGATGAGTCCAGTTAATGAAGGAAGGGGAAAGAATAAAAGTTAGAAAGAAACATGATGAATTTGGGTGAGAATAAAAAAAGCTAATGTGGAAAGAGATTTATATAGCATAAAATTATTGGGAGGGATTGTTATTACTTGTTAGGAAAGATCTATCTAATAATTTCTCTAATTGTAGTTTTTCATCAACATCAATTCATTAAATCATTTTTAGCTACGCAAAACAAAAAGAAAAAGAAAATAAAAGGGCAAGAATTAAATTGCTTAAAAAGAAAAAGCATAAGAATTAGTTATGTAATTTGACTTAAAATTTTTGTTTAAGATTATAATATAATGCGTAATGTTATTTTGTTGTTACACCCCATTGGTAATTAATGGTTTAGTGATCAAAATATAATAAATTAATAACAATATTGTAATTTTGGATAACGTTAAGAACTAACTTTTTAAAGTTTAATGACCAAAACATACTTTAAAGCACATATAAGTGACAAAATCTATAATTTCCTCTAATATTAATTAGAAAAATACTTTAGGACTAACTAATAAATTCTAAATATAACTAACTAAATCTAAAATTTATTATAATATTAATTAGAAAAAATTATAATTTAGATCCAAATCGAATTTTGGAGTCGGCATTGTTGAAAATGTTTTATTTGAATATTATTCCAGCCCAAATAAGACTAAACTCAAACTATAAAATGGATAAAGATACATAAGATTATATAAAAAAACAAAATATGATATTATTAATTATAACATTCTTAATTTATTTTTAAATATTTTAATCAACATATTTATTTGCAAATTAATTTTATTTAATTAGGATTTTCAAGTCTGCTACTCTAGCACGTCTCTGTCTGCTCTCTCTAGCAAGCCTTTAGGTTTTTGTGTTTTGAGTCTCCTTTGTTGGGCGGCTACCATCTCCATAATCTTATTAAGTTTAAAAATCAATTTTCAACGCCTCTTGTTTTTCTGACTACATCCATGGAATCAGAATTCGCCGATTTAACACTTGATGAAGAAGAAGAAGCAGTTCTGCAGATACAAGTCGATCCAGATTCAGTTAGTGAAGGAGGAGTTCTTAATCTGGTTGGATGTTTTCTTACAGCCAGTATTGTTCACTTTCCAACAATGAAAAACACTATAGCTAATTTATGGAATCCTGTTAAGGGTGTTCAAATTAGAGATCTGGGTGAAAAAAGGTATTTATTTCAATTTTATCACATCATGGATATGGAAAAGGTTTTAAAAGGATCCCCTTGGATGTTTAATAATCATCTTTTAATTTTGCATAAGTTGCAAAGGGAAGAGGATCCATTAAAAGTCCCTTTAACCTTAACTCCCTTCTGGGTACAAGTTCATGACATTCCCGTGGGTTACTATTCTGAAAATTTGGTTACACAGTTGGGAAATTTTATAAGAAATCTTCTGGAGTACGATGGCTCAAGTTTCGAGAAAAAGAATAGAAATTTTATGTAGATACGGGTTCAAATTGATATTCGTCGCCCTCTAAAAAGGAAAAAACAAATCATGTTTAGTGGCAAGTGTTTTTATGTCAGATTCAAGTATGAAAGACTGGCCCTTTTTTGTTTCTATTGTGGCCGTCTAGGTCATAGTGATTCTTTTTGTGCAACCAAGATGGAGCTAGGGGCAGAAATTGCTAACATGGGTTGGGATCTGACTTTACGTGCACAGACAAAAAGAGCCCAAACAATGAGTAGTGTTTGGTTAAGGGAGGAAGGAGGAGTTGTGAGCAGTCTTAATGCAGATCCCAGAGGAAACAGTAGATAAGGAGATGTTAGAAGTTTTGGCTGTGATACAAACATTGACCCTATCTTAGGATTCAATCTGGAAGGAAAAAAGGTTCACTCAAGCCTAGAGAATGACGAAACATTGGGTGGTCAAATTAAAACAGCAATGGATTATGATCTGGAGAATGAGGTGATTATAGGCGAGGAGGGGAAAAAGAGGCCTAGAGGGGACATTGAAGAAAGCAGTACCATGGGAAGAAGAAATAGGAGAATGCCTGAAGTTACTCATTTATTATCGGCAGCTGCCAAGAGGCAAGCCGACTGATCGTAATGAAAATCTTAAGTTGGAACGTCCGTGGTTTGGGGAATCCACGGATAGTTCGAAGACTTCGGGATACGCTGAAGTTACATTATCCCTAAGTGATCTTCTTTATGGAGACAAAAATTAATAAGTATCAGATGGAAAAAGTTCAGCCGAGTTGCAGGTTTCATTTTGGTATTGATGTTGATTCGGTTGGTTCTAGAGGGGGACTAAGTTTAGCATGGCAAGGGGATGCTAATATAATGCTCCAAAGTTTCTCTAATCGACATATTGATGTGATTATTGAGGATGTAGGTGATCAGAAGAAGTGGAGATTTACAGGTTTCTATGGTTCTCCTTACACACATGATAGAGATGATTCATGGAATTTGTTAAGACGATTAAGTAATAACGAAGAGTATCCATGGCTGGTTTGTAAGGACTTTAATGAGATCTTATATGGCTTTGAGAAGAAAAGAGGTCTCCCTAGAGATGAGAGAAGAATGGAAGCTTTTCGAAAGACGTTAGAAGATTGTAGCTTGGTGGATGTGGGTTATTTAGGTAATTGGTTTACTTAGGAAAGAGGGAACCTCCCAGAAACGAACATTCAAGAGAGGTTGGATAGGGGTGTAGCTACGGAAGAATAGATTTTTTTATTCCCAAATTCTCAAATTAAACATCTCCCCTATTCATTCTCGGACCATCGTCCACTTCTTATTAGTACAAGCACAAAGTTGGAAGGCTGATTCAAAAAAACTTTAAGTTTGAGGCCTGGTGGGTTTTGGAGGAAACATTTTTTGAGGAAGTTAGACATATTTAGGAAAATGCCGGAGGTGATATTTTGAGCAAGATGGATGATATCAAAAGAGATTTAACGAGTTGGGCAAACCAGATTCGACGGTGTAAAAAAATAAAAACAGAGGTCCTAACATCAAAGTTAGCAATGTTACTTGAATCCGATAGAAGTGATGAAAATTTGGCAGAGCTTATTGATACAAAGATTAATTTGAATTTTGAGATTGAAAAGGATGAATGCTATTAGGAGCAGAGGGCCTAAATAAATTGGTTGAAACTTGGAGACAAAAATACAGCTTTTTTTCATAAGCAGGCGACCCAAAGAAAAAAGTGTAATTTTATTCACAAGATGCAGTTTGAAGACGGTAGAGAGACAGAGGAGGTTAAAGAGATGGAGGAAATTGCTAGATCGTATTTTCTAAAATTATTTTCAGTAGGAAGACAAGATAACTTCTCTAAAATCTTGTCCGGAATTAACAGATGCATTTTTTATGAAGATAATGAGAAATTAAAGACAAGATACACCAAGGAGGAAATAAGAGAAGCTCTACTAGAAATAGGTCCTACAAAAGCACCTGGAGAGGATAGTTTTCCAGCCTTATTCTATAAAAAAATGTTGGCCGATCATTGGGGAGGATGTATCCACTTTTTGCCTTCAAAGATTAAATGAAAGTATGGAATTACATTCAATCAACAAAACAAATATTGTGCTAAGCCCAAAAATTTTAAACCCTTTCAGTATTACTCAATTTAGGCCAATTAGCTTATGCAATGTGATTTATAAATTGATAGCTAAGGTCATTGCTAATCGACTTCGGACAGTGATTCATAAATGCATTGATTCAGCACAAAGTGCTTTTGTTCTAGGAAGACTGATTTTCGATAACGTATTACTAGCTTATGAAGTTCTGCACACTTTAAAGCACAAAAGGCCAGGAAAAAATAGCTTATGAAGTTCTGCACACTTTAAAGCACAAAAGGCCAGGAAAAAAAAGGTTTATGGCTGTGAAACTGGATATGAGTAAGGCATATGATAAGGTTGAATGGAGCTTTGTGAATGAGTAATGACGAAAATGGGATTTGACCCAAGATGGGTTAGTTCGTTAATGAATTGTGTGTCTATAGTATCATATTCTGTAGTTTTCAACGAAAATGTAGGAGAAAATTTTCTTCCATCTAGAGGTCTTAGACAAGGGGACCCTTTAAGTATGTTTTTGTTTTTACTTTGTGGGGAAGGGCTTTCGAGTCTAATGCAGCTGGCGAGAACAAGAAACATTATAAAAGGAGTTAAAGTTAGTCAAAGTGGGCCAACCATCTCTCATTTACTCTTTACAGATGACTGTATCTTATTTGCCGAAGCTACTGAAAGGGGGGCACAGTTACTAAAACAAGTTTTGAATGAGTATGAGAGGAGCTCAGGTCAATGTGTTAATTATGATAAATCTATTGTATTCTTCAGTTCAAATACACAAGAAAGGGAAAGGGTTGCAGTTTCGAACATACTTAGAGTAAGAAGGTCAACGGATCCAAAAAGATATCTAGGGCTCCCTAATATGGTGGAAAGGAAAAAGAGGTCATCATTTCAAAATTTGAAGGATAGATTTAAACAACGAATTGACAATTGGAGTATAAGATATCTCTCCCAAGAAGGAAAGGAAGTTTTTATTAAAGCTATACTCCAATCTATCCCAACTTATACGATGGCTTGTTTTCAACTTCCTAAAACTCTATGTGCTGAATTGGAGGGCATAATAGCTAAATACCGGTGGCAAAAGAAGCACAATAGGAAAGGTATTCATTGGTGCGCTTGGAAAGATTTATGCTTATTAAAAGAAGATGGTGGCCTTGGGTTTCGAAATCTTGCGAAGTTTAATGTTGAGCTTTTAGCAAAACCAGGGTGGCGTCTTATCAAATCCCCAAATTCATTATTAGCCTACGTTTTAAAGGCAAAATATTATCCCAATTCGAATTTCTACAAAGCTCGATTAGGAAATTTACCTTCGCTTACCTAGAAAAGTGTTTGGGCTACGAGAGGGCTTCTGGAGAAAGGATTATGCTAGAGGGTTGAGAGAGGGGATCAAATATCTGTTTGGGATGATTTATTGATATCAGGAAATGAATCAGATAGAATATCAAACCAAGACAACAATGATAATATTAAGTTAGTTTCAAATTTAATCGAAGCCATCACTAGAAGCTGGAAAACAAAGGTCATAAGGAATACCTTCCAAATGGATGTAGCGGAAAAAACTCTGAAGATCCCGCTAGCGAAGACAGCACACGAAGATTTTCAAGTATGGAAAGGGGAGTTGACAGGGGAGTTCTCCGTTAGGAGTGCCTACAAACTATTACATGAAATTTGCTTGGATCCTAATACTATTATTTTACAGACCGAAATTAAAAATTTCTACAGAAAACTGTGGAAATTATACATCCCCTCAAAAATTCAAATTACAGTTTGGAGAATATCTTGGAACTTCATTCCGTCTCTTGTCAACCTTAGGCTCAAGAGGGTTGTGGTGGATGCCCAATGTCCTAGATGTCGCCAAGGAGATAAGGACCACTCATATTTTTCAACAATGTCCATTTACAATTGAAGTTTGGAATCAGTTAAGACTAGCATAGGTTTTCAGCCATAATAATCTGAATATATGGCAATGGCTTACCTGGGTCTATGATAAAGGAACAGATGAGCAGATCTGGCTCTTTTGTTATGGTCTTTGGTTAATCTGGTTCAGCAAAAATAAGTTATTATATGAAAGAAGACATATGACAGGAATCGAAATAGCAAGACAAACTCGGAACTATATGGTAGAACTGGATGCAATAGAGGAGACAAGATTTACTCTTCAACCAGCTGAAAATACTCAACAGATATGTAGAAGGGGAAAGATCACAGTTTATTTTGACGCAACCTTCGACCGACTATCGTCCAGATCGACTACGGGTTTGCTTGTACTGAACGAGGAGGGGGAGATCCTCGAATCGAAGGCAGTCATGCACTCCGAGATAGTTACTTCGTTCACGGCAGAATCATATGCAGGATTACAGGCAATAAAATTAGGGATTTCTATGGGGTTAAACAAAATAGAAGTAGTGGGAGATTCGAAAACTATCATTAAGAAATGCCAAAGAAGTGATACAGACAAATCTGTCATTGGAGCAATTATCAGAGACATACAAAGCAAAAAAGATAGATTCCAGGAGATCGACTTTCATTTTATCCCTAAGGCAGAGAATGTCTACGCTCATGTTATAGCAAAGGAGGCCCTTAAGAGAAGAGAAAGCTTTTACTTGATGGGAGGAATTCCAGATTCAGTTCGCCAAGCAGTGGAGAGTTTTTGGCCAAAAGCTCCAGACTAAGTGAAAGAAGCAATGAAAAGTTGTGAAGTGAAAAGTAGCAAATGAGAAGTTAATGCATTTTTTGAAAACCTGCTATAATTAATGGTTAGAACGGTTGATTTGAAAAGATGACAGCTATTGGTTTCCAACTGTTTGATTTGACTGGTACAGGATAAGGCTTAGTTCCTATTTTAGTCTAGTTAAATTCAGACAAATTGGGCTATTTATACTAGTTCTCTCTTTAGGCCAGATTCTAAATAGACCTTTACTTCTGTTTTTTTTATTTCCTTTATTTCTATTTTTATGGATTGTAGCATAAACTCTGCTTTCATGTATTTTAGTCATATAAATGAATCCAATCAGATCTTTTATTAAAAAAAATTATTTAATTAGGAGCAATGCACGATTTGCAAAAAGAAAAACATTTTTGTTATTTTAAAAATCACGTATTTATGTATATTCGTTCACAATCTTTTAAAATAATTTTTAATTTAAAATTATTATTCTCACTTGATTCAAAATTAATTTGATGTAAATGATTTATCTCAAAAAGTAAAATAAATATTTACTACTTAACAAAAATAAATTTATAATTAAAATTTATTTTTAATAAAAACAAATTACTAAAAATTATTAATTTCCCCATGCACTAACCCACTACGAATACATAAATAAATAAAAAATGATTTAATTTAAATTTTTTTAACAATCTAGGTATAAGTTCTCAATATATCTAACTCAAAACTATATATATCCACTCCTTAACTCATCAATAAAAGATAATACATTTAAAATTTTGAACACATTCAAACATACATCCTTTTACATTTACAATAATAGTTATATCAATAGATTTAAAAATAATTAAATCTAATTATCTCCTTTTACAGAATAATAAAAGGTTAAAATTTACAAATTCTTAACTGTGATAGGACATGAAAAATTATTTAATTCTTCATTTGATTAAATCTAAAGTCAACTGTTCCTTCTTAAGTACAGCTATTTTCACACCATAACACAAATAAACCACGGCAGAAAATAAAATAAAAAAGCTGTCTCTATCCTATTGCTTAACAAACTAAGTTTCTCCTTTCTGACCCGTCAAATCTTCAACGTACAACAGTCAGGAAAGCTAAGAAACATCCCATCTGCTTAAACATGCCTAATTAATTTGACCCCTCCAAACATCCAGATTGTTTATCTTCAATGTCTGAAAATGTATCCTCAGATTTGCAGCTAAATGCATCCTCCACACAAGAACTTCCATGGGGCCAGAGTACATCAGTCTGATAATCAGCGAAATTGTTGAAGGCAGATGCAGGGAAAAGTACTTCTTCATACATAACTTCTCCATGCCACTCCACTTCGGAGTCTGCTTTCTTTTGGAGCTCCAAGGCAACCTCTAATGTCACCTCCACTTCCCCAAGAGCAGGTCGTTTATGTTCCCCAACATGGACGCAACTTAATGCGATGTCCAGGAATTTCTGTAAGCAACTCGGGGCTATTTGCCCTTCCAAATATGGGTCCATCATCTGATAAATACTTCCATTCTTTAGGTGTTCATTGACCCAAGAAATTATATATCGATGATTATGGTCCTCCGCATCAAACTTTATTGCTTTTCTACCACAAAGTACTTCAAGCAAAACAACCCCAAATGAGTAAACGTCTGACTTCTCTGTCACAAGAGTAGTATCAATGAAAAGCTCAGGAGCGACGTAGCCCAAAGTACCAAACAGCCTAGTTCGACTTGTTTCCAATTCAATTTCATCCAGAGGAGGTAACTGTATTCTGATGGGAGCGTTTGATAAACTAAAAGGGCCGATCTTAGACAAGGAGAAATCCGCAATCTTAGAAACCTTTAGGTCATCCAAAAGAATGTTTTTGGTCTTGATGTCACGGTGGATGACTGCACGCTTTGCTCCTACATGAAGATAATGTAGTCCACGAGCTGCCCCAATGCAAATCTCTAACCTCTGTTTCCATGGGAGGGGATCATAGCGAGTACCGTGGAGATGATCAAAGAGCGATCCGTTGCTCATATAATTGAACACTATGACCTTTTCGTCTTCGGCCTCATCGCAGAATCCAATCAGAGTAAGAATATGTTGGTGGCGCAGCTGGCAAAGTAGTTGCATCTCATTTCGAAAGTCTTCAAGTGTTTTCTGTCGTGAGGATCCGAGCAGGAAGTATTTGACAGCGAAAACCGAAGCCCCGTCATCGAAAAGCCCTTTGTATACAACTGCACTGCCACCTGTACCAATAACCAAATGGGAGTCAAAGTTATTTGTGGCAACTCTGATCTCGTCGAGTGAAAATCGACGGCATAGATGTTGAGGAAGTGATGATTTAGCTTTTCCCTTGCTCGGCTTCTTCTTTAACTTGCTTTCAAATACTGGACAGAAACAAAAGATGGAAAGTGAAGTTCTCATTAGAAATCAAGACCATGTAGGTACCAGAGAGAGAGAGACGAACAAGTGAGAAATGATTATAAATCTTATTCCAAAGCCTAACTTTGGATTTGGAGAGTTGTTAGCTTCAATTTCATATTTTTGTTTTTTAGTTGGAACATTGAATAGGTGATAATCTTATCAGGTCTAAGCAGTGTACTTTCCTCGCTGCTTCTCTGGGGGCGGATCCATTGAAGAACCGGGGCCAGGTCCGATACCTTTCTTGTATATATGATTTTATATATTTAGCTATAAAATAAAGGAATAATATTTTTTTTGGTACAAGGAGAAGGATGGAACTATAATTAGGCTAGGCAAGGTCAAGTTATTTCAGAGCAATCATTGTGTAGTAGTTAAAGAATTTCATTCGGTGGTTGTAGAGGACGTCATTAATGCCAAACCATCAATTACCCCGTTACTCTCTCTAAATACATTTGTAACCTAAACCATCCAAGATAGTTGGAATAAATCTTTAATAGGTCGTAACATAGTTGAGTGATGTTGTTCTATTGAAGTTGCTTGATTCAAATGAATATTGCAGTATTATCCATCTCAAGTACCACCCTTTTTAGCCTTAGATTCCAATCTACTTGCAATCCTTTAAGAGCACCCCTAAAGCTCGACATTGAGTACAGAACAACGACCAATATTTTTAGGAAAACTAGGAATCCAATTGCCATGTTTGTCATGGATTAAACCACTAGTTGAAACATTCCCAGACACATTACTAATAGCACCATCGATATTCACCTTATGTCATCCATCCTTAGGTGGAATCCACCTAACTAATCTGTAAATTTTAGTTTGTCTATATGATGCAGCATAAAGCTAACTAAAAATTTGACTAAGGCAAGTGCACCTATCAATTAATAGTATAGCTACGATGAGAATATATATCGTTCCTAAGAAGACTAAAAGTACTAGTAATTACCGTCTTTCTATTATTTAACCGATAAATTCAAGTGATTGATTAAAAACTAAAATTAACTAATGAACATGTCAAAGAACAAAAAAAAATGATCAATAACCAAGAAGCGAAACAATACCCAGAAAAGAATTCACCTAGATTTCATTTGTTACTATTAATCTAAATTACGCAATTTCTTCATTTAGTAGCTTGATCTGTAGAAATCCCTAAATTATGCTAATATCTCTTTCGAGAGTAAGAGCAACTGATTCTAGGTTGATTAATTGAAATTTCTTTCTAATTAAAACCCTAATTATTTCATTGTCTCGTGTTATGGATTCCTCTATTAGATTTGACTTTAATCCGGTAGATTTATGTCGTCCTATTTCTAGGGTTACATGCAACTCCACTCAATCACGTAAGATCTACTCTTAAATAAAGTATATTCCTCCTCTAATTTAAGCACATCAAACATGAATCAATAATCTAAAAATATTAAACTAAGAATTAAGCATATATAATAAAGAACAAGAAACTAAGTATTTATTGCGTAAAATAAAAAAACAAAAGATAGAATTTATCATAAGATTCATCTCCCTTAGGTATTTAGAAAATTAGTTCATACTTGAAAATTAAAACAACCAAAATACAATATAACCAAAAGAAACAAAGAAACTCATGATGGCTTCCTAAGAAATCAAATGCGAATCTTCAATCTTGACGGAAATTTGCTTCAAAATTGGCTTCAATGGTGTTTTTCGAGTTGTTTTCTTCAATATTCTATGACGACTCACTCCTATCTTCTTATTTTTATCATATATACGTCCTAGAATACCAAAAAAAAAACTTTAAAAAAACAAAACGTAATTTCCCGCGGTTTAGGGTGCAAATTTGCAAAAGCGACGCAGCCTACCATATGGTCGAACCAGTGGATGCGGCAAAACAGAGTTAATCACATTCCAATTCTTGTCCCCACTCGGCGATACCATATCCATTATGGGTATGTGGTCAATGGGTATATAATCGAGTTGTGTACAAATGTCCATAAGAGAATCCTATTCCTGCACCCTATTATCTCTCTAAAAATCAACACCCAAACCTTTCCCTACATTCCATTCAACACCATCTCGTATTTTGCTCTAGCTTCTACAAATCCCCTTCCATAGTCGAGATGAATTACCTGCATGTAAGGTAGTAGGCAACTTACCCTTCCATTTATATTTTGTTCTAAAAACCCGAAGCCATAATTGATCAGGCTTCGTAACAATATTAAAGCCTATTTTCTTGAGGAAAGCATCATTTGGACTGTCAATTTTCTTGAATCCAAGTCCTCCAAGGAATAATATTTGATATGCTAGTGGAGTTTTTAAAATGTACAAGTAGGGTTAGCGATTAACAACTTTTCTATAGGATATAATAAAATATTTTTAAAAAAGAAGCACATGCTAATTTTTTAACATTGTTTATGGAATAATATATATATATTGTTAGTATACCAAACCTTAAATAAATTAAATTCTCTCTCAGTAATTTTAAACTTTCATTTATTATATATACCGAATTAAATTAAATTATAAATATGTTAATTTAAATTTGTTTTTAAATTATTAGTTTCTCTTACAAGCTCAACCAAAATACTTTATTTTTTTAGATCATTATTTGGTACACCAATCCTAGAGTTAGTTTTATTTAATTCCACAAGTTGCAAAGTGTATTATTTATTGGGTTAAATATTTGGTACTGATAATATATATTTTATTTCACAAACAGTCTTAAAAATTACAATGTGTTTTTTTAATTAATATTTTACTATACCTTTATAGGACACTTGTCAACTCCCTAACCTTGTTCCGTCTAAAAACTCCAATGATAGTGTACCAAATATTTTATCTTATTTATTTAGTTTTTAATCGAAAAACCAACAAATGTATTTTCTTTTATCCTATTTCAAGATATACTTTTGTAAAGATAATGGAAATAAGTTGTAAGTTTTAACTTAAAAACTCATATTGTTTTCAGTTTTGATTTGATTTTTTTATTTTTCTAATTACTTTTTTCAAAATTAAACGATGTTTTGGATTTCTTATCTAAGACAAGTTCTGAGAAGCCTATATAGAGTAAGTCTATATAAAGTTCAGTAAGAATGTTGAATCGATGTGTGTTACAAGCTTTGAGAAATCTATGGATATGAGAAACTTTTTTTTATGAGTAAGCAAAATAGTCTCAAGTGATAAAAAGTTGAGGTAATAGTGGTGAATATCGAACTATATCTAAGACAAGTTTTGTTGGATCGAAAAAGATGAAGAATCTTGTTTGAAATAATTGTGGAAGGAACCATGTGGGGATATATTGGAATGCGAAGAAAGTTAGTTATGAATTTGGATCACCTAATCATTTGGTAAGAGACTATCCATTAAGAACTGGAAACCAAGATGATTGAACAGCTCAACCATTTAGTAAAAATCAAAGTAATATGAAAATAAGGAATTCTGGAAGATCGAATTCTATACAAGGAACTTCAAGTGAAAAAATATGCCAAGACCCGTTCGAAGGTATCAGCTAGTGTTTGTGATATAAGAACTCAAGATGATGTTGTGCCTGATTATAAGAATTTCGTGGGAGGGAGAATTGTAACACCCCATCTGATGTAGCCTTGTTGATGATTTGTATGGCTGAAAGTTAAGATTTAAGTCAAGGTAAAACTAATTTATGTTCTATTTGTTAGACAAAACACGTTAGCGAACAAATAAATTAAATATAAATAAATACATATGAAATAAAAATATAAATAGAATGATTTATAATCAAATAAAAAAATAAAATAAAACCATATAAAAAGTTAAAATAAAGGAGAATCGAAATTTTACGAAACGTTGAGGCCTGTGAAACACAGTTTGCTTAAGACAGATTTGGCTGCTCCTATAGTACTTGGAGTAATGTTGGTCGAACGTCTCCCAAGATACAACAACAGCAGTGATCAAAGTAGTAGCACCTCTACAATGATCAACGAACGAACAATGCATTTTTCTATCTTCGGAATGTTTGAAAATATAAAGAAGAAAAGGAAGAGTTTTGAGAGAAACAGAGTTTTGGTAAGAGAAAAATATCAGAGAGTATTTTCTTGCGTAACCCTTCAGAAATCATGGCCTTTTATAGGCATGGAGAATATTGGAATTTTGGAAAAAGAATATCCACAAAATTTCCCATTAAATCAATTTAATTAAAAAAATTTAATCAAATTTATTAGAATCAAATCAATAAGATAAATATCCTTATATAGGCAAATTATGTTTTCTAAGGAAAATAAATTCATGCTGGGATAAAACATCCATAGGTCCATTTGGGCCCAGCCGGTTCAGACATTTCGCGTCATCCATGTCGTGTGGGTGCACCCCAACCTCGTCAGGTTTGGACCTACACCCCCTTTGGGCGCAAAGCAGGGTTACAAGCTTAGTCATTCAATTACCCTTTAAGAGGATTCATATAGATATAAACATATCTCACACATTGGTATTTAACCAATGTGGGATCTAAGCCTATATTGTTCCTCAATAATATTTCCAAGTAGCTTACTTTTATCATCAATTTCTCATTCATCACTCAACCATTTTGAGCATATGATATACTGTTGTAAATGTCTCATGGAGTAGAATATAAAACCATAATTTTATGATTCAACTCTCCACCTTTACCTATTGAGAATATGGCTCAAAGTTCCCATAAAAATGCAATTTTTCCAACAATCCCCCACATGAATGAAAATTGATAGTTTTATTGAAAAACATTAACTCGATGTGGTGATAGAATCTACGATCGATAGTTGCATAGTATAGGTAAGTATCAACCCTTGAACCTTTCCTTGCAAAGTATATTTACTTTACTAGCTGACTAGTAGATGTGATGTCCTTCAACTGTTTTGCCTTTTGTGTAAACGATGATATACCTCACACAACTACCTCCATGGCAAGGTTTTAGTTCTCATGGTTATGTTCATATAGCTACGAACATCTCTTGGTTCTGCAAGAGTTTGAGAGAACTATACCCCAACAGTCTTCTTGAAGCGGCCCCACAGTGACCTCACAAGGTTTATGCAATTAGGTTGTCCCTTTGAACCTAGATCTTGGGATCTCTAGTAAACTAGGTAGGGTTTTCCTTCACATAGTGCCTTTTATTTTCATGGGCTTTAGTCATATTCCTTTCGATATTTTAACAACATGATCTCTTTTTAAGCCTTCAATTGGCGGATCCGCGATGTTATCTTTTGATTTTTCAAAATCAATAGAGATAACTCTGTTTGAGATCATTTGTTTAACAATATTGTGTCAACGACTCATTTGTCTCAACTTACCATTATATGTTATGGTAGCAAGACACCCCCCACACATTGAAGTGGTTGTAGGATGGTTTCCTACCTTTCAATAACTCATGTGGTGACTTGCCCCTTTTCTTGTGGGGTACCTTATTTAGAAAGGTAATTAACTTATAGAAATGCTCCCCCTACATTTCATGTGATAACCTAGAGCTTTTTTTGCAGTGCGTTCACCTTTTCCTTTAAAGTCTGATTTTCTGCTTGGCTAATCTATTTGAGGAAAGTATAGTGGTGTTATTAAGTTGTGTACATTATACAAATGATTCAACATATCCACCACCACGATCACTTAATCTTTTTATTAAGTTTGTTTTCAACTTCTTACTTATAGAGAATAAATTCTCTTCTCTTAGCTTGTAGCAATGAAGGTAATAAACATTTTTATTCATTCCTCTCGTTTAAAAAAGCTTGACAAGCATTGCTATGTATTAAATCAAGTGGTTTTTTAACCTTTGTTAATTTTGCCTTAACACATGTTTCACATTTATAATTATAATTATTGTGAAACAAAGGAATATACTCTAAGTTAATTTATGTACGTAAAGTATCATAATTAACATGTCCGAGGCTACTATGCCATAAATTAAATGACTTAATCATATAAATAGAAAAAGAACAACATTCTTATTCATAGTTTTACTTTTATAAAGATAGCATTTAGTTTAATACATATCTCTTTCCCACAAGAATTTCCCTTTTTCAAAGAACATTCTTATTCATAGTTCTTGCGTATGTTAGACACATAATTGCATATTAGAAACTTCCTTCGAAATTTCTTCTGAACACCCCATACCCGGCCTAGACGTTTCGACCGAATCTGACGTGTCACATTGAAGCGTTATTAGAGAAGTCATGTTTTATCTAAAATCTTTCTTAGTGTTTAAAGAACATTTTCGTTTTAAATTAAAGTGAATGGAAGCTGCGCACCAGGTAGGATTCAAGAAAAGAGGAGGTGAGTCAATTAGACTGCTTAAGTACCTAGCTCTTCCATGATCCAATCCTAGACATGCACACATCCATTGCCACACTTTAAGCTTATTACTTGTCCACGAACAACAAATTAAGTTTAAGTCTATTTAAAATATTTATTTCCTTTGAAAACATTTACGTTGCGAAAGTTTTGCTCGGTTATCATGATATTTTGAAAATAAGTAACTTTTATAAAACGCACCCTAGAGCTAACCAATTTAAAAACCCAAAATAAAAATAATAGAGCGGTCTTATTACAACTTTAACCAAAATAGAAATAATCAAAAATAAATGCAAAATTTAAAATGAAGCTAATTGAAACTTATTTAAAAAAAACAGAAATTTAATCTTCGTGGCCACTCTGAATCCCGCCCAACTCCAAGTCCACCAACTAGGGCTCACCTGCAAGGATGGAAGAGAAATGGGGTGAGTTTGGAAAACCCAGTGTGTATGGAAAACCCATCCAAAGCCCAAGTCAGCTCAAGCCCATTGGGCCTAAGCGCTATTCAGATAACAGTAGGTATTGGGCCGAAGCCCTTTTCAAAATACAGTAAACTAGGCCTTAGCCCCTTTTCAGATAACAGTATAGCCCATAGGCCCATTCCAGAACAAAACAGACATATTCGTGTATGCAAGCCCAACCCAGCCTATAACCAACCGCTACACTCCACCCGTACCAGCCCTACACTCCATGTGGGGAATAGCTCAACCCACCTAGCCCTACACTCCACAGTTGCAACATTGCTACTTAGATATCAGTAAGTTGAGGCAAAGCCTCTAGTATGTGGTCAAGCCACTTTCAGTACTTCCTCTATCAATAACCCAGTCCCATGTATCAGATAATAATAACATGGCATGCAGTAAATAGTAACAGTCAAACATGCATTCAGGTCAACCTTAACCCTAGGGGTATATCAGTAATTTTGCTCTTAGGGGTAAATTTGTAAATTTTCTACCTATAAAGGTATTTCAGTAATTTTATCAGTTCTAAGGGTTCTCACGAATGTTACTATCCTTACTAGCCCATTTGACATCGCAATAATTTATTTGTCTCAATTTCACAATTTTAGCCATTGGGCCCTAAAACCCCTAATGGGCCCTACAGTGTCCATTAGCCATTTAAGCCCATTTAACCCAAGTTTTATGACCAGTTTATCGGTTTAAGCAGTTTTGATTCTACAGTCTAACAGAACATACTTATTGCCTATTTTTTTATATTATATATTTATATTATTTTTTTATTTATTAACCCGTATGGGCCCATGAGCCTATTGGGCCCAGTTTTAGCCTATCGAGGCTCAATTACCGAAGTGCACGAAATTTCACACATGACTAACTTACCACTTTGCGATTTCAGATCTAATGATTTATAAACGTCTTGTGAGCACTCGCACACTCACAAGCCCACGAAATGCCAAAATTTTGGCATTTCGGCTTTTGCCGAATTGAACTATGAGAGGGTGTTCGATACACACCTGTTTCGCGACGACTGCTACTAAGATCCCTTACGATATCCTACAATTTATTACCACAATTTTTAGATTGCAACCCACAACAACCAATCTCAATATTCACCTACCCATATTCGAACCATGTCTTTAAAGCCTTTAGAATCTTACCTTTTTACTGAAAACCGATGACTAGGTCCAAGTCTAGTTGCTCCAAAGATCCAAGCCTTCGATCAAACCTCTATAAGACATTAAAAACCAAAAGAAATCTTCGGTTAAAGACCCTTAAAGCCCTATACCCAAATCGACAGCCTCTCTAGATTTTAGGGACTTCGGCTTTTCTAAATTGTAAAATAAGACTAGATCTGAGGTGATGAGCACTTACCACTTATTCCTCTTTGATTTCTACACAGATATGATACAGATCTATCCTCTAAACGATAGTAGAACTCGAATCTAGGAGATTTGAAGTTTCGGCTATAAGTCTTTAAATCTATGGTATTTCAACTTTTTAAGTGACGAAGAAGATGACGATTTGAGGCTATAACTTTGAAGTAATGTTGCCGACAGATACTAAGGGTTTAGAGAAGATGAAAGTTGATCAAAAATAACAAAAATAACTGAAGGATTTTGGCTTGGAGAAATCGGCACAAGAAGTGAGTTTTCGGGATTTCGGCTTTTATGGCAATCAGTTATGGAGGTTTTGTGGAGGATGGGATCGACAGAGGAGGTGAGTAAGGTGATCAGAAGGTTTCGGCTAGAAGAAAAAGAAAAAAAGGAAGAAATAAAATGGAGGAAAAAGAGAGGAAGAAGAAATCGACACCAAGGAGAAGGAATTTGCGTTTTCGGCTTTTGTGAGAACTCAGAAAGGATGAATGACAGTGAAACTTTCAGGTAGCTAACCTTAATTCTCCAAGACAGAAAAAGAAAAGAACCTAACCCTAATATCAACTAAAACAATCGGCCCAACCTCCTTAAGGCCCTTGCCGAAAGTCACTTAAGTGATTACATGCCCGGCACATGCCTAAAAAAAATAACAATATGCCTACCTTGCAACTTGAACCCTGGACTTTTAATTCCTTCCCAGACGCCATATTTTTAGGAACTTAGTGGCGCTACCTTGCCACTTTACCAAGGCCTTATTTGCGTCCTATTTTACCACCTCAACTTTAAAAGCCCATATCGCCGAACCCTCTCTCCCAAAATTAAAATTCAGGAATTGCCTCGAATTAAATTTACTCTTGGGCCTTTTTTCCCACACCATAAACCCTTCGTAATTTATTTAATTACTAAACTAAACATACGAAATAATAATAACATCTAAATTATTCGGGCCATTTTCCACCGGAACCCAGACTCAAGGCCCAATACTTCCAGGGCTAAAAATCGGGGCGTTACATCTTCCACAGCATTAGCCTCGTTAAACTTTCTTTGGAATCCTATAGTTGGATGACTTGTGCCACATCTTGTTACAATTGAAGCATTTTCCTTGAAATTTTTTCTTCTTGGAAACACCACATTTTGGTCCCAGTTTAGACCTATTCTACTATTCTTTTCCCTTTTTGAAGTCTTTCCTAACTTCTACGACGTTTGCCCTAGCAACATTATCATTTGCTACTTTGTTGAGTCTCTTTTCTATTCCTCTATTGTCTTTTTTAATCTGAAGTCTAACAATTAGGTCTTCCATTGACACTTTTTTTTGTGCTTTAGGTAATTCTTGAAGTCATTCCCAGCAAGAGGCAATTTCTCAATAATGGCTACCACTTGGAATGATTCACTTATTATCATCCTTTTAGTAAGAATTTCGTGAATAATTAGCTGAAGTTCCTACACTTGATTCACAACTAATTTAGAATCAACCATTTCAAAATTCAAGAAGTTAGCAACTAAACACTTTTTAGTTCCAGCATATTCAGCTTTGTATTTATGGTTCAACGATGTCCATAATTCCTTAGTTGTTTTCTTTGTAACACCCCTCGCCCGTATTCAACACTTGAATAGGGCTACAGAGCATTACCAGACTTACAACACATTGAAACATTCAATTCTCATATAAAATTCACATTTCATGCAAACATTAATCAAACTCAAGCATAATGTCCCTATAACGAGCCTACGAGGCCTTAAACATGTTTTGAGAGTGGCTTAGGACTAAACTGATAACTTAAGAAACTTTCATGAAACTTTGAAAATTTTTCTCAAAATAGGGGACACACGCCCGTGTGGCCAGACCGCGTGTCTCACACGACCACCAGACACGCTCGTGCCATAGGCCATGTGGAAATTCGAAATTGGAGCACATGGCCGTGTCCTAGCCTGTGTTCAACCCCGTGTAACTCTTTGACTTGGGTCACATAGCCAATTCACAAGCCCGTGTGCCCTAAAAATGACCGTACATGCTTGTGTGCCAGGTCGTGTGCTAGACTGTGCCAAACCTGTAGGGTATACTGACTTATGCATTACAGCCAAGTCACACGCCTGTATGTGAGGTCGTGTGAAGCATACTGACTTGATAGTAATTTCAACATCAAAAGACACACGACAGTGCAATATAAATATGTCACACACGGCCGAGACACATGCTCGTGTCTCTGTTCTGTGGACAAAAATAGGCTATTTGCCAAGCCAAATTTGCCACCCAAATTTCATGTACCTACACCACAATTCAAAAGCACCAACTCAAGGCATAATAAGCATTAAATCAATCTCATACCAAGCATATTCCATACCATTTCATTTCCCATCAATACAAAACATAAATACCACATATTGCCATCTAAATTCATGCCAATCTTTGTCTTCTCAAAATAACAAAATGACCATTTACAAATATGCATTATTAGGCTCAATTCCACAAACATGCCAATTCACAAATCATCACCTATTGACATTCAAAATTACCTAATATCAATGAGCATCATGAATCCACCTCAATCACACAACATAAGTCAATTACCAACTCAAAACAAAAGCCATTTGCACATTTATATACATCATCAAATTCACCATCCTAAGCCAACTGACATGACTATATATATACAAACCAAAATATAAACATTTACAAGCCATTTCAAATGGCCAAAATAATTACCAAAACATAACCAAAATGACTCAAAGTCCCTATACATGCCATATATTTAAAATACCAAGTTCATAGGTACCGAGAGATAGGTAGATAGTGTGAAGCAATCTCCGATGATCCCCAAATCCGAGCTAGCTTTGTATTCACTATAAAACATAGAAAAATAAACGATGTAAGCTATAAAGCTTAGTAAGCTCATATGACATAAATTCGATATAATCATAAACCCATACTTCAACAATTGGTCATAAGTATAAGAATTCACATCAACTAACAAACCTCTCAATTACTCATTCACAAAACTATATACTTTCTTTACGATTTCTTCGATTCAGAGCTCATATGGTTTTGCACATACCTGTACCATCTCGTACCAATACACTCACCATTTCTTCAATTCAGAGCTAATATGGTTTATGCACATACCTGTACCATCTCGTACCAATCTCATACACATTCTCGTCTTTCTTTTACAAATTGAACCATTCAGAATAGAAGTCAGATACTCAAGGTTTTCACACAATAAGTACCTATACCATTGCCCGAAGCCAAATCAATTTAACTTATCTCCAAAGTACTACTATCATGGCCTGAAGCCAAATCAGTCGATATGCATGGCCCGAAGCCAAATTTATAGAACTCGCACCCAAAGTGCTATATCATGGCCCGAAGCCAACTCAACGTATCCCCTAATGACATGTCACTAGCATCCTAATCTATTCCTCAGGTTCAATCGGGAGTTCAAATGTCGAATTGTTGTTGAATCACTATCGTTCATATCCACAGTCTCGTATTTGCAATTCATACAATATCAAAACATATGGAATACATTTGTATTAAAATTTACCACATACAAACTTTCCTTGAATGTGGAAACGATGAAATAAGTCGTTTAGTCAATAACTTTTGTTTTTCTCCGATCCAGATCTGAATTCCACTTTTCTTGATCTAAATATATTTAAAATTAACTTATTTAATCATCTCTCTATTCAATTTAATCCAAAACACACATTAGGGTTATTTTACACATTTGCCCCTAAACTTTCACATTTTTACAATTTAGTCCTTATTACACAAAATCACAAATTCATGCAAATTTCAAGACACCCATGCTAGACACCCATGCTTAGTCAAATTACCATTATACCTCTAGTAGCCCATTTTTTTCATTTATTTCACATTTTAACCACAAAGTTTCAACATTTCTCAATTTAATCCCTATTTTGCATTTTCATTAAAAATCACTTAACCAAACTTGTATATCTAACAACAAGCAATAAAAATCTATCAAGAAACTTCAAAACTCATATATATTCATCAATGACATCATTCAAAATCTTTAACAGTTTTGCAAAACAGTCACTGGGCTAGCTAGTACTAGTTGCAATGATCACAAAAACATAGAAATCATTAAAAAGGGGACAAAAACGGACTTACAATTAGATCATAAAGTGGCCGAACCCTAAAAACCTCCCATGGATGTTTTTCTTTTTTCTTTCTTATTTTCGGTGGTAGAAGATGAAAATGGAGGAAAATTTTGGTTTATTTTTACTTAATTCATGTTTATTTTATGAATTACAAATTTAACCTTTATAATTAAACATATAAAACACCCATGCTTAGCCGAATTACCAAATACCTCTAGTAACCCATATTTTTCATTTATTTCACATTTTAACCACAAAGTTTTAACATTTTTCAATTTAATCCCTATTTTGCATTTTCACTAAAAATCACTAAACCAAACTTGTATATCTATCAACAAGCAATCAAAATCTATCAAGAAACTTCAAAACTCATACATATTCATCAATGGCATCATTAAAAATCTTTAAAAAGTTTTGCAAAATAGTCCCTGGGCTAGCTAGTACTAGTTGCAATGATCACAAAAACATAGAAATCATTAAAAAGGAGACAAAAACGGACTTACAATTAAATCATAAAGTGGCCGAACCCTAAAAACCTCCCATGGATGCTTTTCTTTTTTCTTTCTTATTTTCAGTGGTAGAAGATGAAAATGGAGGAAAATTTTGGTTTATTTTTACTTAATTCATGTTTATTTTATGAATTACAAATTTAACCTTTATAATTAAACATATAAATCATTTAATTTATGCCCAAAAATGTCCACTCACCATTATAATGGTCTAATTACAACATAAGGACTTTAAATTTAAGGTTCTATAGCTATTTGACACCTTTACTAATAGAACAACACTTTTGCATTTTACGAGATTTAGTCCTTTTTATCAAATTGAGCAACCAAATGCTAGAATTTCTTAATAAAAATTTCACACCATCATATATTCATGATGTAAATATTAAAATAATAATAAAATAAATATTTTGACCTGGGATTTATGGTCCCGAAACTACTGTTCCGATTTGACTAAAAACGAGTTGTTACATTCTTAACATTATACACTTCATACAGTGCATCTGACAATCCATTCAGGATGTAGTTTCGACACAGAAAATCTGAATGTTTCCAAGCTTCAATAGCAGTGAAAGTGGTAACTTCATTTACCTCACCCTTTTTAATAGTCGGAGGGTCATCTTTCAAAAATTTGGTCAAGTTCAACATGGTCAAATAAAACAGCATTTTCTGTTGCCAAGTCTTAAAATTCTATCCCGAGAATTTTGCAGGTTTCTCGTTATGGCTTATAGCAGTCGTCACTGGCAATAGTGAGTTTTGGACTAAAGCTTCAGATTGCGAATTGATTGAATTGGTGGGAGTCTTCATTTTTTTGTTAAGAAACAAAACTAGAATTAGAAAACTTATCAACTTTTGTTAGACGGTAGGAAACTAATAAAACCCGAAACAAAAGTTTATATGGTCTACTAAAAAATACAATAAAACAATGCACCAAGTAGGTAACACTAAAATAGAGGTGGTGCACTCAGCACGCTTAAATATCAAGTCTTTCAAAGAACCAATCCTAGACATGCATTCTCATATTGTCTTTTTAATTCACCATTGATAAATTTCTTTTAATTCAATTTAAAGCCACAATTAACGCCACCATAAACAGAAAAATTTCCGTTTGATTTGTTAAACGGTAGAATAAAAATTCTAAAACAAAAATAAAAAACAATTTTGTTAAACGGCAAGATTAAATCTCAAAACAAAATTATATCGTTAAATCAAAATAAATTTTGTTAAACGACGGGAATAAATCTCAAAACAGAATTATTTGATTACGTCTTGGTTTAGAAACAAAACAATATCGAATAAAATCTTGATAAATGACGAGAATAAATCTCGAAACATATTTTATTTAATTCTATTCTAATTTGGAAAAAAATAAAATCAAATAAAATTTTGTTAAACGGTAGGAATAAATCCCGAAACAGATTTTATTTAATTTTATTCTAATTTGAAAACAAAATAAAATCAAATAAAATTTTGTTAATCGGTGGGAATAAATCCGGAAACAGATTTTATTTAATTTAATTTCTCATTTTTGGCAACAAAATCAAAATGTAATAAATCTGTTGAACGGCAAGAATCAATCTTGAAATGGATTTTATTTTACTCATTTTTGGAAATAAAACAAATTTTGAAATAAATTCGTTAAACGACAGGAATCAATCCCGAAACGGATTTTATTTACCTTTAATTTCCAGTTTGGAAATAAAATAAAAAATAATGGAATAAAATTTGTTGAACGGCGAGAATAAATCCCAAACAGGATTTCATTTACTTTTAACTTTGGGAACAGAATCGAATAAAACCTGTTAAACAGCAGGAAAAATCCTGAAACAGATTTTATTAGTTTTAATATTCATTTGGAAATAAAACAAAAATAGAGGAAAAAAATTGTTGAACGGCAGGAATAATCCCGAAACAGATTTATTTAATTTTTAAAAGAAAATTGATTTTCAAAAAAAAAATTCTCGCCTTGGTGTCTCGTTTGTCTCGGATTAGAAAATTGCAAAAACAATCAGATCTATCTTAAGATTATTTAAAAAAACACGCTAGCGAACAAATAAATTAAATATAAATAAATACATAGAAATAAAATATAAATAGAATTATTTATAATTATTTAATCAAATACGAAAATCAAATAAAACTATATAAAAAGTTAAAATAAAGGAGAATTAAGATTTTACGAAACGTTGAGGTTTATGAAACACGATTTCCTTAAGACAGATTCGGCCCCTCTTACAGTACTTGGAGTAACATTGGTCGAATGTCTCCAAGGATACAACAACAGCAGTGATCAAAGTAGTAGAACCTCTACAATGATTAACGAACGAACAATGTCTTTTTCTATCACTGGAATGTTTGAAAATACAAAGAGGAAAAGGAAGAGTTTTGAGAGAAACAAAGTTTTAGTAAGAGAAAAATATCAGAGAGTGTTTTCTTGTGTAAAACCCTTCAAAAATCATAGCTTTTTATAGGCATGGAGAATGTAAGAATTTTGGAAAAAAATCCAAAATTTCCCATTAAATCAATTTGATTAAAATTTTTTAATCAAATTTATTAAAATCAAATCAATAAGACAAGTACCCTTATATAAGCAGATTATGTTTGTTGAGGAAAATAAATTCATGTTGGGCTAAAATATTCGCATGTCCATTTGGGCCTGATCGGTCCAAACATTTGACGTCACCCACGTCGTGCAGTTGCACCCTCAACCTTGTCGGGTTTGGACCTGCATCCCCCTTTGTGCGAAGCAAGATTACAAGTTTAATCATTCAATTATCTTTCAAGAAGGTTCACATGTATAAAAACATCTCACACTTTGGTATTTAACCAATGTGAGATCTAAGACTTTATTTTTCCTCAACAATATTTCCAAGTAGCTTACTTTTAGCATCAATTTCTCATTCACCACTCAACCGTTTTGAGCATATGATATACCGTTGTAAAGGTCTCATGGAATAGAATATGAAAGCATAATTTTATGATTCAATTCTCCACCTTTACTTATTGAGAATAGTCTCAAAGTTCACATAAAAATGTAATTTTTCTAATACTATCAGCCAATGAAGTATTTTTATAAGTTGTGTGCAATGAGTGACGGACTATTTGATTTATAGGTAAGTTTGTTATTATTCGATTTTGGAGTGAAGTCTAAGTTGTATATTTTTGTGTGTGTTACAATTGATTTGTTGTAGAAATTGGTTAAAATAATTTTATAATTTTAACATGTCAAGAAAAAAAAAGAATATATTTTCTTTAATCCAATAATATACATGTATTAGAAACTTACTTATAAAAATTCAACTAATACAACTATTTCAATTACAAATAATTAAGAGAAGAGTTTCTTGTAGATAAATTGTTGTCAATATCAAACAAAAGATTACCAAAAGATTTACTTTAGACTCAATTATTTAAAATTTTGTTTGATAACATTATTATCTTTGTATTTTATTTTCTTCTACTTTTACATATAAATTGATAAATTTTACAATTTCTCTCTCTCTCTTTTTTTTTTTTATGTTTGTCAGGGACAACTTAAATATATAATTTATAGTGATAAAGCATTACAAAATGTTTTAATTAAAATACATTAATTCAATCTTTAACTAATTTTTGAAGCGGAGTATAAAGATTGTCTGGTCATAACATTCTAACACCCCAAAAAATATGAGATTATCTAGTTTAGTTTTCTAAGTTTAATATCTCTTTTGGATTTTGTATTAGAATTAAATTATCACTTTGATACAGTTCATCCCCATACTTCTCTTATATCAATCACATTATCCTATCTATATTTCTCGTGAAAAAAAATCTCATCCAATCAAATAGTGCCACATAGAAAGGAAACACCTCATCAAATTGCAAAAAATACTTATATATTATTGTAATATGCTTGACATAGATGGAAATTTTAGAAATATAATAATAGCAATAAGGTTTGAGATAGTTTTCTCTAGGCACAATAATAAATTTCGCATTTGACGTTTATATTTTTTTATTAATTTAGTCAATATTTTTTTAAATTAAATTACTCTTAATTTTTAAAAAGAGTTAAATTTTATCATCAATCTTTTAAAAAAAATGGAATGAATTTTTTTTATATAAATACATTAAATTTTCAGACATGATAGCTTACGTGATAGTCTATATCAATTTTATGTTAATTTTTTAAATTTTTATGAAATTTTCATGATTTTTTATTTTTTAATTTTTTATTTCTTAAAATTTTTTATATTTTAAAATTATTTATTGGCATGTCATATATGACAAATAATATCATGCAAGCATGAAATACACGTGGGTTATCTTAAAGATTATCATGCCAACATCATAAAAAATTTAATATTTTAGTCAGTATATCTGTTAAAAACGATTTGATTCTTTTTGAAAAGTTAATGATAAAATTTAATTCAAAATAAAAATAGAAATTTAAATAGATAGAAAATATAAGTTTTGAAAGAGTTAAAATTTTTTTTAAATCATGTTATTGTAATTTTTAAATTTTAAAAAATTTATGAGTATTTATATATTTTCATATATTTTATTTAAAGCTCAAATTTATGTTGTTTGTCAGTTTGAAAAAAAAAAAGAAAAAAGAGTTAGAAAAATACTCTAGGTTTAACTATTAAGTTCCAAAGGTTAGTAAGAGAAAGGGTGATCGAGTCGGCAGCAAGCAAAAGATGAGTAGTCGGCGAGGGCCACCGAAGCACCAAAACAGCTACGCCTGGAAGCCAAACGCCGGTGTTAAAATCAACGAGAAGGTAAATAAATACTAGTTTTTCTTTTAATGTTTTAATCACATTTTTTTATTTAATTTCTAAGAAATTCATTTTTTTAATAGGAAGTTGGAGGGAAGCTAAGGCCTTACTCTGAAATAACTGGAGTTTGCCCTCGATGCAAAGAACAAATCGATTGGAAACGTCGTTACGGCAAATATAAACCCCTAACGGAGCCTGCAAAATGGTATGTTCTTTTCGGAGTAATAATGGGTTTTTGTGGATTTTTATTTATTTATTTATGGATTGGTTTTTGGCAGTCAGCTTTGCTCCAAACGTAATGTGCGTCAAGCCTATCATAATCTTTGTTCTGGTTCGTTTCCTCTGCTTTTAGTTCTTTGCTTGTTTTGATTCTAAAGTTGCTATTTAAATTGAGCAGACATATTTTGCTAAAATGTATTTATTTTATTGAAATTAATAAAATTGGGATGGATATTTTGTTTTAGGATGTGCTAAGGAGCGAAAAGTATGTGCAAAGTGTCGATGTCGCGTTAATCAAATAGTTGGGAGGTTTGTTTTTGAATCTTTTGAGAAATTTATGATTTCTCATTTCCACTGCATATATTTCGGGTAAAGATCAAATGCCGAACTTATCATTTTGTGTTCATATAGGGATTCTGCGGAGGTTGAAGAAGAGCAAAAGATGCTTGAGGAGGTTGGTTTGGAATTATATCTTTTCTTATTTATTAGTTGCTTTCAGTGTTAGATGTTATGTTTGCTTTGATGGTTGATTTTCACGAATGTTGTTTTAGGCTATTAAAAATGCTCGAGAGAGGGATAGAAGAACATTATTACGTGCTGTAAGTGTCCAGTGATGATTCTCTTATTGCTTTCAATCGTCCGCTACTGATAAATTGAACTCTTTGCATTGGAATAATTTGCAACTATTTGATGATAGTAATCATTATGGTTCATGATTATGCTAATAATTAGGAGTTCTATCCAATTAATTATTACTTTGGTGATGCATAATAAAATTTTAGTGGATCCAAACTTCTGATAAAGCAGTAACATAGAAGGGATTTACCTTTATACTATGAGATTTCAGTCTTTTCCTGATTGTGATTGATTGTAAGGGTTTCTTGATTGAGGTCGAAATGGCTTACCCTGAAGTTGTGATTGTTGATGAGTTCTTGTGATTGTAAACTATAGTAAGCTCTTTGTAGCTTACACCTCTAGGTTAATAATCTCTTGATGTAACAGGAGAAGGAAAGACTAAACTAATGCTTAGAAGTTACATTAGGCTTTATTGAATTGAATTTACCTTGTTTGAGATGATATGGTTCTTTCTGGCAAGATCCGATGGTGCTAGGATATTTGAATCTTAGACCAACAATTGCCATTGGATGTTAGCTATTTCATAAAAAAGATATATCTTAATTAGATAAACAAATCAGTCTTTATTAGTTTGACAAGACATACAAAATTTCTTCTTGCATTTCTTATGATTCGTCTCTTGCTTCTGCTTGAGTGAGAAAATGTAATAGGCATGTATTTATTTTTGGACAAGTTACTTAAAATCAGTATGCAGATCAAGGTTGATAATGCATTTATTCTGTCATCAACTTAAACATCAAGGAAAGGAGAAATGTAATTGGGCTCTCTAAGACTCAGTGCAGATGGAATTCAGCAGTGCTTTTGAATATGTTGAATGTACCTCCAATATACCATTATACCTCTGCATTGGCAAGTTCTAAGCTGAGTGGGACATATGTACTTGGAGTTACTCTTCATATATCAACATTGCCATCCATTCCTTTATCTGTTGTTATTTTCTGGTGCTTTGTTCTGTCAAATGCCTTAATGCTTACCTTACTTTGTTGTAACAGATGGATAAAAATAGTTTTAAAAGTTCATCAAAAACCACAACCAACAAAGAAAATGGTAGAGTGGGTGAAATATTTCCTTCTACATCTCTTGAGCAGTATGCCAAACTAGGTAGAAAAGATGCTGGAAATCATGGTGATCCATATGACTCTGGGAATGATGACATTAATGACCACAGTGATGATGAAAATGATGGTCAAGAAGATGAAAATGAAGATAGAGAGGATGATGAAGATGACAAAGAAGAACCAAGTGCATAACTGCGAAGACTGAATAACTTATGCAGGATAAGGAATCTGTGCGTACCCCAGAATCTTTAATAGTTTTCGTCGACCTCTGCTCTAGACTGTTTTCCAGTTATAGTTTTGCGATGGTCGTATCTTTTAACCATTCTTTTTGGTCGTAAGCTTTGATGGAAACACATGCCCTTACCCTACAGCTTGTGGTAAAGATGTTCTGTTGGCTTAACAAGTTCTTACAATTGTCTTAAGATTTGTAAACCTCGTAGAATATAATTCATTATGATGATATTACCCGTTAAAACTTCTTAGCTGAAGATGATGCTTTTGTAATTCTTGTGGCATGGATCTACTTCTGCCCATTATCTTTTACCTTTTCTCTCTCTTTACAAGCAATGTTATTAAACTAAGCAACAATTGGTTCATACACCCCTCTAAAACACCATGTGAAATGCATCTCGTCATTTTTCTATCCTTCCATAAGTTATGGTAGCTTATTTTTTTATTGCTGAGGCATTGAAAGTGCTTCCAAGTATCCAGATCATTGCACCAACTGCAATTAAACGCCACTTTATTAAATCAAGCCATTAACAATAACAATGTTCACCACTTCGAGATTGTCAAAGACGAATAAAATTCCAAGTTGTCCCTATTGGAGGGGGAAAAAGTAGAATTTTGTAAGTCAAACATCTAGGGATGAGTTAAGGAAGTAAAACAACCTGAAAATCCAAGTGGCCAATCAAGTCAATACTCAATAGCTCTTGGGATATAATGAAAAACTTGATGGTTTGATAGCTCCTCGTACAAAGCTCAACCTCAACCAAGAAATGCAGAAACCAAGTGTGTCGAAATCTCGAAAATGGCTTCCTGCTGCCCTTCCTGTAATGCTATGTCTGTGTGTGCTTGGAAGCATCCTAATGGCTGCAATCTTAAGCTCCAACATCTTCTATTCCCAGCTACTCTTCAGATCCACCACTTCCGTGGCCAGTGTCTCCCGAGGCCAACTCATCTTGCCTCATTCACTTCTGAATCAAATCGCTGATTTACAAAGCCAAGTGGGAGTTCTGCTGGAGCAGTTACATGTTGCAAGTGCAGAATCCAAAGCACTAACAACGTTTGCGGATCAACTTCTACATATTGCCACATCTTTAGACAAGTTTGCAGAAGCCCTATCAGATTTCTACGACAGCAGTTCGTCCGGTACAAATGAAGTCAGCAGTGTAGACGAAGACTTCAGCGACCCTGATGAAAGTGAAATCAACCAAGGATCAGATACTCATAGTTTTAACTCAGGTGAGCTTCATAACTTCACCGCTTTGAAACCAAATAGACTGATTGGGAAGAAAAACTTCCTTGGGGTGGAAGCTATTAGCCCAACTGTAGGACTCCTTTGTGCCAACATGGCCTCAAATGTAAATCGCTTTATGGGTTATAAGATCTATAGGATGTGCCCTGATGACTGGGACATCGCTCAGAAGCTTATGATCAGTGGCTGCGATCCATTACCAAGAAGACGATGCTTCTCGAAAACACCTCCACGTTACAGTAAACCACTTCCAATAAACTCGTCCCTTTGGTCTCAACCGGCTGACACCAACATTATGTGGAGTCACTACAAGTGCAAAGATTACTCCTGTCTTGTGTCTAATGGAACAATAGGCAAAAGAGGCTTCTTCAAATGTTCAAACTGCTTTGATCTTTCGAAAAGAGGATGGGAAATCCCAACCAACGAATCAACTTCAGCTGAATTCACCATAGATGAAGTTCTTAGATTGAAGCCAGGAGAGATCAGAATTGGACTTGATTTTAGCCCCACAACCGGCACATTTGCTGCACTAATGAAGGAAAGAAATGTAACGATTGCATCAGCTACCCTAAACTTAGGGGCTCCTTTTAATGAGGTGATTGCACTTAGAGGCCTCTTACCTCTTTACCTATCAATTGGCTCAAGACTGCCTTTCTTTGATAACACACTCGATATTGTACATTCTACCCTATTTTTAGATGGGTGGATGGGAATAGATCTTCTTCAGTTTGTACTTCATGATTGGGATCGTGTTCTTCGACCCAAAGGACTTCTTTGGGTGGATCGATTCTTCTGCAAAAGAGATGAGTTGAAGATGTATTTGGATGAATTTTCCAGGCTACACTACAAGATGCTACTGTGGAGAGTTGTTCCAAAGACAGATAAATTGGAGGATAAGTCTTTCTTTTCTGCTGTATTGGAAAAACCACTTCGATCATAAGCTAAATTTACTTGAATTTATAGATTGAATTTTAGCATTTTCTTTTCCTGCTATTCTTCAAAAAGATCTTTACCCATTTTGTTGGTTTGTATATTAAGTACAGAACAAAAGCAGAAAATTCAGATGTTGGGTTCATTCTAACATGCATGTCATCAAGAAACAGGAAAATCAATGGCTGGATAAGTTGCAACCTAAGATGTATATTATTATGTCCCCATATCATAGTTGTGATATATCTAACCACCTCGTTAGGATAACCACTTAGATTTCTCAATTGAAGAATTTTATATGTATATCACGTGGACCACCATCAAATCACATTAAAATCCATTTGGAGACTTTTCTTATTCTATCCAATAAAGACTCCCATAATTTTACTACTTCCTCTACAAAGTCTAGTCATATTCAAGAAATCTACAAGCAACTTTTTCGTTACTGAAATTTCACTCTTCTTTTATCTTAACTCTCCAAAACACTCTTAATTACAACTAACAACTTTCAACATTTTATATGAATCATCTCTAATCTTCGATACCACTTTTTATATCAATAATTAGGGTTGTCTATAAAAACTAGAGCAAAAAATTGTATCTTTACCTCACAAAAACAACCAAACATGTCAAACCAAGACATCCTATCTGACTTCCAACAATAGTACGACTCAGCTGCCTCCTCTATTTCGTTCAACGCTGGCAACCATCCCCAACAATCGAACCAAGGGTTCCAAACAATGCCACCTTAAAATCAATATGCCTATCATGATGAGTGTTCCTACAATGACCCCTATTATTTTGGTTATCGAACGTCCCTAGCAAAACTGTCCCCATATTACCCCGCAAGAAAACCTAGCAGTACAAAACATCACTCCAACTTGCAACAGTATTATCGGATTTTATTTATTATGTAAATGGTAAAAATAAAAGGTATACATTATGAATAAATTAGTTAAATTTTAATATAATATATTTGAAAAGTATAAAAATATTTATTTATCAAAGTCAAAAATATTTTAAGCATTTTAAAAATTATTACTAAATAGATATATAATAAATTTATGTTGAATATTTTCAATATATATATTGTTTTAATAATTGCAAATGAAAAGTTATAAGTAACAAAAAATTATGTCACTTGGTTATTAACCAAAATTATCACTATTTATAGTAATGAGTTATGTATCTTAAATTTAAAAGTTATATCTCTTAATTATTAACAAATAGTCATAATTATTCAAGTAGATATATATTGAATAATTATGTTTTTTGCTAAAGCAATTACTATCTATTTAGGTGTTATGCCCTTATAAAGAGAGACGAGACCTCCTAGTGAACTTTCGTTTATATGACACTAAAAAATATATAAACAAAATTTCTGTCTATTCTCCCACCATCTTGCATATTCCTAGATTGTTCTATAAAGAATTATTGCAAGAATTCTTTACAGAAATCAATATCCTTGTTATGTTTCGCTCAGTGTTTAATGAACTATTTCCGTTAGTGCAAAACGTAGTCAGCCATTGGGCTTCATTGTATCATTGAGGCTTATTTGTCTATAACACTTTTGCACACCATAGTATAGATGGGAGCAAGTAGAACCTTAAAGAAAATGGCATTGATACATGCCTTGAAGCCTTTGTTAATTTCTTATAAGTTTATTTTATCCTCACACACCAACAATTTATAGATTTGAGGAATTATAATGAATGTTACATTTCTAAATATTTTACTACTTAATTTATATTATTTTTAAAATTCAAATCTAAATTAAATTTTATATATTTTTATTTTTTAAAATATTGAATTTTTTAATATTTTAATTTTTTTTCATATTTTTTAAATTTCATTTTACAAAAATGAGCAAGTGGTACAATAGAAGGTACTAACCTGGACAAAAATAAATTATGTAAAGGTTATCAAATTTAGGTTTCCAATAAAAAAAAGTCGGATGGTACAGTCAATATTAAAACTAAATTGATATAAATATGTGATCTCTGAATTGATAGCATCTTTTGCAACTAACCCTCAAAGTCAAAAGCATTAAGAAGTAATATCACGAATTCTCTAAAAACGATGTCTTTAAGTGACGACAGTGGCAAGGTTGTGAGATCCTTTGAGGATTGGGACACTATGGCTTCCTTTGGATTGGATTTTACCCATGGTGAGATGGAATATTGGGTGAATATTCATTTTCACTGCGCTAGTTTTTTGTTTGGAAGATTTGAGGTGCAGTGCAATTGAGCACTCTCACCACACTGCTACTCTCAATTTTCACTAGAGCTAAAGGTGCCAATGGAGAAAAAACTGAGCTCAGATTCTTTATTACCCTTGTTCTTTTTTTTTTTGAGTTTTATAGAAAGTAAAATATTATTAGATATTATTATATAATTTTTATATAACAATTTAATAAATATATAAATTTATTGTCATAAATATATAATTTTAATTATTATTTAATATAAAATAATTTAAATACGTTTTATTATTTATTATTAATATACTTTAAAAATATTTAAATTTTATTGAATATGATTTTTAATATTTTAATTATCATTTTATAAAAAATAAAATTTTATTTTATGTTATATTATTTAATATTTATATAAATTTAATTATTTATTTTATTATAAATACATTGTAAACTAATGTCTATAATGGCCATTTTTTATTCTCATCTCACCGCTACAGCTACGTTTGAATCTAAACACATATCCACCGCTATTTCTAATCTCATCGCTACAGTATCTAATCTCACCACTAAAGTAACTAATCTCACCACTACCATTATTTTTAACCTCACCGAAGATAAACACACTGCCCATCCAAACTAAGCTTAAGAAGGCCAGGTTTAAGGAAGGGAATGGTGAAGATGTTGTACCTACGTCGCCACCGTCTTGGAAGGATAAGCTTTTAGGGGGAGCATCATCCAGATCTGACAAGAGTAATTATTATGATGATGAAATTGATGGAGGGTTTGTGTTGCTGGAAGGAGACGTGACAAAATCCACTGTCATTGGGATCCCGGCAATCAATTTTTTAAATTGCATTCAGCAAATTCTCTTCAAAGAGATGGAAAGGATGGTGGTCTTAAAACTCCTAGGTTGAAGTATTGGCCATGTTACCCTCCATGACAGAGTCAGTAGCCTTTCAAAATTCTCAAAACCCTTCAATCTCATTAATATAGAAAATGGATACTTTTTGGCTAAGTTCCAAAGTGTTGATGACTATGATAAGGTTTTGACTCAAGGGCCATGGATAGTTTATGGTCAATATATGACAATCCAACTGTGGACCAAGGATTTAAGCCTGTTGCATCCTTACCCAAGTGTGGTCATGGCTTGGATTAGATTGTCGGGGCTTCTAGGGGATCATTTCCCAGAATCAAAGTTTACATTAACCTTGATAGGTTGATTGTCTCACAAGTGTTAGTGAATGGAGAAATCCAAAGAGTGGAGCGTGTTGTAAATATGGGAATAATAAGGATATGTGTCCGACGATGGTTGTGGACCGAAATCTTAAGGAATGAGTTGAACGGATGACGGTTGTAACTAGAGAAACTAATAAGGAAGACGGTGGATCGTTAGGTACGGCGTATGACCCTAGATGTGTTGGGAAATATGCCCATATTATAGTAAATATATAACTGTTTTCTATTGATTTGAATGATGACTAAATAAATAAAGTTAATTTCACATTTCACTATTATGTCTTTTGTATTTATGTCTTGTATATCTCACATATATAGCGAAATTGTGACAAGTAAATATTAGTTCATTGATTGTCTAAAATTCAAACTAAAGATAAGTGGCATTGTAAAGAACATTTACATTGTAAGAAAGATAACTTACTTTAGTAGATAATCTAAATGAGCCCGTAATCTCGTAAAAGAATCAAAGTGAGCATTTCATTCAAATACTGAGAAGGATTATTATGCTGTTTAGAATTCCAATTCGGGAGATGGCTAGTCTTGGCTATCAGAGTAGTTGACTCCATGAGTAGAGATATAGATGTATTCATTAGTACAATGATACATTGGGCTGGACCCAAGATGAATTAATTCTGAATCCGTTTGTGAATTAATTCACTTGTGGCATTGATGGTGTGATTTACCTAAATCCTGAGTTAGTCACTGACCATGCGTATGCAACTCATCTACTTTGATATAAACGAATGCTTATGCTCTAAAGATGATCAAGCCCATAGCCGGTATGTTGGGTACATGAATTGTGTATGGTATGGCTTTACTAGAAACAATGGAATTCATAGCTCAATTAAAGAGTTAATGAGATCCTCTCATTGGCATTATGTGGATTGATAAATATGGAATGTGACAACGAGTTACTTGTTCTAGAACGAGCAATTTATCACAGTCATTTGCTGACAGTGATCATATTAATCGTTAAGAAGACACAATGGTGACAATGAGATAAAATATGATTGTATTAAGTGAACAGATTTAACTAAAAAGAATCAAGGATATCATATGAGGGTAACACACACATGACGAGGTCATTGGACAAAGCAGTTGGATGAATTGTTTTCGTAAAGAGTATACAATAAGAATTTTTCAGTTATGGTACTTCTTATGGATTGACTCCATGACTAAGTAATTGCGAATTATCAGAACGATGCCTCTGGACATAATTGCAATCACTAGAGCGTAATTGTATATGTCTGATTGGTCCCTCTGCTAGTTCCACAAAAGCTCGATCGGACTGCATGTGAATAGAAGAAAATTCTACGACTTTGGGAATAATATAATTGAGTATATTTATTTGATGTGGAATTACATTAGGTGGTCGTAAGAATTGTTCAACTAGAGAATTTGATTAAAGAATTTTCTTGAAAAGTTATTTTGGAAAATCTAAGTGATTTTTGAAAAATTTAATTTTGATCAAGTAAAATTAAATTAATCAAATCAATTGAAATTAATATGATATTTTTGGAAGTTAATTTTCAAGTCAGACAATTGGCCCAATGGGTAATTCAACTTAAAAATTGGACCTGATATTGTAAATTAGGCCTAGGAGCCCAAAATCGAGACCAAGACCCAAAAATTGGTCAAATCGGGCCAACAGCCTAGCCAATGGCTAGACTGGACCGATCGGGTCATCGATGACCCTGACCAAACCAGCTCGGGGTGTCGTAAAGGTGTCACACCTGTATCATCGGACATGGCAATGCCGATGGCTATGACGGCGACGTCCTGGTGGCTAGCGACGGTTGGTTATCGGTGGTTGAGTAATGGAAGAGTTACACTCCTACTAGGACTTTACCAGAGAATTTGATTTCAGATTAACTATTCTAGAAAGAATATTATTTTAATAGTTTAATATTCAATTCAATTTAATACTTATCTTAATATTTTTTTATTAATTTAATATTAATGTGATTATCTTAATATTAAATTAAATTTAATATTAAAGTGATTAAGTTTAATCATAGTTGAACTCTCTAAACTCTCTCTATATAAAGAGAGTCTTGGGTCATTATTTACACAAACTAGAATTCAAGATAAAGTTGTAGAGAGAAAATTCTCTGAAGAGATTATTCTAGAAAATTTATAAAGATATTTTTTTGATTTACAACTTAACCCAAAAGTTTAGAGAAATTGCAAAATTATCCACTGGTAGTTTTTGTGAAACATTTTCAGATTCGAAATGAGCCCACACTTGATAGACGTGAGCTTGAAGTTAGTGGAAAAGGCTACTCAGTCGAAACGCTCATCCTAGAAAAATAAAAAAGGTACAATTTTGATTAAGTGGTTATTACTTTAGATATCACAACCAAGATCTTGTTTTGGAAAAAAATTAAAACTCTGGTTTTTCCCTAAATTTATTTTACGCTGCGTTTTCCAAACCCATTTTTTCCAACAATTGGTATCATGAGCCAGGTTGTGTTCTATCTATAAGCATAAACAGATAATCAAAATAAATTTATCTTCTTCTTGAATGATTTGATTACATAGAAAGTGACATTATTTAGATTTTATGCATGTTTTGAGTTATATATGGGAATGGATGCGATATTATATATTTGTTATATAATTTTTTTATTGCCGAGGTTGTGGTTCTTAGGAAATAGACTGTGGACTATCGTCTTCACGTAGGGCTATTTTTTTTATCTTGTGAGCCAAAAACGGACATAGGACTTAAATGCAATTTTTCCAAAAAGAGTCCATGATGAGGAAAAGATATGATGCCGGTTGAAAACCCAAGGAACGCCTCGTAGTGAAAAATCGTATAATTTTATTTTTCCATTTATTTTCTGGAAATAAAACCATGAAAACCTTGGCTGGCAATTTTATTTTAATTACCTATCTCATTATATATCTGTTTTATAATTGTTTATAATATTTATATTATGTAATGTTAGAATTGTGATATATATATATATATGAAATGATCCACAGTTGATTGATTAAATATAAGAATTGTGGTAATGAGAAAATACATGTGTTTATTGTTCTATTCACTTCTTTAGGTTATTCGATAACTGTGAGAAGTGTGGTAATGAGCAGGCGTATGTCTAGGTTGGCTCTAGTTAGGAAATGCTTGGTTTTTAAGTGGTCAAATTTGACTCACCTCCCTTTCCTGGGACCTTACCTGGTGCACAATTCGAATCCATTTCTTCAGTTTTTCCCTTAAAATAAAAAAATGTGGAAAATCAAAATTATTTGTTTTTATGATTGATTGATTCTTGTGAATGAATGTGAATATTATAAAATTTGTCATAGCATGCCACGCATATATTGGAAGCATGTCACTTGGATTAGGTAAGAATGCCACTAAGACTATTATATGATCATTCTTGAAATTTGGGATAACAAACCTTGAATGTTTTTAAAATATTTAGTGGGAGAGAGTCCTTGAACAAGACCTATAGTCTCCATTGATGGTCCCTAAGTGATACCATGATAAAGTTTCGAGCTGGTTTCGAGTCGGTTCCTAACCTTGCTGCACCCTAAGGCAAACTTTGTCATGTGGGTTCACTAGATGAGATTTCCTTTTAAGGACAACTAGTCATGCATGACTTTCAGAGAGATTATCGTAATATGACTCACAAACGAAAGCATGTTCATGATGAGTGTTTAGCCAATGGTTACACACTTAAGATCATCTCTTATTAAATAGTTTCCCAAGAAATGATATTTAAGCTAGAGATGATAGCCAAACATTAAACAGTCGTTAGTTCGTGTGGCGTCTAGAGAATTAAGATTCAGGAACTGATTGGATGTAATCCATGTTCTTCCTAATTAATCATGGGACCCCAAGGCGACATGGTTGATGGGTGTGAGAATGTAACACCCCATTTCTCTGAAGTGTTGGAATAGTGGTTTCGGGTTCACAAATCTGATGTGTGAGTCCGTAAATATTATTATTTAATATTTACGAATAATATATGGTGCAATAATACAATTTGATTTAATGATTTTTGGATAAATGGAAGAACAATTAGGTTCAAGTGGTAAGATCCTAAATTCAAGTGTTATTAAGGTCGTATTAAAGTTTCGTTAAGAAATTTTGATGTTTAAAGGGTTAATTAGGTGAAAAGGACTAAATTGAAAAAGGTACAAAAGTTGAGTTCTATTAATTAAAGGTGTCTAATAGCTATGAAAAGGTGAATTGTTGGACTTAGTTGGTAACTATATCAAATGAATTGTTGGTGGATGGTTTTGGGTAATTAAAAGCTTGAAATTTGGTTGATTTTTAAATGGACAAAATTAGAGTTTCATAATTAAATTAATTAAAAGAAACAAAAAGGCCTAAATGCTATCATCTTTTTGGTTTTCTCAAACACAACCGAAAAAACCATGGATTTAGGAAGGAAGCTTTTGGCCTTGGTGAAATTTCATGCATGGTATGGTGTTGTTGTCCTGTTTTTAATAATTTTTATGTTTTTAAGATCGTTGCAAATAGGTGTAGCTAGCCCATACCTTCGTTTTTTAAATTGTTAAAGATTTTGAATATTACCATTGATGAATCCTTATGATTTTAGATGTTAAATGATGAATTTGAAGTATTAGTTGTTATTTATAAGTATTTTGTTAAGTGATTTTTAACGAATTTGACAATTAGGGATTAAATTGTTGAAATAGTAAAAGTACAAGGATTTAATGTGTAATAAAAGAAAAAATGGGCTGTAGTAGGGTCTCAATAATTCTATTAAGCTTAAATTTGAGTAAAAATGGTTAATTTGCATGTTTTAGGCTCAGGGACTAAATTGAATAAAAGTAAAATTTTGCGGGAAATCTTGTAAAAATGTCAAAAAGGAATAAATTGTATAAAAGGAATTGGTTTTCTGGCTAAATTAAAATTTTTAATTTAGATTAAGAATGAGTGGAAAATCGAGTATAAGAGAAAATTACCAAATAGCCCATGAACTTAAGCATTGCTACAATTTAGTCAAGTAAGTTCGTATGATTAATTAATGTTTTATTGTTATATTGAATTATATTTTCATGTATTATGAAATCAAATGTGGAAATCCAACAATGTTTCGATGATTATTGAGTCCCGTTTGAACCTTAGGAATACGTAGGATACAAATGACATGTCATTAGGGTTACCATGTCTCGAGTGCTGGTCTTAAATGTCCTACCGATGGCTAATGTCCTATATTTGTTGCGGATACTCAATAGCTTGTGTGAGTAGCATCGCGTAGCTTACATTCTGACCTCCAGCTTGTGTGAGCAAACCAATTTCACAGCTCGAGTGAGAAACGATGTAAAGGATAAAGGAAATGTTACAACTATATGTTTAGCACACTTTGTGTGAGCTTTCCTGCGTATCTAATGTTATTCTAAATGGTCCAACGGGCATGAAAAGGAAAAGAATGGTAAATTTTCAAATGAACTATGACATGAATGTACGAAAAGAATTGAATTGGAAATGTTCAATGAAAGTATATCTGTGTTCATGAAAAGTGTAACACCTCCTAACCCCAAACCGTTACCGAAACGAGGTTATGAGGCATTACCGGACATATTAGACAACTTATTAATAATTTACAATTAATATAACTTTTATGGTATAATATAATAATTGAGTCCCTATCTTGAACTCTCAAAATTCAAGCACGTGTTAAAAGTAGAACGGAACTTGTTCGAATATTCTGAATTTTTTTTTTATAAAAATTTCGGTCTGCTTATTTTTACCTAAAACCTTCTGCAAATTCAAACTAAAACAACCAGCACCAATTTTTCACATTCATATAACTAATATTTATATCATTAACATAATTTCAACTTAATAACTATCATAGCATCATTCAAAATTGATTAAAAACTTCATTCATTTAACAACTTAATGTTCATGTATCAAAATATCATATACTTTTCTTACCATTTCATTTAACCATCTAAATCTTATAATTCAACCTTCACTACCCAAAGTAATATGCATATTCAAGTGACTATATAACACCTATATACATGCCACCTTTACCCAAAAGAAAAATATACATCACCAAATTTGTGTGTGAGTCGGGAATGTTCTGGATGCTAAACCGGGACACTTGACTTCTACTAACCTGCGCACGGAAACAACCGTACGCTGAGTATGGATATACTCAGTGATATTACCATAATTCAAATTATATCAATAATAGTAAAAACATAAATATTAAAATACCTAACAATTAATGTCATATGTACTAATTCATAAATCAATGTATTTTCTCAAACTTAAATTTATATCACTTATGAATATACATTTCATACTTTTCTCTTATTATCACAATTCCAATTTCAATTCGTAATTCAATTTATTTTTCTCGTTTCAATGCCTCAAATTCACATTTCAATTTTTCACCCTATTAACGTAACTCGGACTTTGGCGGATACACGGATCCAACCAAACACACCAATATGACACCCAGTGCCTCATCGGATAGTTTGAAGTAATAGTTGACACCCAGTGTCTCATCGGCCTAGCCAAAGTAAAGTTGGTACCCAGTACCTCATCGAATCTATCCGAAGAAATATAGTGACACCCAGTGTCTCATCGACTCGAGGTCGAAGTATCCCTGAACACTTCCAATCCTATGGCATGCCAACTATATCCGACTCAGCCCGACTAGTTAATAGGGTATTCAATTCACTTTCTCAATCCTATATCACTTTCAATTCACAATTCAAATCACCAATCATTTTTCAATCAATACGCTTTTCAAATAATTACATATTCCATAATTCACTTATTCAATTCAATTTGATTCAATTTGCATCACTTTCATTTTCACTCAATATTCATATCAATTTCACATACTTACCTCAAGTCTTACTTACCATACATAACAATAAAAAAATTCAGCAATCAATAATAATTAAAATTCGAATTATAGTAATACACACCGTAATTCTCCCGTTTTAGTACTCGATGACTTTCTCCTTTCCTTTCGATGCTGATGCTTCAGGTTCTTTGTTGGCTACGAAAATAATAATTTATAATCATCAATACAACATGATTCAATTTAATTCATGAGCCTAAACATGCAAATTTAACCATTTTTAATGTATATATATAATTTCACCATTAAGCTGTCTACTTGAGTCATTGTTACTAAATTATTTATATCTTGAGCTACGAAACTCCAAATTAATATCCGTAAATTTTCCTTAAAACTAGACTCATATATCTTCTAATCATAAAATTTCCAGAATTTTTTCTCTAGCCATTTAATACAGTTTATTCGTTAAATACTCCCCTGTTATTTCATTTGACAGTTCTGACCTCTCTCTACTAAAACTAAATTATATCATTGTACAAAACTCGAATAAGGTTATCGTTTATTTATTTTGAAACTAGATTCATTAAGGAGTTCACATATATAAATTACACTCCATAATATTTTTTTTTACAATTTTTAGTGATTTTCCAAAGTTAAAACAGGGCATCTCGAAATCACCCCGAACCAGTATTACAAAATTTCAAATATATCTTGATTCATCAATTAATTGCTTACACTGTTTCTACTATAAGAAACTAGACTCAATAAGCTTTAATTCCATATTTTTTTCATCCTCTAGTTCAATTTATAAAATTTTTAGTGAATTTTCAAAGTCAGACCATTGCTACTTCCCAAAACTGTTTTGATGAAAAATGTTAATAACCAAATTTATAACACCAATTCACACCTTATTCCTATTCAAATTTCATTTAAACTCAAATTTAACTATTAAATTTTCAACATATTTTCTTAATTCCGAATTTTCCTCAATCTAGTCCCTAAAACACAAAACTTATAGCTTACTTTGGAATTCAATCCTTATATCTATTCTAACTTGAATTTCGTTCAATTAAACCCCTATTTCATCATTTTATTCAACATGAACTTTGTTTAAAAACCTAAGAACTTCCAAACTAACAACTTAATTTCATCAAAAACTTGTTTTAAGACTTCTAAAATATCAAAATTATGAGAAAAGGACTTGATTGAGCTTACCAATTAACTCCAAGCTTCATAAACCTTATTTCCCCTTTTCTTTCTTCTTTCCTTTCTTTCTCTCCTGTTCTTCTCTGTTTCGTTTGCTTTCATTATGTTTCTTTTAACTTATTTGTTTCTTTTATATATAATAATATAATATAATATAATATAATATAATATAATATAATATAATATAATATAATATAATATAATATACTTAATTATTAAATAAATATATATATTTTTAATCAATAAAATCTTTGATATTTTCCACCTCAGCTATAGGAAATGGTTTAATTTCCTCTTAAGTCCTTCTAATTTTTCTTTAATCTATAATTAAACATTTACTCTTATTCAATTTAATCCTTTTTACTAATTACTCTAAATTAAGCTAAATTTACTTAATTAAAACCTAATTAAACACACTACTAGACTCATAAATATTTTTAATAATTATTTTCGAACTTATTTTACTAAGACGGAGGCCCGATAACAGACTTTTCTGGTGCCCACGGATTTTGGGTTGTTACAAAAAGGATGAATTTAAAAGTAGTATGTTTATGTACATCTAGCTTACCTCATGTTAATTCAAGTGAATTATGTGTTAATGCACTAACATGTGTAATGGGTAGTGCTTAGGTTTGTGCCAAGCTTATGGTTGGACTATATCATGCTTAATTTTAATTATATACATTGAAATGGTAAGTGTCCAAATTGAAATATGCTTATGTGTACGAAAAGGTTGTATGAATCAAAAGATATATTTTCTTATGAAATGACTTATCACGTGGTTGATCTTCAAAAAGTTATGTATAAATGCACTAATTTGTGTATTGATGATGATATTTAGGCTTTTGTCAAGCTTGTGTAATTGGTTGAAGTTTATGCTTATGTCTTGTATTATGCAAATGGTATGGGTAAGAAAAGGTAATGACACGGTAAGTTCATAGTTGAGATGCAATATGATGAAATAAAAGGATTGATGGGTTAAAGGATTTACTTATATGTGAGAAATTTACTTATGCTATAGATGAATTTACCTATGTCATGAATAAACACACTAATTTATGAATTGATAATGTTATTTAAGTTTATGCTAAGTAAATAAAATGGAAAGTAAGTAAATGGAATGGTAAGTAAGTAAATGGAGTGGTTCATAATCTTATGAAAATGTTAATGATTGTGTATTACGTCTTATAAATCCTATTATGTTAAGAATGAAAAATATATGTAATGTTGATGGATCTACTCATATGTTGAGTTAATAGTTATATAGTTTGATAAATCTTGTGACATTGGTATAGGTTTATATTTACCCTATAAAGTTCATTATTGAAATGGAATGTTATGTTAAAAGTTTATACGAGCTTACTAAGTATTCTTTACTTACGAAATTACTTTCTTTTACTCTATAGATTGTCAGAAGCTCGATTAGTTTGGAAGCTCGTCGGAGATCTATCATACCATCTAGCATAAATATTGATAGTCTTTTGATGTTTTGGCCAAGGTTATAATGGCATGTATAAGTGGACTTGTGTTGGTATCTAATTGAGAACTGGTTGATGATACTGGCATGTATAAGTTGTTTTGGTGCCATTTGATGTTGGTTGGTTGATTAGTGTCATTTTGGTACACATAGATGCCTTACTAGTATGTGTTATTTTGGTAATGTGTTAATGCATGTTTGAACGGCCAAAGTGGTATGTGATGAATTAACCTCAATATGGTCAAGTTATGGTATGTTTTGAAAATGTTGAACTAAATGTTTATGATTGAGAAATGGTCAAATAGGTATATGTATTGCTAGGTTTGTATGCTTGCTTTTGAGGTGCCTTATGTGGAAAATTGGTTGAATGGATTTGGTTAGTTGAATTGGTCATTTTATGAATGTTTTGGTATGTTTGTGATGCCTTGGTCATGAGAGCAACTAGCTTGTAGGTACATGCTTGTAATGGTGGTGGAAAAGGCTAGATTTTGGCCAATTTCATGTCCATACGGTCTAAGACACCGGCATGTTTCTCAACCGTGTGTGACACACGGCCGTGCAAAATAGCCGTGTGTCCCTTGTAGGTTTCAAAGTTTGCAAGTCAAGTAGTTACACGGCCTAGCACACGACCTGGAAAACGGGCGTGTGAGGCCATTTTGAGAGTTACAAAGCTTAGCACATGGGCGTGTGGTTTGGCTGTGTGACTCAATTTCAAAAGTGACATGGGCACCAGCATGGGCTGGGGCATGGCCATGTGTCCCTATTTTGATTGTTACACGGCTTGAGACACGGGCATGTATCTCAGTCGTGTGAGTAACACGGCCTGACCATACAGCTATGTGATCCCTGTAGTTCAAATTTTCTAACTTTTACATGAAATTTTTGATTGATTCCAATTTAGTCTCGAATTGTTTCTATTGCATTCTAGGGCCTCGAGGGCTCGATTAAGGGATGATATGCATGTAATTAATGATTTATGCCATGATTACATTGATGTATGAGATGTATGTTTTAAAGTTATATTTTTATGGTAATGCTCTGTAACCCTAATTCGACGACGGATACGGGTTAGGAATGTTACAGAGAATGATCATAGTAATGAATTTTTTTAAGGTTTTAATACAAGACATATGCATTATACTGCATTTTTTATATGTTGTTGAAATGAAAAATATTTGCTTAATACAAAGATAGTAATTAGTGAAATCTTTATTTTTTCAGTTCAAATATGTCTCTTACTCCTCTCATTAGCATTCTTACTGAGAATAAATTAAATGGGGATAACTTTTTAGAATGGAAATGAAACTTGTTGATAGTTTTCATCTGTGAGAAACACAGATTCGTTCTTGACAAAACGTGCCCTTCTAAAGCTCAACCAAAAATGAGAAATCACTGGACAGACTCTGACTCGATTGCTCGATGTTAAATGTTAGTGAGCTTAAGTAGTGTGCTGTAAAAGCAACATGAGAATTTCTGTATTGGCAAAGAGATCATGGCAAATTTGGAGGATTTACTCAGAGGCCAAGTCGCATTGGTTCGACAATCTGCTATTACAAAATTGATGAATTCTCAATAAAATATTGGCACTCCGATCAAAGAACATATGCTTAAGCTTATGAGATTCTTTGCGGAAGCATAGGTCAATGGCGTTGAACTAGACTTGAACACTCAAATTGAAATAGAGTCAGATCCTTAATCAATGAGTTTGCTGGTTTTAGGGTCACTTACAACTTGGGAACAAGGTCCTTACCTTGACTTAGCTTATGAAGGAATTACAATCCTATGAGTTGATGTTGGATGGTGGTAAGTCGGTTCAGGAGAAACTTGAGGCAAACTTAGTTGTGGGCCTCTTATCCTCTAAGAAGAAACAAAAAGCTAAGGGAAAGAAGAAACCGACTAAGGCTTCAGTTTCACCTCATGTGGATAGGAAGAAGGCTAAGAAGTCAAAAAATCATAAAAAGATCAAATGTTTCTTCTACAACAGGAAAGGGCATTTCAAATCAAACTGCAATGAGTATTTGGATTACCTAGCCGAAAAGGGAAAATGTATTGAACTCTTTGTGGTTGAAGCTTGCTTAGTGGAAGAATCAATTGACAATTGGGTTATTGATTCTGGAGTCACTAACCATGTCTGTGTTTCTTTATAGGGGTTCAGCGAAATGAGACGTCTGTGTGACAGGAGCCTTTCGTTGCAGACCAAAGATGGGAGGTATGTTTCAGCCGAAGCAGTGGGAGAAGTTATTTTACACTTTGATAGTTTTAGGAAGATTGTTTTAAAGAACGTGTTTTATGTACTTCATTTTTAAGAAGAATTTAATTTCTGTAGCATGTTTATTTTATGACAGTTATACAGTGACATTCAATAAAGAGATTGCTATTAACAGAAATCATTTTTTAAACTGTAATGGATGGATGGAAAATAATCTCTACTTTATTAAACCAAATAACTACTCGATGTTTCAAACTAAAATAGTGAATAAAAAGCTTAAAACTTCTCAGTCTAATGAGGGGAACCTATGGCATTTAAGACTTGGCCATATTAACCAAAAAATAATCACTAGACTCGTGAAAAATGGCCCCTTAAGTATGCTTAATGCAGTTAGTCTTCCACAATATGAATCTTTCTTGGAAGGTAAAATGACTAAGAGGTCTTTTAATGTTAAAGGGCCAACCAACCTTTAGAACTTGTGCGCACCAATGTAAGTGGTCTCATGAGCATCAGTGCCAAAGGAAGTTATGATTATTACGTGACTTTTATCAACGACTATTCTCAGTATGGATATGCGTATCTAATACACCATAAAAGTGAAACCTTTGATAAATTTTGAGAGTCTCGTGAGGAAGTGGAAAAGAAATTAGGTTTATCCATCAAGAATCTACGGTCTGATTGAGGTAGGGAATATTTGTCCAATGAGTTCTTAGGATACCTCATCAAGAATGTGATTTTATCCCAATTGACTGCGTTGGGCACTCCACAATAGAATGGCATAGTTGAGAGAAGTAATAGAACATTCCTTGACATGATTTGTTCAATGTTAAGCTATTCACAACTTCCTACTTTCTTTTGGGATATGCGATACAAATAGATTGCTATATTCTAAATGATATGCCAACCAAGTCTTCTTGTAAGACACCTTATGAATTGTGGCATGGAAAGAAACCCGCTCTAAATCACCTTAGAATATAGGGTTGTGCACTATACGTTTTGGATAATGATGTAAAGATGTAACATCCTAACCCCAATCCATCGCCAGAATAGGATTAAAAAGCATTACTAGAGATTACAGATCAAATAAATAGATATTTCATATTATATAACATTCATGTCAGAAACCAATCAAGATTAAACATATTGTCCCTTATACGAGCTCTCGATGCCCAAAATACAAGTTACAAACAAGTTGGGACTAGATTGGATACTCAAAGAATTTTTTGGAAAACATTGAAAATTTTTAAAGTTGCAGGGGATACACGGCCGTGTGGCTAGACCATTTGATCGCACGGTCAGGAGACATGTTTGTGTCTCAGGCCGTGTGGGCATTCGAAATAGGGACACACTGCCGTGTCTCAGCCTATGTTCGTGCCCATGTAACTCCCTGACTTGGGTCACACGGAAAAGTCACACGCCCGTGTGCTAGGGCGTGTTGAGCATACTGACTTGCACAATTTTAAAGATACAAGACACACGGTCGTGTCAGTGTGTCACACACGTCTGAGACACACATCTGTGTCTCTACCCGTGTGGACAAAAATAGGCCATTTCCAAGCCACATTTCTTACCCAATTTGGTACCAACCTAAACACAAAAATTTGCACATCCACAAGCCATATCAAGGCATTCAAATCAAGCTAAAAACAAGTATTAAACATGAAGTGTAACCACATACAACCAATGTGCCCTTAGGCACATCAAATGACAACTTAATGACATGTCAATCAAGTATCTCAATTTACCTATTTGACCAAGTTCATATATGTATATTCAAACCACATTTTACTTTCTTTCATTCTAACATATCAAACACACATTAATATGATAAGGCCACTTATATATATGCATCAAAATATACCAAATACAAGTTATTTAAATGGCTAGTCTCAACAAAACATTTATATATATCAACATTGGCCAAAATAACCTATACATGCCATTAGAACCAAGATTACTTTACTAAAAGTACCAAAAGAGCCGATGGGTAGTGTAAAATAGCTTCGACTAGCTTCCAACTCGAACGAGCTTCCAAATTACTATAAAGCGTGAAAAATAACACAGAGTAAGCATTTAAGCTTAGTAAGTTCGTATAATACATAATTTAACTTACCATTTAATCACATTTAAGGTAAGCATATAAACATATCCAAACCATTTTGGCAATTTAACTTACCATTTAATCACATTTAAGGCAAGCATATAAACATATCCAAACCATTTTGGCCAAAAGCCTAAACACATATCCTCAACATGTTAGCCATGTAATTCACATATAAGATTCAACACACATTGATGAATTCATCAAGTAATAACATTTCATGAATTTCATGTATATACTGGTAATAGTTCATATCAAACTCATATAATTTCATAATAGACTATAGTCGTTGAACCATTTAGAATATCGTTGGATACACGGGTAGTACACACGAAGTATACTGAACTATAATCCGTCAATTCATGTACATGTATGCTCATACGAGCTATAAACGGGAAGCTCATGTGAGTTGAGTATCGGGAAGCTCATGCGAGCTAAATAACAGAAAGCTAATCTAAACTGAGTATCGGGAAGCTCATAAGAGCTGTGGTGTGTTCGAGACACATGCAGGACCCTAACCAAATCAGTAACCCTAATGACATGTCATTTGTATCCTACGAATTCCTTAAGGTTCAAAAAGGGACTCGATAATCACCAGATATACGATTGGTATTTATACATGACAATTGTTCAATTCACAAATACTAAATCAATTTAACACATATTAATGTACAATTTAATTACATGAACTTACCTCGAAAAATGTACGTAGATACGAGGGCGACTAATCTGGTATTTTTTCTTTGCCTCGATTTAACTCCGTACTAAGTCTAACCGGATCTAATTGAGCAAAATAAACTTACTAATATCTGATGCTTCCATGGCTAGGGTTTCTTTTTTCTTTTTGGTGGTAGATGATGGTAATAGGTTTTTTATTTTATTTTATTTTATTTTATATCACTTAATTCATTAATTTCCAAAATTACCCTTAATAATTCATTAAATTTTCAATGATGACTATTCATGTTTAACCACTAAGCATTTTAATAGTCTATTTACCATATAAGGACCTCTAATTTCAAATTTTATAGCTATTTAGTACCAATAGTTATTAGAACTCAACTTTTGCACTTAATGCAATTTAGTCCTTTTCATCAAATTAGGTATGTAAATGGTAAAATTTCTTAACGAAATTTTTATACTGCATTTCTATCATACTGTAGATCATAAAATAATAATAAAATAATTTTTTTCTCTGACTTTGAAATTGTGGTGTAATACCCCGAACCCGAGACCGACACCGGAGTCGAACACGAGGTGTTAACAGACTTTAAACCTCTTATAAAAAATATTTTCCAGACACTGCCCAATCTGCGTACTAGTCGCTTTAAAAATCATATCTTGAGTTTCACAACTCGAAAATCAGTTTCGTGATTTTTCCCTGAAACTAGACTCATATGCCCATATACATATTGTTTTCTAGAATTTTTGGTCAGGCCAATTAGTACAGTTTATTAGTCAAAGTCTCCCATGTTACAGGGGTCGACTACACTGACCTTTGCGCATTACGACTTGGATATCTCCCTGCACAGAGCTTCAATACTGATGCCGTTTGTTTCTATGGAAACTAGACTCAGAGAGGAATCTATACATATATGGAATGACTCCTAATTATCTCTGGTTAATTTATAATGAATTTACAAAGTCAGAACAGGGAATCCAGAAACCGTTCTGGCCCTGTCTCACGAGAACCTGAATATCTCTTAACATACTGTCCATATAATTGCTTCGTCACTTTCCTATGAAAATAGATTCATCAAGGTTCGTTTACATAATTTATTCACTATTTAATTCCATTCTTACTATTTTTAGTGATTTTCCAAATCTACATCACTGCTGCTGTCAGCATCTGCCTTTAAGGTAGACTTTACCTATTTCATAGTTTCCGTGATTCAACTAGCCCTTTTAGCATAAATAGCACAATTTATGATAGTGATTAACCATTCCCATGGCCAATCCTTGTCAAGCATATCCACACCAAATGATTATAACATTATACTCAAACATATATAAACCATTTTCACATGGCTAACCAAAATCATACAAGTCCAAAGGGTCCATGACCCACAACAAACGGGTAGTCCTATACATGCCATTTCGAAGTTCAACCAAAAATTGTACCAAAAAGGGGGCTTTGATAGTGTGGGCGACTTCGACTTCAAGATCCCGAGTCCGATAGCTGGAGAACCAAAATCTATAAAACAGAGGAGCAATGAAACGGAGTAAGCAATTTATGCTTAGTAAGTTTTGAGCAAGGAATTCCAGCACAACAAAAGTATAGCATTCATTTAGCTAAACGGAATATTTCATAATGCACAAATTTTCGATATCATACTTGCTTCACATTACTAACCCTTATGTATATACACAAAAGATCAACTTAGCCAAAGGCCGGTAGCTCGTTTATCAACCGAGCGAATACTTATTTGTAAGGGCTCAACTAAATTCAAGCACATACGAAACATACCTCAATGTTGGGATGTTTCTAGAGTATAAACTGAAATTTTTACAGCAAGCTCATTCATTGCCAAATCACGTACCTTCGGAATTTAACCGGATATAGCTCCTCGTTCAAATGCCTTCGGGACATAGCCCGGTTATAGTAACTCGCACAAATGCCTTCGGGACTTAACCCGGATTTAGTAACTCGCACAAATGCCTTCGGGACTTAACCCGGATTTAGTATCTCGCACAAATGCCTTCGGGACTTAACCCGGATTTAGTATCTCGCACAAAGGCCTTCGGATCTTAGTCCGGATATGGTCACTTAGCACAAAGCCTTCGGGACTTAGCCCGGATATCATTCAAATAACCATGCACATTTAACAATAATTCATGGCACATTCGTATTTCATTTTCATTAGCAAACTCAAACACAAGACACTTATCATTCTTGCAATTTCGGCTCAATAGCCACACAAAAAGAGCATGATTTTGATTTGCTCAAAACATGATCTAATCAAATCTTAATTTAAGCTCTTTTACTCAAAAACTTACCTCGGATGTTGTTGAACGATTCTGATGGCTATTCGACCACTTTTTCCTTTCCTTTATCGGATTTAGTTCCCCTTTGCTCTTGAGCTTAATTAAACAAATAAATTGATTTAATCATTTGAGCATCGAAAAGAGGAACACAAGGCACTTAGCCCATATTTATGCATTAGACATTAAAGTCACATATGTATGGAATAATGAATCAAACTCAACATTTTAGCTAATTTTCCCCCTTGGCCGAATTTTCTAAGCCAAGACAAAAGCATCAATATGCTTGCCTCCAACCGAATACATGCAACACCAAATCTTCTTCCTATGGCCGAATATGCATGTCTATGTTGGGGCCGATTATATGCTTAATACTTCCTACAAGTATGGTTACTTGTATTGATTACAAATATCATCTTGTTTCAAGTTCAAAACTTGGCTAATACACACATATATACACTAGTAAAGCATCCTCTCCCTTTCCATCAATTTAACACATGCATTGCTTATTAACATACAAAAGTTATATTCGGCCTTAGCACACAACTTGCTAGCCGATTCTTCCCCATCTAGCAACCAATGCACATATGTGCTCACTAAAAAATGCTAAAAAGGAGATTCAAGAATCATCAATCCACCATCACATGCATCATTAACAAGCTTCATATTTAGCATGCAATGGCATTAACACAAAATCCACCTAGGCCGAATATCATCCCCATGACATAGCAAAGATTTGAACCAGGGGCTAATTAGAACTCAAGCTAGCAACTAAAAACATGCATGAATCTCATGGCACAACCTCAAACATACCTTAATCTAGATACAAGTATGGCCAAACCTCCTCCTAATCCTCTTCCAAATCAAACATGAAGCAAGAACTCCTTCCTCATTCCTTAGGATTTTCGGCCAATTGAAGATGAAAAAGGATGAACAAAAAAAAATTTCTCCTTTCTTTTCTTTAACTCACGGCAATGGGGGGGGAAAGACAACCACACACTTTGTTTTTTTGTTCCCATCATATTCCCTTTCATTATTTAATTTCCATGCTCATTATTTTATTTTTTTTCCACCCATGATGCACCAACACAACATGTCTATGACATGTCTTGCCCATCACCCTTGGTCTACCATGCTTGTCATGGCCGGCCACTACTTATTAGGGGGAATTTGACATGCAAGTCCCCCTTTTTTCCACATGCACTAATAGGTCCTTACGCATTGACCTATCACATTTTAAAATTTTCTCACATAAGTCCTATTGACTAAATTCACATGCAATCGGCTAAATCGAAGCTTGAAATTTTCACACATTCATAATTACATATTCTAGACAATAAATATCACATTCAAACATTTCGGTGACTCGGTTTAGCGGTCCCGAAACCACTTCCCGACTAGGGTCAATTTTGGGCTGTCACATGTGGTCCCGAAACTACTATTCTGATTTCACTGAAAACGGGCTGTTACAACTCTCCCTCTAAAGGAATTTTTATCCTCAAAAATCTTACCTGTAAAAAGGTTTGGATATTGCTTTCTCATAGTTTCCTCGGGTTCCCAAGTAGCTTCTTCTATTCCATGTTGCTGCTAGAGATTTTTTTCTAAAGTTACATTTTTATTTCTCAGTTCTTTCACCTCTCGTACTAGAATTCTGATCGGTTCTTCACTGTATATCAAGTCAGGTTGGATCTCGACACCCGTCGCGGAGATAGCATGTAAAGGGTCAGATTGGTACCATCGTAACACAGACACGTGAAAGACATTGTGAATCTTTTCTAGTTCTGATGATAAAGTTAATCGATATGCAATAGGTCCGATTCTTTCAGTAATTTCATACGCCCCGATAAATCGTGGACTCAGCTTTCCTTTACAACCGAACCGAAGAACTTTTTTCTAGGGCGAAACTTTCAAAAATACCTTGTCGCAGACTTGAAACTCTATATCTTTACGTTTAAGATTCGCATAAGAATTCTGACGATCTAAGCTACTTTTAAGCTATCTCAGATCACTTTCAACTCCATGTATCTTTTTCTCACTAAGCTTAGTCCAATATAATGGATTTCGACATTTGCGACCATACAAAGCCTCATACAGTGCCATTTTTGTGCTTGACTGGAAACTATTATTATATGCGAATTCGACTAATGACAAATATTTCTCCCAGTTGCCTTCGAATTCTAAAATACAACATCGAAGCATATCTTTAAGAATTTGGATCACACGCTCGGACTGACCATCAGTCTGAGGGTGAAATGCTATGCTAAAATGCAACTACATACCCAGAGTTTCCTATAACTTTCTCCAAAATCACAATGTGAATCGTGGATCTCTATCCAAAATAATAGAGACTGGCACTCTGTGCAACCTGACAATCTCCGAAACATATAACTACGCTAATCTATCAAGTGAGAAATCTGTACGTACCAGAATAAAATGTACAAACTTCATCAAATGATCAATGATAACCCAAATGCCATATTTCTTTTTTCGGAGATAGGGGTAACCCCGATACAAAATCCATAGTAGCTCTATCTCATTTCCACTCTGGTATCATCACTGGATATAATAGTACTGAAGGTGGCTGATGTTCAACTTTAACTTGCTGACATATCAAACATCTATATACAAACTTAGAAATATCACGTTCCATTCCTTGCCACCAGTACATCTATCTCAAATCATTGTACATTTTATTACTTTCCGGATGAACAAGCAAGTTACCACTATGAGCTTCATGCAAAATTTTCTGTATAAGCTTTGGATTCTTCAGTACACAAAATCTACCTCTGAATAACAAATAATCATTAGGTTCTATCTGAAATTCTGAATCAGAAGTCGACTCACACTGTACTCATTTCGATATCATCATGTTATCACATTTCTGAGCTTTGCATATCTGTTGTCAAAATATTGGTTTAGCTTTTAACTCAACTAAAATCGAGCCATCATCAGATAGCGCCAGTTGGATATTCATCGCTTGCAAAACAAACAAGGATTTTCTACTCAAAGTATCAGCAACTACATTTGCTTTTCCCGGATGATAATGAATAATTAATTCATAATCTTTCAACAGTTCAAGCCATCTACGTTGTCTCAGATTCAAATCTTTCTGTGACATCAGATACTTTAAACTCTTGTGATCAGTAAATATATGACATTTTTCACCGAACAAATGGTGTCGCCAAATTTTCAACACAAAGACAATAGCTGCCAACTCTAAGTCATGTGTTGGGTAGTTCTTTTCATGTGATTTTAATTGTCTGGAAGCATAAGCTATTACTTTACCTTCTTGCATCAAAACATAGCCTAATCTGTTCAATGATGCATCACTGAAAATCACAAATTCCTTACCCAATTCAGGCTGAACCAGAACTGGTGCTTCGGTAAATAGGGCTTTCAACTGGTTAAAACTTTGCTGACATTTATCAGACCATTCAAATTTCACATTTTTCTGTAATAGTCGTGTCATTGGTATAGCTATCATCGAAAACCCTTTTACAAATATCTAATAATAACCAGCTAATCCGAGAAAACCTTTGACTTTAGATACGTTTCTCAGTAGTTTCTAGTTAATAATTGCTGAAATTTTATTCGAATTAACTCTGATGCCTTCATCCGATACTATGTGTACTAGAAAATCAACTTCCCGAAGCCAAAACTCACATTTGCTAAATTTAGCAAACAATTGTTTATCTCGTAAAGTTTGCAGAACAAATTTCAAATGCTTAGCATGTTTAATCTCAACTCGGGAGTATATCTAAATATCATCAATAAATACCACCATAAATCTATCTAAATACGGTCTGAAAATTCTATTCATCAAATCCATAAATACTGTAAGTGCGTTAGTTAAACCAAACGGCGTCACAAGAAATTCATAATGTCCGTACCTAGTTCTGAATGTTGTTTTCAGCACATCTGAAGCTTTCCCTCATAACTGATAATAGCTAGAATAAAGATCAATCTTCAAAAACACTATGGCACCTTTCAACTGATCAAACAAATCATCAATACGAGGCAGTGGATATTTATTCTTGATTGTAACTTTGTTGAGTTGACGATAGTCAATACATAATCTCATCGATCCATTCTTTTTCTTAACAAACAGAACCGGTACACCCCAAGGTGAAAAATTAGGTCGAGCAAAACCTCTATCAGTCAACTCTTGCAACTATATTTTTAACTCTTTTAACTCAGTAGGAGCCATTCTATATGGTGCTATCGATATCAGAGTTGTTCCCGGTACAAGTCCTATAGCAAATTAGACTTCTCTGACCGGCGGTAATCTAGGTAACTCCTCTGGAAACACATCAGGATACTTGCAAACTAAAGGCACTGATTCAAGCTTTGACTCAAACACTTTAGTATCCAATACATAAGCAAGGTAAGCATTACAACCTTTTCTCAGATATTTCTGTGCTGACATAACTGATATCGCAATAGGTAACCCATTCAATTTATCTGATTCAATATTAAACATCTCACCATTCTGACATTTCAATATGATATGCTTTTGTTTACAATTTACCCCAACATTGTGGGCTAGTTTGGCAATGCTTTTGAAAAGTACTGTGGAAAATTGCTTTTGAGAAGTGCTTTTGAAAAATTTAGTTCAAAATTTGAGTGTTTAGCATTGCTGTCAAAAAGTGCTTTTGACAAATAAAATGTCCATTTTAGACATGTTATTATCAAGTAACAAATATGCATTTAAATAAAATTTAAATTAGTTAATATTATTATATTTTAGTAAGAATATAAAAAATTATTATAATTTATTGTTAATATTTTAATATATGAAATAGAAATTTTAAATATTTTTAAGTAATAAATATTAAGTAACTTATAAAATTTAATTAGAATATATAAACTACATTTTGAATATTTAAATATAACCATTAAATATTTGTAGTTAGTATTTTAAAAATTATTTTTTTATTTTTAATTAATTATTTTAACACATTTGTAATTAAGCACCAAGAAAAAAAGGGAAAGTACTATGTTATTGGAGTGGTGAAAAAGTAATTAAGCACTAAAAGTGCTTTTGGGAGAGGAAAAACTAAAAATTTTAGCTTCTCCTTTTCAGAAGTGCTTTTCAAAAGCACTTCTGAAAAGTCAAAAATTCCAGTCGAAAGCAGCTTGTTCTGCACAGCTTTTCTTCCAAAAGTGCTTTTAGAGCCAGAAGTGTTTTTCTAAGCACAGAAAAACAAGGCTTATGTAGAGTTAGTCATTCCATGCCCAAAATCACATCAAATTCATCAAAAGATAACAGCATCAAATCAGTCAAAATTAGTAACCCTGAATCATTAACGAACAGTTCTTGCAAATCTTATCAACTAACATGTACTGCCTAGAGGGTTCAATACTTTAACCACAAATTTAGTGGACTCAACAGGTAAATTTTTACTAGACACTAATTTTGTGCAAACATATAAATGAGTCGATCCGGGATCAATTAAAGCAGTTACATTAATATCAATAAGAGAGAAAGTATCAGAAATAATATCTGGTGTAGAAGCATTTTCGGGTGCACGAATAGCGTAAGCCTTAGCTGGTGTTTGTGCCTCAGACCTTACAGTAGAGTCTTTCATCACACCACGGCTATCACTTATATTTTTAGGATTATGAAGTGGTCTACCTCTCGTAGTTGTGTTGCTTGGCCTCGAAGTTTGCATACTTTCTTTTTTAGATTTCTCCAGGCAATCTCTAAGATAATGGTCAAAAGAACCACATCTAAAACAATCTCCACTCTTCATTCGACACTTACCAAAATGTAGCTTATTACAATGCTTGCACTTGGGTCTGATATTTCTAGTATTACTTACACTTGCTATTGATGTAGCCTGAGATTTAGGATTGAAGCGTCAAGTATCTCTGTCTCTACTAGAGTATCCAAAAAAGTAGTAGAACGATCGTGATATTTCTTTGATTTCTTTGATGCTGACTGGTATGACTTTTCCGTCAATCTCTTACTTGAATCTTTGGCTTCAGTTTCAACTTGTCTTTTCTCTTTATTTAGCTCTTCAGCTTTATATATCTGATCAACTAGTACAAAAAATTCTTTCAACTTGAGGATCCCGACTAATAGTTTTATATCCTCATTTAAATCATTCTCAAATTGCTTACACATTGTAGTCTCAGTTGGGATACATTCCCAAGCATATTTGTTTAATCGAACAAATTTCCGTTCATATTCGGACATTTTCATATGACCTTGTTTAAACTCTAAAAATTCTTTACATTTTTGGTCAAGAAACCTCTGACTGATATATTTCTTTCAGAACTCAGTTTGAAAGAATTCCCAAGTAATCATCTCTTTCGGCACAACAGAAGTTAATGTATTCTACAACTTATAAGCTGAATCTTTTAATAAAGATACTGTATACTTAAGAAATTTAGCCGGTGAATAAGATAATTCATTAGGAACTCTGATAGTATTCTCTAACCAGGATTTAGCTCTCTCAAGATCATCCTTAGCTGTAGCTTGAAATTCTTTAGCACTGTACTTATGGATTTTATCAATAGGAGGCTTACCAATTCTAATAGGTTTTGTACTTTGAGAAATAATGGGAGCCGGTTGAGGAATAGAGGGGATAGAGGTTATTTAGCAATCGGGTTTGTTCGTACAAACTCGGTGAACCGTTCATTCATCATCTGGAAAAAAACCTCTTTAGCCTATTCTCTCTGGCCCTCAGATATTGTCCTTGTACCACCCAAAGCTACTCCTTGAACGGAGGATTGAGCCTTACTCTTGAATTCATTAGAATTAGCTTGGTTGAATGAAATTGCTATATGAAAACATGTTTTAGAACGGTCAGGAGATATCACACTATCACAGCTTATATAATGGCATGTATGGCTAGACTCGTATACACTATGTTAGTATGAGAATCGACTAAATCGTAGCTTTGATACCAATAATTATAACAACCCTAACCCGAATCTATCGTCGGAACAGGGTTACAGAGCATTACCAGATATTACAGATCAAATAAATAGACATTTCATATTATATAACATTCATGCCAGAAACCAATTAAAATTAAACAAATTGTCCCTTATATGAGCCCTCGAGGCCCAAAATACACTTTAGAAACAAGTCGAGACTAGATTGGATACTAAAAGAACTTTTTGGAAAATATTGAAATTTTTCAAAGTTTTATGGGACAAATGTGTGACTCACATGGTTAGGAGACACGCTAGTGTCTCAGGCCGTGTGGGCATTCGAAATAGGAACACACGGCCGTGTCTCAGCCCGTGTCCGTACCTGTGTAACTCCCTGACTTAGGTCACACAGTCAAGTCACACGCCCGTGTGCTAGGCCGTGTTGAGCATACTAGCTTGCACAATTTTAAAGATACAGGAGACACACGGCCGTGTGGGCAATCAAAATAGGGACACACGGCCATGTCTCAGCCCATGTTCTTGCCCGTGTAACTCCATAACTTGGGTCATACGGCCAAGTCACATGCTCGTGTGCTAGGCCGTGTTGAGCATACTGACTTGCACAAGTTTAAATATACAATGACACATGGTCGTGTTCATGTGTCACACACGGCTGAGACACACGCTTGTGTCTCTACCTGTGTGGACGAAAATAAGCCATTTCTAAGCCACATTTCTCATCCAATTTGGTACCAACCTAAACACAATAATTTGCACATTCACAAGCCATATCAAGGCATTCAAATCAAGCTAAAAACAAGTGTTAAACATGAAGTGTAACCACATACAACCAATATGCCCTTAGGCACCTCAAATGACAACTTAATGACATGTCAATCAAGTATCTCAATTTACCTATGACCAAATTCATTTATGCATATTCAAACCACATTTTACTTTCTTTCATTCAACATATCAAACACACATTAATATGATAAGGTCACTTATATATATGCATCAAAATATACCAAACACAGGCCATTCAAATGACTAGTCTCAACAAAACATTTATATATATATCAACATTGACCAAAATAACCTATACATGCCATTATAATCGGGATTAATTTACTAAAAGTACCAAAAGTGCCGATGGATAGTGTGAAATAGGTCCGACCAGCTTCCAATCCAAATGAGCTTCTGAATTACTATAAAATATGAAAAATAACACAGAGTAAGCATTTAAGCTTAGTAAGTTCGTATAATACATAATTTAACTTACCTTTTAATCACATTTAAGGTAAGCATATAAACATATCCAAACCATTTTGGCCAAAAGCTTAAACACATATCCTCAACATGTTAGCCATGTAATTCACATATAAGATTCAACACACATGGATGAATTCATCAAGTAATCACATTTCATGAATTTCATGTATATACCGGTAATAGTTCATATCAAACTCATATAATTTCATAATAGACTATGCCTGTTGAACTATTTAGAATATCGTTGGATATGGGTAGTACACACGAAGTATACTGAACTGTAATCTGTCAATTCATGTACATGTATGTTCATACGAGCTATAAATGGAAAGCTCTTCCCAGTTGAATAATGGGAAGCTCATGTGAGCTGAATAACGGAAAGCTCATGCGAGCTACGTATTGGGAAGCTCATAAGAGCTGTGGTATGTCTACAATACATGCAATACCCCAACCAAATCCATAACCCTAATGACTTGCAATGTGTATCTTACGAATTCCATAAGGTTCAAATGGGACTCGATAATCGTCAGATATACGATTGGTTTTTATACATGACAATTGTAGAATTCACAAACAATAAATCAATTTAACACATATTAATGTAAATTTAATTACATGAACTTACCTCGACAAATATACGTAGATACGAGGGCGACCAATCAGATATTTTCCTTTGCCTCGATCTAACTCTGTACTAGGTCTAACCGAATCTAATTGAGCAAAATAACCTTGCTTATATCTGAAGCTTCCATGGCTAGGTTTTCTTCTTCTTTTTCTTTTTGGTGGTAGATGATGATATTTTATTTAATATCACTTAATTTATTAATTTCTAAAATTACCTTTAATAATTCATTAAATTTCCAATGATGACTATTTATGCTTAACCACTAAGCATTTTAATAGTTTATTTACCATATAAGGACCTCCAATTTCAAATTCTATAGCTATTAATGCCAATAGCTATTATAACTCAAGTTTTTCACTTAATGCAATTTAGTCCTTTTCATCAAATTAGGTATGTAAACGGTAAAATTTATTAACGAAATTTTTATATTGTATTTCTATCATACAGTAAACCATAAAATAATAATAAAATAATTTTTTCTCTAACTTCAAATTTGTGGTTCCGAAACCACTATTTCGACTTCACTGAAAACGAGCTGTTATAAAAGAAGTTGGGTGCACGGACAAAATTGTGCATGTTTGTAGGATATCCAAAAGGAACAAAGGAGGATTATTCTAAAATTTGAAAGATAATATGATTAAAGTTTCTACTCATGCTACTTTCCTCAAGGAAAATTACATGGATAACTTTAAGCCTCGAAGTAAAGTGGTACTCGAGGAACTTTTGGGAGTGATAGAAGAATCACCAAGTTTAATTCTCGAGAAAGTTGTAGTAGCATAGGGGAATTTGTCATAGTGAGAGAGTTTCTAAGAAATCAGACTTATTCATTTATGATGGTAATATTTATAATACAGAAGCCAATTATGAGGATGATGATCCATACACTTATAAGGAGGCTATGTAGGACGTTGATTCTAAGCACTGGAAATAGGCCATGGATGTCGAGATGGATTCTATGAAATCCAATACGGTGTAGGAACTTGTAGACTTATCGATTAAGATTAAACCCATTTAAATGGTTTAACCTACTGGCTATGTTGTCAAGGGAATGGAGTAGAAAGTTTGCAAATTGCTAAGATCCTTTTATAGACTTAAGCAAGCGTTCCACTCATGGAATAAAAAATTTGATCAAACGATAAGACTTTTGGGTTTGAACAAAACTTTGATGAACCTTGGGTTTATAAGTGTATAAAGGACACAAAGGTAGTATTCCTCATTTTGTATGTCGACGATATTCTACTTATTGGAAACGGTGTAGGAGAATAGTCATCAATTAAACTGTGGTTAGCTCAACAATTTAGCATGAAAGACTTTGGTGAAGCTAGTTATATTCTCAGAATTTGAATCTTTAGGGATTGAAAGAATAAAACGATGACACTATCTAAAGCTTCATACATCGATAAGGTACTAGAACGTTTTGCAATGACCAGTGCAAAACCAGACGTTCAACTGACTGCATCAGGTTTTTATTTTTATTTAGATGATTGTCCTAAGATAACGGAAGAAAGAGAGCATATAAGTAAGTTTCCATATTCTTCGGCAGTTGGAAGCCTTATGTATGTGATGCTTTGCACAAGTCCAAATATTTGTTTTACACTAGGAATAGTTAGTCGATATCAGGCGAATCTAGGTCTCAAACATTGGCAAATTGTAAAGCATATATTAAGGTATGTTAAAAGAACTAAAGATTATATGCTTGTGTATTCTAGGGAGGATCTTACTCATGTTGAATACACAGACTAAGACTTCCAAACCTGTAAAGATTCGAGGAAATCGATGTCGGAAAAAGTATTCATTCTAGGCCGTAGAGCTATAGTATGGAGAAGTGTAAAACAAACTTGTACTACTAACCCTACTATAGAGACTGAGTATATGGCTGCTTCTGAGGCAATGAACGAAGCAATATGGCTTCAAAAGCTCTTAACCAAACTTGAAGTTATTCTTGGTATAGAAAAAGATATAACATTGTATTGTGACAATAGTGTTACGATAGCTAATATCAAGGAAATGAAAAGTCACAAGAGGACGAAACACATTGATTAGAAGTATCACTTTATATGAGAGGCAGTAGCCAAAGGAATTTTAGATGTGATGAAAGTAGCTTCTAAAGATAACCTTGCAGGTTGGTTTACTAAGACTCTTGTAACTAGGAGTTTTAACAAGCACGTCAAGGATATGAGAATGCGAAACATGACATATTTACTTCACTAAGGAAATTGGGAGATTGTTGAGAAATGTGCTCATATTGTAGTACACATGTAACTATTTTCTATTTAATTGAATGATGAATAAATAAATAAAGTTAGTTTCACATTTCACTATTATGTCTTTTGTATTTATCTCTTTTATATTTTACATGCATAGTGAAATTGTGACAAGTAAATATTAGTTCATTGATTGTCTAAAGTTCAAACTAAAGATAAGTGGCATTGTAAAGAACATTTACATTGCAAGAAAGACAACTTACTTTAGTAGATAATCTAAATGAGTCTGTAATCCCATAAAGGAATCAAAGTGAGCATTTGATTCAAATACTGAGCAAGATTATTATGTCGTCTGCAATTCCAATTCAAGAGATGGCTAGCCTTGGCTATCGGAGTAGTTGACTCCACGAGTAGAGACATAGATGTACTCATTGGTAAAATGATACATTGGGCTAGACCTAAGATGAATTAATTCTAAATCGGTTTACTAATTAATTCACTTGTGGCATTCATGGTGTGATTTACCTAAATCCTGAATTACTTACTGACCATGCGTATGCAACTCATGTGCTTTGATATAAGTGGAGGCTTATGCTCTAAAGATGATTGAGCCCATAGCCAGTATGTTGGGTACATGACTTGTGTATGGCATGTCTTTACTAGAAATACTGGAACTCATAACTCAACTAAAGAGTTAATGATATCCTCTCATTGGCATTAAGTAACAGCTCGTTTTCAGAAAAATCAGAACAGTGGTTTTAGAACCACAAATATAAGGTCAAAATATTTATTTTATTATTATTTTAATTTCTACATCTTGATCATAGAGTCATATAAAAATTTCGTTAAGAAATTTTATCAATTGCTTGCTTAGTTTGATAAAAAGGACTAAATCGCGTAAAGTGTAAAAGTTGTGTTCTATTAGCTAAAAGTGTCTAATAGCTATAGAACTTTAAGTAGAAATCCTTATGTGGTAAATATACCATTAACATTAATAGTGGACAAAGATGGACATCATAGAAGTGATTTTTAATGGTTAATTAAAAGGTTAAATTAGTAATTTAGTAAATAAGGACAAATTAAGTAAAAATAACATGGTCATCATCTTTTTCCATCTTCTTCCACCGATTTTGCAAAGGAAGGAAAGCCATTAAATCTTGCTAAGTTCATCCATGGTATTCTTGAGTGCATGGTATGTATTTTTACTCTGTTTTTATTGATTTCTACGTTTCTAGAGTCACTATAACTTAATCTAGCTAGCCTACGGACTAATTTGTGGAACTGTTAAAGTATTAGAGTTTCACCATTGTTGAATGTGTATGTATTTTAATGTTTTATGATAGAAAATGAATGGTTTTTGTTAGATAAACAACATTTGTTAAGTGATTTTGAATGAAATTGCAAATTAGAGATTAAATTGAGAAACGTTATAAATTGTGTAGTAAAAGTGTGAATATGTGAAAAATATGGGCTACTATAGGTATATTTAATATTCGGATAGGCTTGGGTAGGGGTAAAATTGAATGAATTCCATTTTACGAGCCTAGGGACTAAATTGTAAAGAAGTTAAAGGTTTAGGGGCAAAATAGTTATTTTTCATAATATTAATTTTGGGTTAAATTGAATAGAATGATATTTAAATAAGTTAAATTTGATTATATAGATTAAGAAAAGCCACGTTCGGAATTAGATCGGGGAAAATAAAGTAATGGATTGAACGTTTGATTTTCTCCGTATTAATTCGAGCTAAGTTCGTATGTTAATAAGCATTAAATTAAATGTGTTTTAAATGCTTTATTATTATAATTATAATGATACGGCTCTAGGAAATGTTCAATGAAGTATCGATGGTGTAAGTATCCCGATTGAACCTTAGGAATAGATAGGATACAAATGACATGTCATTAGGGGTGATTGTGTTTTGGGTGTTGGTCCGTATGTTCTACCAGTGGCTGATTTTTTTGGCATGTGTTGCAGTTACTCACCAGTTTGTGTGAGCAGTACCGTGTAGCTGTGTCTTGACAGTCAGCTTGTGTGAGCAAACCTAGTGATAGCTCAAGAGTGAGCTTTTATATGATATATGAGATTGAGATGGTTTTAATCATGTTTTAACACTTAGTGTGCGAGATTCCCGAGTACCCGAGAGTATTCTAAATGGTTCAACGGTTAAAGATGATGGTGCGAGGTTATAAGGGAGGATATGAATTAGTTCAGGTATTCGGGAGAATTATGACAAATAATTCATAGTTGATGTATTCATACATGATTTACATGGTTATGATTATGTGCTAACCTTTGGATTGATTGAAACTTACCTATGTTTACTTATACTTGTTTAAATTGTGAATGAATGGTAAGTTGTACTTATTAGCTATACGAGCTTACTAAGCTTAATAGCTTACTTTGTTTATTTTTCCATGTTTTATAGTGATTTCGAAGCTTGCTCGGATTGGAAGTTGTAGGAGATCTCATCACACTGTCCAGCTTTTATTTTGGTACTTTTGAACTATGTGTATTTTGGTTATATGGCATGTATAGGTCTTTTGGCTAAGGTAACCTTTATGTTTTGATGAATTTTGGCTATTTGAATTGGCTTGTAAGTAGTTATATATTTTGAAATGTATATATGTATAAATGGCCCTTTGATATGTGGTTTATAATTGCTATGTGAATGCCTTATTGTGAATTGGTATTTAGGTAGCAAATGGTTGAAATTGAGAATGTATCAGCATGCTAAGTATTAGGCAAGATAATGCATATATGAAAGTGACCATTTAGGTGAATTCTTGAAGGTGGTATTGGTATGATTTTGATTGTCCAATTGTAAAGTATATGAGCATTATGGTTGTTGGTATTGGTATTGCATGATTTGGACTTGGTTGAGATTGGTTTGAATGCCTATTGATGATATGGTCATATGATATTTGGTATGTGTAGGTTGGTGCCACTTTGGGTGAGAAATATGGCTTGAAAAATGGCCTATTTCTGTCCACACGGGCAGAGACATAGGTGTGTGTCTCAGCCGTATGTGACACACGGTTCGGTGACATGGTCGTGTGTCCCCTAGTACTTATTTAGAAATCAAGTCAGTAGCTTCACGTAGCTTCACATAGCCTAGCACATGACCTGACACATGGGCCTATGAGGCCATTTTGAAAGGTACAAGGGCTAGTTACACGGGCGTGTGGTTGGCCGTGTGACCCAAGTTAGAGATTTACTCGTTTTCGAACACGAGCTGAGGCACGGCCATGTGATCTCATTTCGAATGTCCATACAGCCTGTGACATGGGCATGTCTCTTGGCTGTGTGAGAGACGGCCTGTCCATACGGGTGTGTGTCCCCTGTACTTTGAAAATTTTCAATGTTTTTCCAAAATTTCCTTGAGTTCTCGGTTCAGTCCTGAACCACTTCTAATTCTTGTTTTAAGCCTCGAGGGCTCGTGTTAGGGACTATATAACTGTATTTGAATGAATTTTCTTTGGATTTGTGAAATGAAGGTGAAATGTATGATTATTTAAGAAATAAGTCTGGTAATACTCCATAACCCATTGTAGCAACGGATACGAGTTAGGGGTATTACATATTATATGGATTGATAAATATGGAATACGGCCACGTGTTGCTCGTTCTCAAACGAGCAATTTATCACAGTCATTTTTTGATAATGATCATATTAATTATTAAGAAGACATAATTGTGACAATGAGATAAAATAGGGTTGTATTAAGTGAACGTATTTAACTCAAAGGAATCAATGATATCATATGAGGGTAACACATACATGACGAGTCATTGGATAAAGCAGTTGGATGAATTAAAGAGTATACAATAAGGAGTTTTCAATTATGGTACTTCTTGTGGACTATCTCCATGATTAAGTAATTGCGAATTTTTGGAACGATGCTTCTGGATATAATTGCAATCACTAGAGCCTAATTGTATATGTCTGATTGGTCTTTCTGCTAGCTCAACAAAAGCTCGATCGGACTGCATGTGAATCAGAAGAAAATTCTACAAATTTGGGAATAACATAATTGAGTCGATTTATTCGATGTGGAATTAAATTAGATGGTCGTAAGAATTGTTCAATTAGAGAATTTGATTAAAGAATTTTCTTGAAAAATTATTTTGGAAAACCTAAGTGATTTTAAAAAAATTAATTTTGATCATGTAAAATTAAATTAATCAAATCAATTAAAGTTAATATGATATTTTTGGAAGTTAATTTTCAAGGCAGACAATTGGCCTAATGGGTAATTGAATTTAAAAATTAGACCTGAGATCATAAATTGGGCCCGGGAGCCCAAAACTGAGACCAAGACCCAAGAACTGGTCGAATCAGGCCCAGTATGTGAAGCAGGGCCGACGGTCCAACCGATGGCTAGTTAGACCGGTCAGATTGTCATTGACCCAATCTAAACTGGAAGCAGCCAAGTCAGTTCGGGGTGCTGTTAGGGTGTCGCACCTGCTTCACCGAACATGGCAGTATCGGTGGTTACGACGGCGGCGTCCCGATGGCCGGCAGCGATTAGTCATCCGTGGTTGAGCAGTGGAAAAGTTATACTCCTAGTATGACTCTATCAGAGAATTTGATTTCAAATAAACTATTCCAGAAATAATATTATTTTAATAGTTTAATATTAAATTTAATTTAATATTTATCTTAATAGTATTTTATTAAATTAATATTAAATTGATTATCTTAATATTAAATTTAATTTATTGTTTTAATAATATTAAATATTAAATTTAATATTAAAGGGATTAAGTTTAATCATAGTTGAGCTCTCTAAACTCTCCCTATATAAAGAGAGCCTTGAGTCATTATTTACACACACTTGAATTCAAGAGAAAGTTGTAGAGAGAAAATTCTCTAAAGAGATTATTTCAGAAAATTTCTAAAGATATTTTTCTGATTTACAACTTAACCCGTAAGTTTAGAGAAATTGAAAAATTACTCCACTGGTAATTTTTGTGAAAAATTTTTTGATTCGAAGCGAAGCCACACTGGATAGACATGAGCTTAAGAATAGTGGAGAAGACTACTCAGTCGAAGCACTCATCCTAGATGAATCAGTTTCGGATTGTATGCAAAATGGGCCTTCAGTAAGGCACTAAGGAAGAGACCCATGTAGGAGTGTAACACTCCTTACCCGTACCCGAGGCCGGGATAAGGTACGAGGCGTTACCGAACAAACATACAAACATTAAACTAAAATACAGGCCATAAAATTTCATTCATATTTCAAAACGTTCATTCACTTACACATAGTCCCTTATTTGAGTCTACGAAGCCCAAAACATACTTTAGAAAGGGTTCGGGACTAAACCGAGAACTTATGAAAATCTTGGAAATTTCATGCTTTAAGGCTCCACATGCCCGTGTCCCAAAGTCGTGTTCCATACACGGCTGAGACACATGGTCGTGTCTCTGCCTGTGTGGAATATACCTAGGCTATTTTCCAAGCTTTGGTCAACCTTAATCTCTTACACACTTATACAAAATCAAAAGCATATAACATGGTATTCATTTAATGATTAAATATTCTCAATTAAACCACAAACATAGCATTTGTATGTCATCATACATGTGTCTCTCATACTCATTTTACCTTGTTTATTATAGTACCACTTATACATTTATACCAAGATTATCATCTTACAAAATATCTTCAGCTTAATCATCAAGCATTCATATTTAAAACTAGATCATATCTTTATAAAATACCACAATTCAGATATGTAAAATAACATATTTGCCTGAAACATTTCAATTCAACTCCATACCCAACAAGCATTACATTGAGACTAGTCATATGTATATATATACATGCCATGATACATATCATTCTCTTTCTGTTTTCTTATAAACACATATCATTTATTTCATTATATCAATATTTCATATACCATAGTTTCCATGTATTCCATATATATTTATTTTCCTCCTCCTCCTCTCCATTCCACATCCTTAATGAATATAGCATTCTTGTAAGTACGATTTCACAATTTACTAATAAATGCTCACATCAAACTGTCCACACGAGTCATAGTCACTTACTTATTTATAATTCGAGCTACAGAGCTCCAAATTAAGATCCGTAAATTTCCCCTAAAACTAGACGCACATATATTTCCACAATAAAATTTTCATAATTTTTGGTTTAGCCAATTAGTACAGTTTATTCATTAAAATTTCCCCTCTTTCACTTTCTGACAGTTCTAACCTCTCTTCACTAAAAATTAATTATCTCACAGTACAAAACTCAGATAATGTTCATGTTGATTTATCTTGAAAATAGACTCATTAGGGATTTTAAAAATATAAGTTTAAACCTCTAATTATTTTTATCCAAAATTTTGTGATTTTCCAAAGTCAGAACAGGGGATCACGTAATCATTCTAAACCAGTCTCACAAAAACATAAATATCTCAAAATATAGAACTCCTTTTCTTGCTCTGTTTCTTTTATATGAAAATAGACTCATTTATATTTAATTTGATATCTCATTCAGTCTCTGATTCAATTTATACTATTTTTTGTGATTTTTCAAAATCACGTCACTGCTACTATCCAAAACAGTTTTATTGCTAATTCACTCTTTCACACTTTCTTTGTATTAACCTCATTTTAACATACATATCACAAATCATTTTCACCACATTTCATACATCACAAGTATAGGCCCATGATCACAAGGTCACCATAAAATCATCCTCATGTATAACTTACTTGTTTATAACCTCACCACATCCTGGTCACTTAATGAACACATCATTCACATAATCAAGTTCCTGCACTTATTCATCACAAAACTCACAAAGCAATACATAGAGAGTCTCCCATTGAACACTTCGGATCAATCCTCGATACTTGGTGGTTTCAGCACATAGCTCCACCCATCATATAGTTCAGCTCTCTTGTACACATGGTGAACACTCAGTACCACCCATGTGACCTAGCCAATTTATCTCGTAGCTCTCTTGTCTACATGGTGTCCTTCACCTGGAACCACGCATGCGACCTAGCTACATATATCCCGTAGCTCTCTTGTATACATGGTGTACACATAGTATCACCCATGTGACCTAGCTACATCATAATGTCTTGTAGCTTTCTTGTACACATGATGTGCACTCAGCACCATACATGTGACCTAGCTACATACTATCTGTATCATCCAATCTTTCCGAAGGTTCAACTGGGATCTCTCTCTCTTTTCCAACAATTTCACCAATCAAGTAATTATCCACAAACATATTTCCAATATTATTATAAAATATCATAATACAAGTAATATTGATGTATTACTTACATATAAACTTACATCTCATTTAATATCAAGGCAATAACATTAAATTACACATTGCCTTATTAAAAATCATATGAACTTACAATTTCCCATAATATCCCTAATCATAGAAATCACATTTATGTATGATAATTCAATGCACTTCATGTACCATAGACATATTTTTAAATCAATTCATAAACTTGGCACCATAATAATTTAATTTAATATAATTCAATTAATTCACTAAATTTAACTTTCAAATATAAATTACAGCATTATTGCTGTATTATTATCATACCAACTTACATACTTTCAACACCTCGGAAATCATAATGAATATATCAATTTTACATTGAAACATGCATAAATTAATGCTTATTATACATATGAACTTACCTCGATACTAAAACGGCCATTTTACCAACTTTCTCAATTTTCGATTTTTCTCTCATTCTAGGTTCAAATCTCGTTTTCCGAGATCTAAAACATCATATTTTACTTATTTAATTAATTTACTATTCAAAACAGTCCTTAACTCAAACTTTGGAAAAATTACAATTTTTCCCCTAAACTTTTGCATATTTACACTTTTTCCCCTAGGCTCGGGAATTAAACTTCATCCCTTATTCTTATGTTTTATGACATTCTGATCATTTTTCCCTTCTATGGAAACATCAAATTCTCACTCTAACATATACTTATGACTATTAGGAATTTTTACCGATTAAGCTCTTTAACTCGTTTTCACTCAAAACTGAGTAGCACAAGTTGTCTAACATAATTTAAAACCTCATATTCTATTATAAAACAGCAAAATAAACACATTTCAACTATGGGTATTTTTCCAAATATGAACTCTAGCTTAAATTATTGCTAGAATAAGTTTAATCAAATTACCGGGATTCCAAAAACGTAAAGAACTTGAAAAACGGGGTTATAAAGGACTTACTATTGAGCTTGGAAAGCTTGAAAACTCCAGCCATGGCTTCCCCCATGCTAATTTCGGCCTCCTTGAGAAAGATGAGTCAATTTTGGCTTTATTTTCCCTTTTTATTTCTTTTAATTACCAAATGACCAAAATGCCCTTCCTTACTAAACTTTCAAAAATTCCATCTATGTCCAATTTTTGTCCATCACTTATAAATTGGTCAAATTTCTATTTAAGACCTCCTAATTAATATTTCAAAGCAATTTCATACTAGAAACTTCTAGAATGCAAGTTTTGCAACTTATTCAATTTAGTCCCTAACTTCAAATTGAGCACTTTATGCATAGAATTTCTTCATGAAATTTTCACACAATCATGCAATCATATCATAGACCTCAAAATAATCATAAAACAATTATTTCTATCTCAGATTTTGTGGTCCCAAAACCTTTGTTCCAACTAGACCCAATTTTAGGCTATTACAAGGAGGGTGGACCTGAACATGTTTCCCAAGAACATATGGGTATGGAAGGTAATAATCAAAGCTCTTATTTTAATAGCACGTTCATGGCTTCGAGCCCTAATGCCCGTGGTGATCTTAACCTACTAAAGGGCGATATTAGTGACAACTCCCTCCTTGTTTCCAAAGGGTCCCTCACTTCCATGGTAATTGTTACTCATTTTAATCCTACAGTCGAAGATAGCAATGGGACATTCGTTTCTCTAGATAAGTTAGCGCTTAACCCAATGAAGCATTCAATAAGTTCTTTTAAAGAGAATTTTAATCACAATAATGTTGATAAATCTGGTGGTATTGCCTTAGCCAATGGCAGAAGTGGTCGAACAGGTTCTGAAAACAAAGTTGACAAAGAAGGTTCAGTTCGAATTAACCGAAATCTTAATAGAACTATAAAAGATCGAGGGGATCAGTTTAAGCACAATAGGAATGTAACAGCCCATATTTTAGTGAAATCGAAACAGTGGTTTCGGGACCACAAATCTGACCCAAAATATATTTTATTTTTTTATCATATGGCCCATAATATGTTATAAATGACATGTGAAAATTTTGATATGAAAATTTTACCGATTAAGTATTTGATTACAAGAAGGACTAAATCGCATAAAATGTGAAAGTTGAATTCTAGTAGCTATAAGGATCAAATAGCTATGAAATTCAAAAATTAAGGTCCTTATATGGTAATTGGACCATTAAGAAAAATATGTAGATTTTTCATGATGGCTCATCCATGGAAATATAGAAAAAGGTCAAGGACCAAATTGGAATTTGAAATAATTAATTAAATTAAAAGATGATAAAAAAATAAATATCATATTATTTTGTCATCTTCAACCTTAAAAATACATGGAAACCTTAGGTGAGAGAAAATAAGCTTTCAAGGCCTAATTGGGTAAGCTTTCTTGTCCCATTTTTAGTAATTTTGGTATTTTTGAAACCGGGATAGCTTAATCTCTCTATTTGAGGGATTAATTTGAAAAGTTATCAAGGTATGAAAATGGGTCATGGATGTATTATGCTGGAAATTAGAAATTTATGGTAGAAAATGTAAGATTAATGATAGATAAACAACTTTTGCAAAGTGATTTTTGATGAAAACTAGCTTTAGAGACTAAAATGTAAACTTGTGAAATGGAAGGAAAAATTCTGAAATTTTATATAAACATGTACTGTAAAATTTGTAATGGGGCTTTGGTTAGGCTTGAAATAGGGAGTAATTTGAAAAAGTTTCATTTTCCAAACCTAGGGACGAAATCGAAATTTATAGAAAAGTTAGGGGCAAAATGGTAATTTTTATAGAACGTAAATTAAGTCCATTTAGATATGTGTGAAATTGATGTTAAATTCATTTATATAGATCAAGAAAACACTAATTCGAGGTTAGATCAAGGAAAAGAAAATATTTCAGATTAGTAAACTTTTACGCAAACAAGTATTGAGGTAAGTTCCTGTAACTTAATCGGACATGTAATTATGTTAATTGAATGTTATATTGTATGTAATGTGATTTATACAATGTGCCTTATATGTATGTTATGATGAAAAATTTTTACGTGCTTGAAATGGTGATAAAGGGTTAGTCCCGAATGAATGTTGAATTCCGATGATTATATGTGCTTTCCCAAAACGGATAAGGTCCTGCATTTGTTGCAGACAAAATTTATCTTGGGTGAGTAATCCCATTGACCTTGTTATAAAAAGGATTTAGCTCGGACGGGAAATAATTATAACATCCCGAAATAAGGTCTAGTCGAAATAGTAGTTCTGAGACCATAAATTTGACATCAAAATATTAGTTTTATAATTATTATGAGGCCTAGGATAGGAGTATATGCATGTGTTAAAGTTTCATGAAGAAATTCTAAGTATGAGATGTCCAATTTGAAATTAGGGACTAAATTGAATAAATTGCAACAACTTGGTTTCTATAAGCGAATTGTACGAAATTGCTTTAGATTATGAATTAGAAGGTCTTGGAGAGCAATTTTCCCAAATTCTAAATTTTTGAACAAAAATGGGCTTCTATGGATAAAATTTTAAAGAAATGACATAAGGGCATTTTGGTCATTTGTCAATTTAATGAATTAAAATGGGAAAAATCAAGCTAAAATCAGCCATATTCTTCTCCATGGCTGCCGAAAATTGAAGAGACACCATAGCTAGGGTTTTCAACATTTTCAAGCTTAGTAGTAAGTACTCCCAAGCCCCGTTTTTCATGTTCTTTGTATTTCTAAAATCCCGGTAGCTTGATCTCTCCATTGCTACCCATATTACATGCTAGGGTTCATGTTTAAAAATTTACCCATGCATGAGTTAATTGTGTTTTGATGGATTATGGAGGAATATGAAAGATTAATGTGTGTTAAACATCTTTCTCTAGTTGATTTTCATGAGAAACCCTTATAGGGACCATTTTGCAAAAGATGTAAATGTGTGGTAGAAATGAGAAATTGATGGAAAGTGTGGGCCACCATAAGAGAGAAAAATGTTCGGCTAGGCTTGGGTGAGATAGAAATTGCATATGTTTCATTATACGAACCTAGAGACTAAATCGTAAAAATGTAAAAGGTTAGGGGCAAAATGGTCATTTGGACCAGGGGTAGATATTAAACTCAAAATGTATAATGTGGGGTATTAATGGGTTAATTTTGCTGATATAGACCCCGAGGAACAAATTTCGGAGGTCGATTGTGGTAAACGCAAGGTTTCGGAATAACCGAAACACATTTTCGAAAAGAGTACCAGGTAAGTTCGGATAACTTAAAGTAAACCCCTAATCTGTATAATTGCAAAATTTATGAATGCATGATATTTGCATTTATTGATGGCATGAAAATACATGAAATGCATTTTTTATAATGAATTGTTGATAACCGTCTCAGTTGAGGTTAAAAAGGGAAATCCGATGGATAAACCATGTTTTACATGTGGAATGAGATCCTGCAGTGTTGCAGTAAGGATTTAGCCCGGACAGGTAATCCGTGATCTCGAGTATGGAAAGGAATCTAGCCCGAATTGGTGTTCCTTGAATGATCAAGCCTCCTGAAGAATATATGTGCATTACGGATTTAGCCCGGACGGGTAATCTGATTAGGGTCTGGATTTAGCCTGGACTGGTAGTTCAGATCCGAGCTTATTAAGGGTGTCTGTCGCTATAAGGGATTTAGCCAGGACCGGTAATCCCGACATCACCTTACGAGTTCATGATATGGAGGATTTAGCCTGGACTGGTAATCCTGCCATATGATGTGAGGTTCACAGAAGTGTATATATGGAATGATCATTCGTATGAATTGATGGATAATGGGTATTCCATCGAGATTTCCTAGAAACTCAACGAGGTTAACATGGGATATATATATTTGAATAAAATGTTGAATGATGAACTCATATAGTTAAATTACATGATTCATGATTATGTGACTAACTCAGTGATTGAGTGCATGTGATAAGAGATCATTTCATAATGGATGATTTCATGAATCAATGATGGATGTATGTTAATTACTCGGTAAGTTTACTTTCCGGTTATTCGAGCTTACTAAGCATGTAAATGCTTACCCCTATCTTTTTCCATGTTCCACAGAGCTCGAAGACTCATAAAGACTGGAAGACAATTAGAGAGTCAACACACTATCAACTAAACAAGCTTTGGTATCGAGACTTTGTTCATTTTGTTCAATGGCATGTATAGTATTTTTGAGTATTTTGTTATATGTGTCATTTGATTTTCCAAATGAAGGCATGTAGAAATATGTTTATCCCTTTGTATATAGCCATGAAAGTTAGCTTAATTTATGTAGGCTATGACTTATGATTTTATAAATGGTTTTATTTACAAACGATGGGTCGCTATCAATTGGCAATGAGTCTCTTGAACAAGTCAATTTCGGATGGATTAATGTAGTATGGCAACCCATAAACACTAAATGGGAAATAACCTATCATGTATGAAACCAATGATATGAGGTTTCCATATAAAGAGTTTTATTAAGATTATTTACAAGTGTAAAGTTGTGTTTTCTCTCAAACTTGGAAATTTCTAAGCATAAGAGGTAGAAAGGGGTGACTTTAGGCTTGGAAAATATCCTATTAGAGTCCACATGGTTGGACACACGGGCGTGTGTCTAGGCCATGTGTGACACACGGTTTTCTCCCATGGGTGTGTGCTAAGGTCGTGTGTCCCCTGCACTTAAAATTTTAGCTCGAAGTTGTACACGAGTAGGACACACGGGCGTGTGTTTGGGCCGTGTTAATTTAACAGAATGCTCAAGTTTTGAACACGGGGTGAGTCCACGGGCGTGTGCCTTGGCCGTGCCTAAATGTCAGTGTTGCCCACGGGTTAAAGGTATGGACGTGCCCCAAGTCACACGGGCGTGTGAGTCCACACGGCCCACCTGCACGGGCGTATGCCCCTTTTATGTTAAGGAAAATGTTCTGAGGAGCCCAAAGGAAATCGAACGAGCCCGAATTTGTCCCACATTTCCTTTCGATATGTTATAGGTCTCGAAGGCCTATATAAGAGACAAGATGTTCATGATTGAAAGGTTTTAAATTTAAATGAAATTTTGTGACCTGAGTTCGTGTACCGAAAGTGTAAAGTCTCGGTAATGCCTTGAGACCTGCCTGGAGTTAGATACGGGTTAGGGGTGTTACATTACACTAGCTCTCACATATATGTGTCGATGCCATGTCTCAGACATAGTCTTACGTTGACACATCTAGTAGCCGATGCATGTCCCAGACATTTCTTACATTGGCTTACGTCTCGAGGCCGATGCATGTCCAGACATGTCTTACACTAGCTCTCGTCTCAATGCTAATGCCATGTCTCGGACATGGTCTTACACTGGCTCTCATAATGTGGCCAATGCATGTCCCAGACATGTCTTACTCTAGCTCACACATGTGACCCTAATGTCACGGCATGAATATCCAGTTTATTTCCTAGGTTCGACAGGAACTCTACTATCTCTATTATCATCATACTTTCTTGATTTCACAATCAAGCAATTCATGCTATATTAAATTTAAATGCAATTCGACACATACATTAGCAATGTAGTTGCATTATTTATGTACAACTTACCTCGGATTACAAAATGTAGACAACTTGTCAATTAATCTACTCGCTTGGCCTTCCCCCGGTCTAGGGTCGGATTTGGCAATTCTTGATCTATAATAGAAAAATGCATTCATTAAGTCACTAAATACAATTTGGAAATCTAAAATTCACATTTTAGGTAAATGACCATTTTGCCCCTAGACTTTTGACAAAATAACCATTTTACCCCTATGCTCGAAAATCAATTCTTATCGAATTTCTTCGTATCTTAAGCATAGTTGAACTCTTTTTACTCTTATGGCAACATCAAATTCTCACTATTTCACACACTTATCACTTATTTTGCAATTTATGCAAAATAATCCTTTTAGGTGTTTTCATGCTAACATGCAAAATAATCCTTTTAGGTGTTTTCATGCTAACACCTTTCACAAAAGTTGTCTATTACACAACTAAGACTCATATTATTCCATAAAAACTCAGCAAACATCACAAATCCATTCATGAAAAAACCCTAAACTCTTAATCATTTTGCAAAATAGACCCCTCATTTGAAAGTCATGCTTCGAGGGTCTTAAAAATGTAAAAATCATTAAGAGAAATTATCAAAATCACTTACCTGAGAGGGCTCAAAGTTGCTGAAAATTTTGAAGCTCTTAAACCCCAACAATGGCTGAAATTTTCGGTGGTGTATAGGAGAAAAAAAGAAAAGATGACAACTTTTCTTTATTTTTAATCAAAATTAAGTCACCTAACATACCAAACTTAAAGATTTTGTCCCCCTCTTTGACTCTATGGCTGGCCAAGAACTTTTAAAAAGGGATTAATTGCCCTTTAAAGACCCCCAATTTTGGTTCTTAACTATTTAACACCCCTAGCTATCAATTTAAGACTTTTGCACTTTATGCGATTTAATCATTTTTAACAATTGGCCTCACAAACGTTAAAATTAGCTCACCAAATTTTTCATGCACTAATATATTAATACTAGAACATCAAAATAATAATAAAATAATCTTGTTAACTTCGAATTTGTGGTCCCGAGATCACTGTTCTGACTAAGCCCTAAATCGGATTGTTATAATTATTGTACGGCTTGTAGGTTAGCCTTGGAGGATATTATTCATGCTCTTTGATATTACAGGTCAGCAAGGGATGTATGGACTTAGGTAGTCCCAATTGAGGAGCAAGAGATCTTCTTTTTTAGTAATTCGTAGGTCTAGATTTTGAATAATTTGAAAAATTGTCACAACTTAGTCATTGGAGGGGTTGAGTGGCTGATCTTCTTTGGTTTGGTTGCTTGGCGTATTTGGAAAAATAGAAATCTCCATATCTTTCAAGGCTTGTCGTAGAGTGTAGAAGAAAACATCAAGAGTTCTCTTAGTTAGGCCGAGCAGTATGCACGTCTTCCCAAGACAATGCCTAATATAAGGCAAGTGTTAGGGAGCATGTACGACAAGACGGGTAGGTGGGTGCATTTAAGAATGGATGGTTTGATTAAGGTGGATTCAAGTTATACTGTTGCAAGGGGAGTATTGAGAAATGGTCAGGGGGAGTGGATAATGGGCTTCAATCGAAGGTTGGGTAGATGTACCATTTATGACGCAGAACTATAGGGCATTTTAAATGGACTGCCACTTCTACAAGGAAAGCAATGTGAAGGAGTTTTGTTGCAAACAGATAGCTTGGGAGTCACTGAAGCTATAAGGGAGTCTAACTCGAAGCCCTCCAATTTGGTGCTAATAAGACATATTCAACATTATCTGAAGACTATTGATCATTGGCCACTACAATATATTCCAAGATATGAAAATTTAGAAGTTAATCAAATAGCTAAGTTGGCTAAAAAGGCTTAAAGTTGTTTGAAGAATGTCCTAGTGATTTAGCTTAATTGAATATACTTCTATTTTTCACCCCAAAAAAACTAAATTGATGTACAGAAGGTTACAATTATTTAAAAAAGAATAGTAACACTCAAACTAAATTGATATATTTTATATATCATTATACTAAATTATTTAAATATTTAATGTATTATTATATTAAATTATTTAAATATTATTTAAATTAATTTATTTTTTTTATTTTCAACCTCATGTATCACATAAACATTTTAACTTCTCTTTGTAATTTTTATAACAATTTCAAACACTTAAAATTAACAAATCATATTTTTCACAATACATTTGAAAAATACTTTTTTTCAAAAACGAAAATTTTAAAAGTAATTCTCAAAAGCAAAATTAATATCAAACTGGCCCTAAAAGGCAGCTTATTGGAAGCACAATACACTAATTGTGATTATATACATAATTGGTCCACGCTAACCCGACCCACTCTCTTCCTTGTTTTTATTAATGATTTTTATAATTCATTCATAAATATATTTTTAAATATATATATTCTATTGACTGATTTTACTTTTAATTATTTGAATTCTATAAATAATTGCATAATAAATTTATTCTTAAACTTTAAAATTTAAACATTAAACACAAAAGTTTAAATTGTAAACCCAAACATAAAATCATAAAATTGTAAGCCTTAACACTAAATCTTAAAATTTTAAACCCTATTCAAGAGAAACTCTAAACACTAAATGCTAAATTTTAAAATTTAAACCCTAAATCTATAACATATGTAAAAAGTAAATACATTAGGTACTATAGATATTAGACCCTAAAATCGTGACAGCTGGCCGTTGGGGGAAGGTTGGCTTGGACGTCGGAATGAAAAGAAAGGGAAAGAGAGGAGAGGGAAGGGAAAATTAAAAAAAAGAAAAAGAAAAAAAAAAGAAGAAGATAAAATTGTGTGTTTTTATATTTTGTATTTAGAAGTATATTATATATTTATTATTATAAAATTTAACAATTTTTTATGAGTTAATAAATCACATAAAATTCTCTTTTTTTTTCAAGTGTTAAAAAAATAAATTCATTTAATATTTTTTAGTATGTTTTAAAGGAATTACAAATGTAAATAAAAAATGCATGTGATAACTATATATTGAATCAGATATTACAATTTATAATCGAACATGGTTCAATCTTAACCTTCACATTAAGTTATGTATTTAAGATCAAACTCTTTTCCTGTGGGTTGATTTAAGATTCTTATTCAAATAGTTAAGGAAAAAAAGTTTAAAAAATAAAATCATTTAAATAACTTTAATTTTAATTTGTAATGACGTATTTAAAGATTTATTTATATGTTACAAATTAATTCAAAATCTATGCTCATTTCCTTTACATATTTTTTATTTTAAAATAATATTTAAATAAATTAATGTATAAAAACACTCCCAAATTATTATTTAAACTATTTATTATTGATTGGTTAACATTATTTAAAAGAAATGAACAAATTTATATTTTCTCTCTTATATTAATATTTAAAAATTTTATATATTAATAAATATTAAATATAATGATAAAACATATAACCGCTAAAAAAAGGTCTGTCCATTCCAAAAGGGAGGAGGGACCATTATCTACATTTTCCCTTAATTATAAGATTTTAGAATAAGAACAATAAATAACATACTGTCTCATTTCATAAGGATTGATGGTCCTACCCGGAATATATTAATAGCTAAAAGAAGCAGCACAGTGAGTTTAGTGAATGACAGACGAACTATTAGCAAGCATTGCGTGTCGCCGACGACTCAAGCATGACTGGCTTAGCTTCCTCTAGAACCTGCGTATGGGGCTGTCATTTTCTATTAACTCACAAACAACTGTCACCCATCATCCAATCTTTATTTCAAACCTCCTTAATCAAGCAAGCAAACATCCATCTATATAATCCATTTTCTTCCCACTTTCACACACCGTGTTTCATACGCCATATTATTCAATACCTTATCATGCGTTTTGCTTTTTTAACTAATTTCTTCATTTTTATTTTAAATTATATGTTGTGGATGAATATATATATATAAAATTAACATCGAGGATTAAATTTAGTTGATGATAATTTGATTTTTTAAGTCTAAATTAATTTGTTTTTATTCATATTTAAATTGAATGATTTAATTTTTAAATATAACTTATGTTTAAGATGTTCGAATTCTTTCAAATATTTTTTATATGATTTGATTTTTGATTAAATGTATACTTCTTTTAATTATATTTAAATTTATATAATAATGGCGGGTCCTTTTGAACAATACACTATTAATATTGATGGAACTAAAATTCATGTTTATTTAATACTAAATTATGACATCCTTATGCTATAAGCAAGATTAGACAAAAACAAATTAGTCTGTGATTTGCTAAGATGAAAAAGAAATTATTTATATTTTTTTAATGATTGTTGATGTTAAAGTTATATATCACATGATTAATGAAAACAAATTCATAATTTAAAAGAAAAAAGGCGTTTTACAGTGAGATTAAAGTGTTCCACTACTTAAACTCAAAGTCTTAAACTTTCGTGTCATGTCCTGTTGGACGAAAAAGCTACTCATCTCCGTTCTTCTCTCTGAGTCTTCCCTGTCTGCCACAGATCTTGAACCGAAGTCAATAACAAAAGAAGACTCCTAAAATCCTACAGAAATGTCTAATCTTTTTTTGTTCATTGCTAGATCTTTCTTCAACCTAAGCTCTTTCAGCGTCTTGCTTCTGTTTTTGCTCTCTTTCTCAAGTTTCACTGCAACAGGTTTGTACAAACTTTCTCTTTCTTTGTCTGGAAAGTTGGAATATTTGGGTTTTTTTTTTAAATGGTATTTTGATTCTTGAACGAAGTTGGTAAAATGGGTTTTCTTTGATTATGCGAAAGCTCTTCCCTTTATGGTCTTTTGAGTCGTTTTTCCTACGTTTATGTTAATGGATTTTTGTTGGTTTTGCCGGAGATTTAACTTGTCAATTATATTTCCATAATAGGCTATGATTTTTCTATCGAAATCTTGATTCTTTTGTTATCTTAATGAACAAAGCAAGTTGTGAAATTCAACTAACTGTGATTAAAAATGGTAGTCTTTAGATTGAAGGGTTTAGGAAAAATTTAGCAGTTAATGATGAAATTTTAGTAATTTCCATTTATTTAGAATCATAACTTTCCTTTCCCTTGAAGACAACTTAAATGTCTTATCATACAGTTTCCATGCATTATTGGTTTAGTGAGAAAATGAACTTTTGAACTTTGGACCTCTACTATTTGATGTCTAGTGATTATCTGATATTGATTTGCTTCTTTATTTCTAAATGTATCTTAATGGATGATTAGTATTGAAAATGTATACATTTGTTATGATTCTCTTTATTTAACTCATTTTCAGAAGCCTATGATCCTTTGGATCCTAATGGAAATATCACAATCAAATGGGATATCATGAGTTGGACTGCTGATGGCTATGTTGTAAGTGTTCTTCCATCTGTTATATGTAAGAAGCTAGAATTTGATGATTTAGCTATCTAGTGTGGGGTAGTATGAAAGTCAGAACCTCGTATTTCTTGGTTGTGATTTCAAATATCTTTTGAACTAATACTGTAACACTGAAAATGAAAAAACAAGGGGTTGCAGAAAAAAGGGTATCTTGTTGGCTTAGATATGGTTTATCTCTTGTCCGCATTGGCTGAAAATGTGACTAAATTCTTGATGTAATGAGCAGGCAGTTGTCACAATCTTTAACTTCCAGCAGTACCGTCACATCCAAGCACCAGGGTGGACATTAGGTTGGAAATGGTCTAAGAAGGAGGTGATTTGGAGTATGATGGGAGGACAAACAACTGAACAAGGGGATTGTTCAAGATTCAAAGGGAACATTCCACATTGTTGTAAGAAGGACCCAACAGTCGTGGATTTATTGCCAGGAACACCTTATAATCAGCAGATTGCGAATTGCTGTAAAGGGGGAGTGCTAAACTCATGGGTACAAGATCCAGCTACGGCAGCAAGCTCATTCCAGGTGAGTGTGGGGCAAGCTGGAACTACAAACAAGACAGTTAGAGTTCCAAAAAACTTCACTTTGAAGGCACCAGGGCCCGGTTATACTTGTGGTCCAGCGAAAATTGTGAAACCCAGTAGATTTGTTACCGCGGACAAAAGAAGAGTCACACAAGCTTTGAGTAAGTTACTTGATTAAGATCTTGAATGTTATGTAGATATTCACTTTCTTTTAGGTATGCCACATGTCACATTTTACATCACCGAACTTTGTAAAAGTAGCATGCTGAGCTATCACGCCATTGGCTGAAATTTTATTATAGCCAACTCATTGCAGAAAGAAATCATTGGCAAATGAAGCTTTTCTTTCTGGACGCTCATTTTATCGATATTCAGCATTAATAATTGATAAATTGGGCTTGTTAATTGCTTTGCACAATGTAGATTTTGGAAACAATTTTTCTCACCTAATATATAATTTGAATTGTATCAGTATGGATGCTTGTAATTGACATTGCTTCTTTATTACAGTGACTTGGAATGTTACTTGCACGTATTCACAATTTCTAGCTCAGAAAACACCTACTTGTTGCGTCTCTCTCTCATCATTCTATAATGAAACCATAGTACCTTGCCCGCAATGTGCTTGTGGCTGCCAAAATACTTCTCAGCCTGGGAGCTGTGTAGAGTAAGTTTGTTCAACCAAAATGCCGATAATTGTTGCTCAGTGTATGTTAGTTGGGGATGATTGCTATCTTGAATCCTTATTGCTTTCCTAAAGTTTTTTGTTGCTAATGTGCAGCCCCAAAGCTCCGCATATAGCATCGGTTGTTCCAAGTACAGGGAAGAATAACTATGCACCTTTGGTCCAATGTACAAGTCATATGTGTCCGGTCCGAGTTCATTGGCATGTTAAGCTAAACTACAAGGAGTATTGGCGGGTTAAGGTCACAATTACTAATTTCAATTATAATATGAACTATACACAGTGGAACTTAGTTGTGCAACATCCCAACTTCGACAATCTCACCCAGATTTTCAGCTTTAACTACAAGTCTTTAACTCCGTATACTGCAATAAGTAAGTTCAATCGATCTTGGTCTTTTTATTTATTTATGTTTTGTGCTCTTTGCATCTTATGTCATCATTGATAGCTTGCATAGAACTCGTCTCTGCTCAATATTGCTGTTTTGTGGTAATGCATTGCAGCAAATGTTACATGTAAATAGGAAATATGTTACTTTTTCTTTGGCTTCGTAACTGTTAAAGAATGCGATTACATATTCTATTATTTTAAAAGGTGATTAAAGGGTTAACTTTTGTTCAACCAACAGATGATACTGCCATGTTATGGGGTGTTAAATTTTTCAACGATTTGCTTTCCCAAGCTGGTCAGCTCGGTAATGTGCAGTCAGAGCTACTTTTCCGAAAGGACAAAGCAACTTTCACTTTTGAGAAGGGTTGGGCTTTCGCTCGAAGAATCTACTTCAATGGAGATAATTGTGTTATGCCACCGCCCGACGCCTATCCTTGGTTGCCTAACGGCAGTTCCCATCAGCTTATCTCCACACTTAGTTTGTTGACAACTCTCTTGGCAGCAATGGCATTTTTATTGGGATATGCATAAAGTTCAACCATTTTTATACTGGGAAATCTGGTATGCTCCAAAATTTTGACTGAATCAGTTCGATGTAGAATGTACGGCGTGAGAAGTTGCAGTTTGTGTCAGTTAGAGGAAGTCAATGTGCAGTGGTGTCGTTTTAATGTATGGTCAGTGAATTCACTCGTGCTGTTGTATGTATGCATGTTCGTTTATGTACTTAAACCAAAAACAATGTTGATTGTAGAATTCCCACGATATTTTATTACAGTAGTAACAGACATAAATCATTGACAGAGAAACTTTAGCTAACTTATGCGTTGCGGTTGTTTAGGGTTCGTAAGCATATTTATGATTTGTCAATAACTCAGTTAGTATCATGCTCGAGTTTTTCTACAAAATGCCTCTATGGTCTGGTTGAAAGAAATTTGGGAATTGTATGATTCTGTTGTCCCTGTTATCTTTGGTGGAATCTTGGCTTTGCAAAACTTTGAATGCTACTGGTAGGTCCACCACCGTTTCGTAGGCTAAATAGACTTCATCCCTGCTTGAAAGTGAAGGTCTCCTTTAAGAAGTTCTATTTAACATTTTTCAAATGATCCTTAGACCAATGGGTTATTTTATGCATATTTATATGTTTTTAGTGTATATATCTGTTATATGTACAGGAATATTATATATGGTTAAATTATGTTTTGTCAATAAATTGATTGTGTAGAGGGTTATGAGGAGACGTTAATCTAGGAAAATGAGAAGTTGTGGAGAAATGTCAGAGCAAGCTCTAGAAAACATTTTGGTGATGGATGCAATAAGGTGCTGAGAAGGATGAGTTACAGACGGGGGTTGAAAATTAAATTATATATGATTTTAAGGGTTCAAAATTAAATTATATATGGGGTTGGGGCTCTTATCAGCCTCTCTTTGATCCTCCCCTTGTTATAGAGAGAATTTTAGAGTACTCAAAAAATTTCAAATGAGAGGTTTAAACCTCTATTTATGGGCTTTAAAAAAAATGAAATTTTAAAAAGTGGAACTGTTATGAAGAGAAAATGGGTACAAATGTGATAGAATAATGGATAGTGAGATATAAAGTGGTTACTTGAACGTGAAAGAATGGAAAATGATTAATATAGATATTGGGTATAATTTTAGTTATGAAAGTTACATTCTCACTTATATTTCGAATAAGGATTAAGAAATAAAATTAATAATTTCTCTATTTGAACCTTCAAACTATGCTTTCCAAAATATCTAAAAGTTTGTCAACCTTCCAAGGTTGTTTTTTAAAAAATATTCGAGTTATTCAATTTTTATTGATAGAACAAATTGTAATATTGAATTAAAAATTATTAGTAAAAAGTAAAACGGAACAAACTGGAAAAATGGGAATTTGAAGGGGATACAAATATGTTTCTTTCCTTAGATATGCTTTAGTTGGAAGGATGGAATAATTGAAAGAAAAAATATTTGTCTTTTCCTCCAGTTAAAAAATGAATGAGAGAAATTGGTAAATATCGATATTGAGTAAATTGACATCTCTAAAAAAATTCGAAATAATTTAATCTCTGCCAATTCTAAAAGTGAATAACTAAGAATAATTACTCATGCTATTAATATCTTTCGTCAATTGTATGTAATTTTGACCAGTATAATAACAATGTTAGCCCTCAATATTTATATATTTTGTCAATTTAGTTTTGATTCTTAAAAATTCAACAAATTTAGCCTCAACATTTACACATTTCGACAAATGTTAGGGGCTAAATTTGTTAAATCAAGATCAAATTGACATGTATGTAAATTTTGAGAGCTAAATTATTATTATATCAATTAAAATCATTAACGTCGTAATTAATATGAAATTGAGAATGATTAAATTACTTTGATTTTTTCTAAGAGGGAGTGAAAATGTCTTACCAAAAAGAGCATTTGAAAAACGTATATTTATAAACTAATGTACCTCTCTCTCATTTTCTTTCTATTTATCATTCCAATTTTAAAAGATCGATTTTTATACCTTAAAATTAAAATATCGTCTCCTTTTTTCTTTTTTTTTTCTTTTCACATTTTCTCCTTGCATAACACATTTAAAATTTATTTTCTTTTTACCCTCTAATTTCTTCTCATTCCTCCAATTTTCTACCATTCTAATCCATAGTGATCCTTAAACCAGGTTTATGGATCATCCCGTTATCTTTGTTGCTTTAAATTCTAGTTGTTATGGCCCATATATGCTAACCCATACTGTTTCAATTTATTCTACTAAACTTGATTAATTGACTCTACTGACCTTATTTTTAGAAATTTACTATGGCCTATATATATATATATTAAGCCATCAATTTTTCAAAAAAAATAAAAAATTCTACTAACAAGATCAATTCATTACTTGTTTAATTTTCATCTAATAATTTTTTAGCATAATAATTTATTTAGTTCTTTAATTTTATAAAAAAAAAGTTATTTTAGTCTTTCATTTAATTTTTCATCTTTTTGAGCCTTTGAATTTTTTCATTTATTTTGGATAATCTGAAAAAAAAATACAAATTTCAGAGCTAAAACTGGTGAAAAATTAAATAGAAGACTGAAATATTTTCTTTTTTTATAAAGTTAGTAAACCAAATAAATCATTATACTTAAATATTTTAAATATATAACTTTGTGGAAAGTTGGTTATATTTTTAGAAGTAATTTAGGTAAACTTTTCAAAAGATCATATAAAATGTTTTAAAACTTTTTCCTATTTTATTTTTTATTTTAATTTATTTTATTTTCAACGAAAAGCTCAAAAAACAATTCTTTATGTAAAGAAATACATTGAGCCATTGAGAAAGGATGGATATACATAACTTTTCAATAAAATTGTGTTTTTATAAACTTTTAATAAATATTAGAAATTTAACCATGAATTTAGTAATACAAAAATGTGCATTTAAATATAAAATATAATAAATAATAAAATATAAGGTTTGAAACTTAAAATAATAACACATATGTAATATGTATGAAAATAAAATAAAAGATAGTTTAAATTATTTTAATAGGTAAATATGTCAAATTAAGAATATTAAATACATTCAAATTATTTATCATGACATTTGTCATTTTTCTTAGGTAGATATCGAGTTAATTTGTGGCACCAACTTAATTACACACTTAAATAATAATATAGATATGCAAATAATGTGGTTGAAATAATTCTTGTAATAAAATTGAAATGTATAGAAATATTAAAGTATAGCCTTGTTGAAGTGATAAAAAAAAGATTATTGAAAATATTAATTTTTGCAATTTTTATTAGTTATTTTGTTAAAAAAATAATGTAACTTATTTAAAAATATGTAATATTATTTTAGTAAATTTTTTGACTTATGACACCAACTCAGTTACGTATTTAATAATAAGTATTGATATGTAAACAATGTGAGTAAAACAATTTGTGTAATAATTAGTATCAAATTAACTTGTGATACCAACTCAGCCACTCACTTAAATAATAATATAGATAATTGTTATATAAATCTTTCACTGGTGAAACATAATTTAGTTAATTATGAAATTAAAAAAGTACTTAAAAATTAACATTTCATTAAATACTAAAATATTAAGATTTTTCAAATTAATAATATACTAAATTACCGGCTGCCTTGCATGTATATATATACACTATTATTTAAGGGTGCATTTAAGTTGGTATCCGCCACTAATCAAGTCTTAATTAGAGGTTCTTAAGGGCTAGATTAAGTCGGGTTGGGCTCATGCAATATATTTAAATCAATTTTTTAAGTTCGGGTCCGATCTGAAAAATGAGCTTACTTTTTGTCTAAACTCGATACAATTTAAGAAAAGTAAATTTGGGTTCGGATCGGCCCACGCATATTTGTATCTTTTAGATTAGTTTTTATTTTAAAAAAAATATAATACACAAAATACAAGAATAAAAGTTTTCCAACACATTAAAAATACATTAAAAAGTATTTATATTAAAAACACTACCATAAATATAATAAATATTTTATTATATTAAAAAATACAAATAAATATAATAAATATTTTATTGTGTTAAATATAATTTTTAAAATTTTATATTTTGGGTTGGGTTATTTAGTTGGATAAGGTTTTTTTTTTTTGGTTTTGGGTAATGGGTTTAATTATTATTGGGTTAATGGTTTAATATAAATATATAATTAATATAATTATTTTTTATAACATAATATATTCGGGCCAAGCCAAATAAATCTTGCCAATGCCTGACCCATATAGAAAACGAGCCTCGAATTTTACCCAAGCCCATTTTTCGAGTTTGCATTTTTGTCAAACCCTCTCATTTTTTGGGTATGCCATTAGGCCTGAACGAGTGGCCCGTCTCATGAGCAAGTTTAATCTTAATCCAGTTGCGAAATTATCAAAAACCTATTATTTTTGTAAAACAACAAACATTATTTTGAGAATATTTTACTTTTTTATTTATATTTTTTATATAAAATCTAAAAAATTACATACACATTATAAATTTTAAACCCAAAATATTATAATATTTATTATCTCAATTTTACCTTTATATTTGATTTTTATATTAAATATTTTATAATTTCTATTACATAATTATTTTCACCTACATGAGTTTAAATTAAAATAAGAAATAACTTCAAATGAAATTTTAATTTTTTATGAGTTAAGTGACTCCAATGAAGGTGAAAATACGGAAAAATTAATTCATTAAATATTGTATGTTAAAAAAAATTTACTTTAAAATTTATTCAACATTGACTATAGGTAAAGCGGTCCAAACTTTTATTTTGATATTATTGAACACATGCTCAATCATTAAATTTATAATTGTTTTATTTAAAAGATACTATAAAAGTCTTAAAAGATAAAAATATCATAAAAATATTAATTATAATTTAAAAGAATAGGTATTTCTATAAATTTATAATTGAATTAAAAAAAATTTCTTTCAAAATTTATTCTATAATGAATATAGGTGGAGTAGTAATGAACTTGTATTTATTTATTATTAAACACATGTTTTATCCTTAAATTGTAATTTTTATTTTAATTATTTTTATTTAAAGATGATATAAAAGTTTGAAAAGATAAAAGTGCTATCATAATAACATTAATTATAATTTAAAAGAAGGGTTATCTATGTAATTTTATAATTAAGTTGGTGACCAGTTAAATGTAATACCAACTAAAAAAAATACTTAAATAAAGTATAGATAAAAATATATAAAGATTTGAAATTTTCTATAAAAATATTTATTTATTTTAACTTCAAAATTTTTAAAAATTAATTATCAAATTTGGTTGTAATTTGGATAATTTAAGTAAAATTAAAATGTAAGTAAAAATTACATTTTCAAAATTTTTATATATTATCCATTTGATTATAAAAATATTAATTAATTAAATAATAAAATTAAATATAATAATTTGGATAATTATTATATTTAATAATTAAATTTTATTTAAAATTTAATTAGATAATCAGAATTTTTAAAATTTAGGTAAATGTTTAATTAAATAAGAAAATTAATTAGATAATTATCCATTTGATTTAACTTAAATATTTATTTCTATATTATCAATAGTATTACATACTTTAAATTCTAATTTTAATTTTAACATGAAAATTTTAAAAAAGTAATTATATAGTTTGGATAATTTAAGTAAAATTTACATTTCAAATTTTTTATATATTATCCATTTTATTATAAAAATATTTATTTAATCAAATAAAAAATTAAATATAATATATTTAACAGTTCAAATTTATTATAATTTTAATTACATAATCAAAATTTTTAACATCCCTTACGTAAAATCTTTAACTACCATGTCAATTATTCATGGTTATAAATAGATGATTGCTAACAATAGTTTCCATCATATATGTAGGTTTCTAGCGTTTACCCTTTTTTTTTTTTTACATTTGTAAGATTTTTTTTTTGTTTTGTAAATTTTTAAATGGGAAGAAGAAGGAAGCTTGGGTACTTATTGTAAAATGGAAATAGAAAAGTAGAGGGTAGCATTAATGTGGAAAGATAGTTAAAAGTCAACATTGAAAAGTCGTCACGATCAAATCATTGCCATTTATCAAATTCATAGTTGTAGCATATGAATTTTTGAATAAAATACTTTAAATTATTTATGGAATAAAATTTCAACATATTGAATACGATATTTTCAATTTGACTTCAACAATGTCCATGGTGTTTCACAAGTTTGCTTAAGAGCTACATGATCTCAAAATTGTGAACTAAGTGTTATGGTTGGGTGCGTATATTCAAACGATTAAGAAATTTAATGTCGGATCAAATAAGAAAATTATGAGATTGATGATGAAAATAAAGAGACTTGAGAAAGGGGTAAAACTGATAACTTTAGATCGAGTGTCAATATATGTTAGGCAAGCAATTTAGACTTAATTTGTCTATGAATAGGAAGGATCGGGCTGAATCGATTAAATTGATAAACAAACAACTTAAAGTGATTTAGAAGTATGAAATCAAATTTCAAAAAATTAAAAGGAATTTGTTGTGATTTAAACTTTTTTGTCAAGACCTGAAAAATATATGTTTTTAAAAAGAGATTGAGTTAGTCTTTTGCATATATGAGTATGTCTGGACAAAATTTTAAACCCATATTTCGGGCTAAGTCAGACTTAGGCAAACATAAAATATATTAATATCATAGTTAAGTCTTGTCCGAATTTAACCTGATCTGGCCTATGAACACCTCTTTGTATGACTTACTTTAAATATTATTATCAATATTTCTATGATTGGTTTATTTTAATTATTGGAAGCTATTAAAATTTTACCTTAACTAAAATTTTGTGTATCAAGGTAGAAAAACTGGGTTAAAATTTTAGAAACTAAAAAAGATGTACTACACACTAATTTGTTTCGATGAAAATTATTCGTTATTTCCATAAATTAATATATTTTATCATAATTAAAAATTTATTGACTTCAACCTATTAAATGAAAATATTTTCCTTAAATTATTCCTTTAAATTCAAACAATTTTTAGTTTAATTATTAAAATTTAATTTGGGGCATATCATAATTTTTTTAATATGTTTGTTTTTAAAAAATCATATAATTATACAATAATATAATTGATACAAGGGCAGATAGTGCAGTTTTTAAACTTCATATGCAGGGTTAAAGGGTTTATAAGTGTCTTATAAAGAGTGTATTATAATATTAAAAACAATAAATATTTTTAAAAAGGAGACATAAGATAAAATTTTAAGACTACTTGCGAAATTAACAAAAAATTATATTATCAGCATACCAAATACTAACCATTGATACTATATATATATGAAACATGGCTTAACAATAATATAATTACCTTAAACCGATTCTTGCAAAAATATAATTACCCATAAACCTCTTGATTTTTAAAAATAAAAAGAATACGTGTTTAAGTATGCTCAAATTCACATATTCCTAATTGTTGCACTAACAACGATGGAAATGACTTGAAACTTATTTGAGTTTTTTTTTTTTAGTTTGAAGAATTAAAATGTTAATAAGATTCATAATCTTTTTCTTACTTGTGTAGTTTAACCATAAACCAAAAACACATGAATTTTGTTGGTGAAGATTAAGAAGGCCCATTAAAATAAAACCTTTGATGGACAGATTGAAGGCCTCTAAAGAAGATTGATCCTTCATACATGATTTCGGTCCATTGGGCTGTATTCCCTTCCAACTTTTATTCTTTTATATCCCTTTTACAAAGATAAAGTATTAATTGTTGTGTGGATTGAGTTTTAAGATCAGTTTAGTATTGTTTTTCAGAAATACTTTTAGAATAAAAAATATTTTTGAGATAAAATTATTGTTAAATAAGATACTTTTGAACTTTTCAAAAGTGTTTCTTGGACAAAAAAAAGAAAATTTGCAAAAGCACTTTTTTAACCAAAAACAGAAGTAGAAAAATTTAGTTTTTGCTCAAAAGTGCTTTTTGGTCCAAAAGTGCTTATGAGAAATAATGTTAAATTGGCCCTTAATTCAATTGGTATGTGCATTGTTGCCAGTATAGGAGGACATAAGTTTGAGTACGCTAAAGCCAAAGGCGAAGCCAAAAATTTCTTTTAGGAGGGAATTAAATTGTAATTTTTACGATAGTAAAAATATAATTTTTAAAGGATTAAATCAAAATTTTATCATTTTTAAGGGAGGCTAAAGTGTAATGTTACCTTTACCAATTTAAAATTTTAAAAATTTTAAGGGGTCAAAATGGAAAAAAATTCTATTTTAGCCGCCCCTAGATTCGCCTTTGGCTAAAGCGCATTATCCTCCTATTTATGGGTTGGGAGGGACTATGGATAGTTTTAGACATTGTATAAAGAACATATACGATTAGAATCTATAATAAAATTGTTAAAAGAAAAAAAACCAAATCCTTTAATTATCAAAATAATTACCAAGGGCTCAAAATCCTTAACCAAAAAAGGTGTTATAGGTGAAGTGGTAGTATCATACCTATTGATTTTTTATACGCTATAATATGAGATTGAATCTAATTATATGCAATTATGCATGCCCACAATATAACTATATTCAGATTCTTGGCTTTTTTATTCGTTTTGATAAATCCAGAAGAAAATGAACTATTTCATTCGTCCCCATCCAAAAAGTTATATCAATATTCCTTTTCTTTTTTCTTTAATTATCCCTACTTAGGTTTAGCACTTTAGTGCATCCATAATTATAATTCATTACCATTAAAATGGTACCAAAACACACATGGGGTTAACCAGCTCCCATGTGCAATAACACACACAAAAAGACAATCAAAATTTTTATAATTAAAAAGACAAAGTAATTAGTAGCAAATATTAAGGTGATGATATGTCTTTTCATGATTCATAATTAGCTGAATATATTTGAAAATAAGGGTGAATCTATAAATAAAGCAAGGGTAGAAATTTAATTATAACTTTTATAAATTAAAATATAAATTTATTATGTATTAATTTATAATTTTATCATTTTTAAAGGGCCAGAGTAAAAAAATATTATATATTAATTTATAATTCATTTATTTATAAAAGGACTAAATTAAAAAAAAATCATATTTGACGGCCAAAGCGCGGCCTGTCGCCCTTGAGATTCGCCTCTATTTAAAAACAATGTTTAGGATTATGAATATATACTATTATATCCAATAAGATACAAAACTTTGTTGTCATGACCTAAAAAGTAATCTAGACAATTATGCTCTCCAATTTCAATGGAATAAATTAATGTAGGAATGCCATGAACTAAATTCATTTAATTATGGGATCCAATCAAATGCAGTTTCATTCTCTACCCCAAACTCTCAATTTCCTTGCTCATTTTTTATATATAACAAAAGTAATTCATTTTGTTTACCAGTATAAAAAAGAATATACAAAGATATTGTAGATACTAAAGCTCAGATTTTAAATCTGTAAATTAAATATTAGGTTAAAAAATCATTGACTTTACAATGAAGTACTATATATAGTTTCATTTTGATTGATATAATTGATTATTGAATTCATTTTAAAAAAAATAAAATTCTTTTGGGGTTTGGATAACTACTTGCTTTGGGGCACAATATGGGGCTATCCCATGTTGCATTGTATGAAAAATGGGCTACAAAGATTAGCTAGGGTAGTGATTAAAAAGTGGTTTAAAATAAGGAAAGAAGAAATGAGTTGATAATTATACACCTTCAACTCTTTGCAAGCATGGTGGCAATGAGCATCTAGCTTCCCCCGATGGCCCGACATATTGGCCAAAACTAGTAGGCCAACAAACCATACATCTTTCCTTTGTCCATTTCAATAATACACTTCAAATTTTTGCTGATACTTTATCCAATATATACATATATATTAATCTATTCTTGAGTTAACGTGAGGGTTCCGATCAACTTATTTCATTGAAAATGCAGGTTTAATTCATGCACTGCAAGGGAGATATGTGATTTAATATATCTAGCTCGATTAGTGATTGTAATCATGAATATATTTGACTTAAGATATCACACTTTTATTAAGCTATACACATATACTATAATCATTATCTGACATATACATAATCTATTATGATAAACAAGTTTTCGTATTTAACACTAACTTTAAAATGTATTATCAAATGTCTAATTATGAATTTAATCTAACTTCTTAATTGTCATAAAATACGAAACAAAATTATGATACATTAACATCGATGGTTTAGCCTATAATCAAATTACTTTACAAATACTTAGTTCCAAAATTTCAGATGAGGTAATTATATTTTATATAATTTTACTCATTGTATAGACTGATATTGACAACACATTAATACTTTCCAACTTTATGATCATGAAATAAAGGAACAGATCATTTGCAAATTATTCAATCTAAACAATTAGGTTTAGCTAGCCATTAGACTCTGGTGATTGAATATTTCAGTGGTCAATTGTCAATTTTTAGCAATCTTTGTGTAAAACCATGTGAGGTTGGTTGGTTTAGAAGGGTACCCCAACACATGCTTGCAATCTTGGCAATAACAAAAAATATATACAGGAAATTAGCTAAGAGCTATGATACAAAATCTGATTTAATTTTATACGAAAATCATCAATCGATCTTAGATCTGCATGCTCATTATAACCTAGCTAACAACCCTTTTGATTTTATAAGCAGCTAGCTAGCTAGCATGTTTCGACGATGTTTCCTGCCAGAAATAATGGGGTTCATTCATGTTATAATTGGTGGATCGATTTCATTAATAATTATGTTGTATGATCATGATTTGCCTTGTAGATTGGCTATTATGGGATTAGCTGAGATTTTGATTTGTTGACAGTATAACAGTAATCATTTTGATTAAGCATTATTTAATTAAGTAGAGCTTAAGCTAGCCTTCCAGACTACCAGGTACCAAAAGCTATACCCTAAAGTATTGAAAAAGATATCAGAGTTTGGACATGGAGATTTATGTAGATAATGCTTTAAAAAGGATAATCTGATAACATCTATATATTTATACAGTGCTGTTCTGAGTGTTAGACAGTTTTGGAGAATCTTTTGTTTAGCCTAAATAGTTATATGAAAATTCTTATCCAAGACCTATTTTCTTTAAGGAGAAAAAAAAAAAAACAGCACTCTTTTAAGCTAAAAATAGTGATAGAGATTTTCAAGGTGAAGTTTCCAGCTCAAAGTTCTCGGGAGATAATAATAAGGTACAGATATTCTGAGGTTAATAATTGGATTATATATTAAGTCAACACAAGATTCATCAAATTCCATGCTTTGAAAAGCTGCAATGAAAGAGAAAAAAAAAAGAGAAGAAAATGGGGAATAGAATCTAAAAGGATGACAGTCAAGAAAAACAAGCATTTATATGCAAACACAAAGGGAATTTGGGAAAAAAAGAAAAACATAAATGATAAAGCATTATTCATATATATATATATTTGTTTCTTGTAGAAAGAAAAAGAAACTAACGTGTGAAATGGGGTGACTTAAACTGTCAGGTAGTTGTCAATTGTGAGAGGAATGGGAGGAGTTTGATACGAAAAACCCACGAGGGGGCAACGTGCAGATTGGCATTGTTTTGTATAGTGTGATTGTTGGAGAGGAAGGGATAGCCCCACCAGTTGCTAAGTTTCATTCTCACAGTGGCCAAGCAGCGCCACCAGTTCACATGGTTTTGGCACCCCTTTTTCAACATAAGGTTACCTAATGTGGGCTAAAATATAAAAATAAGATTGGCAAAGAAGGGGGAATTAATGAAAGAAACAACAGCAAAGACAAGCACTTTAGCATCACAACAAATTGAAATGGGGACCCTTTCGCACATGGGGGCTTCTGCTGTGGGAGCCAACCTAAAGCTAAGAATCGTTTGCAAAATGTTGGTTGGAAGCACACACCTTTTGGGCTATACCTACATACCCTTTCTTTATCTTCACCTCTTTGCTTTAAACAAATAATACTATATGCCATCAATGCTTTCTTTCAGAGTTGCAGGTTTACTTCACCTCACTTTTAAGCCTGTTTTAAATTACATTTTCAGTTGCATACTATAACCCTTAGTGATGGATGAATATTGACAATGAAAACACCTGAAACCATGAATTGTAACATCGTATTACAGCCACTTTAGCTAAATGTTTGCAATGCCTGAAACAGCTATATGAGCTAAGTGCTTTTGGTACATATAACATTCCTTTGAGCTTTGGACTACATAAACAAACCTTGTATCTTTCATCATTTGAGATCCCACTCCCCACTTTTAAGATTCACCAAATGTAAACTCTAATTTTAAGTTAACATGGTTGTTATTTTATGCCCACTTTAAACTAAATTCATTATTCGATATACTTTTTCTTTAAGAAATTTATAACTATAATCACTAATAATATATATTCGAATAACTATAATTAGAATCTTCAAGGGATAGCGTGGTTTTTGCTATCTTGATGGTGTGTTCTTCTGCTATAATATGGTACTATATCCTTCTTGATTAATATAATTTACTTTAAAAAGATATAACTAGAATCAAATCATTACAAAAATATATATAAGCTATAGAAGAGCATGCATATAATATTTAAGTATGACATGGATTCGAAATTAGGATATCAAGGACCTCACCTACCATGGCTTCATTAGTTGGATTTAAGTGTAATAAGTTTGAACTTGTGTATACTTTATATAAATACTCTTAAATATTATTATACTCAGGTGGGAAATGTGCATTTGAAAATTTAGATTTAGATTTAGATTTTATTTATTATGGAAATATTAAGAATGAAATCCATATGTTATAGACAAATTGGTTTGAATTCAATATATATTATATATTTGAAAAGTATAAAAAATATGAATTTATAAATTATTATTTTTCAAAGAAATTCAAGTTGATTACTAAATAAACATTTAACAAATCCATATATTTAAGAAATTATCATGATGTTACATTTATAAATAGTTTATTACACAATTTATACTACTTTTGAAATTCAAATTCTAAAATTCAAGTTCTCAAAGATTAAATTATGATTTTAGAACAGAGTATAAACAAAATCATAAAACTCATATAAGTTTACCATCATTATTATTTAGTAATAATTAAAGTTTTTATCTATATATATATATTTATGAATTTAAAATTAATATTGTTATATCTCTACCATGAATCTTTTATTAGGCTTTCACCTATTATGGATTCGGTTAGGCTCTTCAATGAGCTCTCACCTCTCTTATAAATACTTCCAAAAAATTCTCTACTCAAAATCATAATACGTTATATATTCATCATGAGTCTTTCTACCTATTCAGCACCCAACAACTGACCTCCCTCGATACCCTCAACTGCTTCCTATAATCCCGTGTATCAATAAATATCTTTATTCCAATCATCGCATTTATATAACAAATCTCAAGCAGTATCTAAATGGCGATATTGAAGATCTGCTAATAAATTTGGATGAAAGGAAAAATGAGATTGACACTGAAATCAGGATTAAGGAATGGTTTGAAATGACAGTAAAATATAATAACGAGAAAAAAGGCATGATATGACTGATCAACGTTACATGAAAGATTGATGTTCCTCCGTTATGGAATTATTTAATCAATAATGTTTGTTTGTTCCATTTCTAATTGGAGGAAATTTTGCTATCAAATGATTTTTGTTTCATGTATAAAGTCAGGATCTGAGCATTGGCCCATTCAACAGATTTGTGTTGAAAGGCATCTTATGTTACAAACCATCATATTCGCATGCTTATGGAAATTTTCTTCTCATCTATTTTAGTGGTGCTTACAGATGGGCTTATATTAATTATATTAAAAGTTATTTTATACTCATTAATACTTAGATATGTTTATATTTAATTTTAAATAAAATTTAATTTTTACCATTTTAAAATAGTAATTCAGCGTGTTACAATTTACAAATACAGCCAAAGCATTAAAAAAAAATTATCCCAAGCCCGATTATCTAAAAGATCTAATTAGAAACATATATATCAATTTTAATATAATTATGATAATTTAATAAATTTTATAAAAATATAATTAAAATAAATATAAAAATTAAAATATAGCATAAAATTTAAATCTTAATATCAATAGAAAATAAATAAATAAATTTATATTTTTATGTTTAGTTGTACATGAATTATATTAATTAAAATTGTTGTATCTACAATTAGGTGTTACCTTAGAATTCGTTTTCAATTAACTGTTAAAAAGCGAATGATAATTTGCAAGTACCTTTTGCAATATATTCTGAGAGATCTGTGACACCCCTAAAGTGACCCTAGTCGGAAAGCGGTTTCGGGACTGCTAAACTGAGTCACCAAATTATTTGAATATGATAATTATTGTCTAAAATATGTGAATATGAATGTGTGAAAGTTTTAGGCTTCGATTTAGTAAATTGCATGTGAATTTAGTCAAAAGGACTTATGGGTGACATTTTTGAAATGTGATAGGCTAATCTACAAGGACCTAATAGTGCATGTAATCAAAAGGGAGGACTTGCATGTCAATTTTCCCCCCCTAATATGTAGTGGCCGGCCATGAGCATGGGTGGACAAGATGTTATGGCTAAAAACATGTCATAAACATGTTGGGGTAGTGCATTATGTAAGGATTAATAAAATAAAGAGCATGGGTGGACAAGATGTTATGGCTAAAAACATGTCATAAACATGTTGGGGTAGTGCATTATGTAAGGATTAATAAAATAAAGGGCATGGGCAATAAAATATTAGTGTTAGTAGGATGAGAAACAAAAAAAAGAAAAGAAAGGACGTGTGTGATTGTCCCCCCCATTGCCGTGAGTGAAGAAAAGAAAAAAAAAGAAAATTTGTTCATCCTCTTTCATTTCTTTTGGCCGAAAATTCTAAGGAAGAAGGAAGGAGTTCTTGCTTCATGTTCGGTTGGTTGGTGTTTAGGAGGAGGAAATGTTGAAGAGATTCGGCCATGCTTGTAGCTAGGTTAAGGTAAGTTTGATGTTGTTCCATGAGATTCATGCATATTTTTGATGTTAGTTTGAGTTCTACCTAGCCTATGGTTTAAATCTTGCTATGTGATGAAGATGATACTCGGCCATGGGTGTTGTTTTCTTGGTTGGTGTTTGTTTCATGCTAAATCTAGATGAACAATGGGGGTTGTCATTTAGGTTAAGATTAAAGAAATTAATCTTGTTAAAACTTTGAACTAATAATGCCCATATGTGTGATAGCCGAACATAGACTTTGTTTAAAGTCTTGGTCAAATGCCGGTTAAGTGTTTTGGAAATGATTAAGCTAGGTGTTTGATCTTTTTGGTTCGGCATAGTACATAAAATGTTGCTAGATGGAGAAAAAATTCGGCCAGCAAGAGGTGTGCTAAGGCCGAATATAATTTTGTATATTAATGAGTAATGCATGTGTTGAATTGATGGAATGGAGAGGATGTTTTAATAGTGCATATATGTGTATTAGCCAAGTTTTGAACTTGAAACAAAATGGTATTTGGTCAATACAAGTGACCATACTTGTAGAATGTATTAAGTATGCAATCGGCCTCAACATAGACATGCATGTTCGGCCACACGAATGAATGCATAGATTGATGTTGTACATTCGGCCATAAGCTAGCATAATGAGACTTTAATAAGTTAAATTTGTTTGAATTAGCTCAAGAGCTTAGAGGACCAAAGTTGGATAAAGGAAAGGAAAAAGTGATCGAATAGCCGCCGAAATCGTTCGACAACATCCGAGGTAAGTTTTAAGTGATTAAACGTTGTGTAAATTCAATCATAATAGGACATAATGAGTTGATTTAATAAGATATGATGTGGCCATGATATGTCTTAAACTCAAATGGTAAGTTCATAAGTGTTTGGACTTGGAAATTTAAGAGCAAATTGTAATAATTTGCTTTAGACAGCAGCAGTAACGTGATTTTAGAAAATCACTATAAATTGTTGGTGTGGAATTATAGGCTGCATAAAATATGTAATCAAGGATTAATTAGTCTAGTTTCTTATAAAAGAGACCTTGTGAGCAAAGAAATTTCCTATAAAGAGATATTTAAAGTTGTGTGAGACGGTGTCAGAATGACTCCGAAATCCCCTGTTCGGTTTTTAGAAAATCATTATAAATTGTACAAAAATGGTTATAAGATAAAATTTATATTCTTAGACTCCTTAATGAGTATAGTTTCAAATGAAATCAAATAAAACACATTTTGAATTCTGTAAGATGAGAAATTTGATTCGTAGTGAAGAGTGGTCAGATTAGTCAAACAGTGAAACAAGGGAAACTTTAAGAAAAATCTGGTATTGATTGGCCAAACCTAAAATTCTGGAAATTTTATGGATGGAATATATACGAGTCTATATTCAGGAAAAATTAACGAAAAGTGGTTTGGAGTTTTGTAGCTCCAGTTATAAATAATTTAGTGACTATTGCTCAGGAAAAACAGCTTGTGCTGAATTTGAGATTATGTTGTAAACCTTGATAAACTTGTTTTAGTTGCTCATAAGCTATTGATTAAACCCATACGTGAATTCTAAATTGTGATATTGGAAAATGATAGATGTAGATTCAGCCAAGACAGTGTGTATACGTGAAAGTATATGTGGTATGTGAAGTATATTTGGATAATTGTGATGTGAATACATGAAAATTTATATTTTGATTTAGGATTTTATGTGATGGATGTGAACATGCGTATGTGTGATAAGGCCGAATGGCCAATGTGATGAATGTGAACCTATATATATATATGCGTGATAAGGCCGAATGGCCAATGTGATGAATGTGAACATGCGTATGTGTGATAAGGCCGAATGGCCAATGTGATGAATGTGAACATGCGTATGTGTGATAAGGCCGAATGGCCAATGTGATGAATGTGAACATGCATATATGAGATAAGGCCGAATGGCCAATGTGATGAATGTGAACATGAATATATGTGGTAAGGCCGAATGGCTAATGCGAAACGTGTATGAGATGGATATGTGGTAAAGCCAAATGGCTAATGTGAGATATGTACGAGATGTGTATATATATATTGTGGCCAAATGAAAAACGGTGAAAGGTGTGTATTATTAGATTTTTGGATGAGGCAAATGAATTACAAATATGACAGTCGATGTGAATGTTGTAACATGTGATTAAATGTACATGAAACTTGGAAATATATTCCGGGTAAGACCCGATGACTACGTGTGGAGATTTTGTCCGGGTAAGACCCGATGACTACATGTGGATATTTTGTCCGGGTAAGACCCGATGACTACATGTGGAGATTTTGTCCGGGTAAGACCCGATGACTACGTGTGGAGATTTTGTCCGGGTAAGACCCGATAACTTCATGTGGAGATTTCGTCTGAGCTAAAGGTCTCGCCGATAATCCGAGTAGAGGTTAGTGCTATAAGACTTCGTAATAAGAATTGCATATAAATATATTCAACGTGAAAGGTTAAACAGGTATGTACTCCAAGTTTATATGTGAGCTTGATTTGAACTAAATCATAAGGTAGTTATGTGATGCATATGAGAGCAATCTATGAGACTATTTCTATGATTATGTGACTTCGGATCAGTGTGAGAGGATATGTGAAATCATACAATATATCTATGTCACATGAGCTCACTTTTATGTGAAAGTTTATCTGCCTATTGTATATGATGAGATGTGCATATTCGGTAAAGGGATGGTATGCCCGAAGGAAGAGTGAAATAAAAATATGAACAACTATGTTATAATTTGATTGTTATCTGTTGTCACTGCTTAAAACTTACTAAGCATTGTAATGCTTACTCCGTTTACTTTGTTTTCTCTATTTTATAGATCTCATTGCGAAGCTACAGGCTCGGGGATCATCAGCAACTAGTCACACTATCACTATCCATTGTTTGGTACTGCTACGTTTTGGATTATCTTATGGCATGTATAGAATAGACTAGTAGTGAGAGGATATTTTGGTTAATGTACATAAGCCATGCGAAAATGGCATCTTTTGAATGTGTACTTATAGAAGTTTAAATTGTATCCCTGACTGTCTCTAGTACTTATCTAAAGGAATGTTCAAAAAAAAAATTTTACTGTTCTGATATGAGTTTCAAGACTGGTAATGCCCCTTTATCTATTCCGGCGACGGATACGGGATTGGGGTGTTACAAGATCAAAATTAAGTTGTAGATTATTTAGCCAAACAAGCCTTGATCGGAAAAGATAATTTGTAAGTTTTCAATGTTCCTCATCCGATGGCGCATGCTTTACTAGACTTGGACAAGATTAAGAATGGTTCTCTTTTTCAAAATATTATTATGTAATTAGTTTAATCTTTTCTTATTCTCACAAAAAAAGTGAATAATATTTATAATAATATATAATTTTCAAATTAATTAATAATTCATACAAAATTTGACAATTATAATTATAAATATTATTATTATATTTTATAATATATCATTTACTATTATTTTGTTCATAGTACTTTTTACTCGTTTGTTTTTAAATTGTTTATTACTATGTTATGAAGTATTTATCTCTTTGTCATTAATTGATTATAAAATGTTATCATTTACTATTATGTTAAACATCATATATATAACTATTTGTATTTAAAATTATTAAACAATAAAAAAAACTAAATAGGTCATATAAAAAAAAGTCTACTTGTTAGCATGCTTGTTTTCTCTGTATGCTATTTGATAAGGTGATTTTAGGGCTTTCTTGTTTGAGGCATGGATTAGAAAAGGGAAGAGATTTGCGAACAAGAAGCACGGAAGAAGAATTGGCAAGTCTGAGCATATTAGAATATGAGGAAGATTAGATGCAAAACCAATGAAACGAAAATGTAGTGGAGGAGGATTTTAGGTTATGTCTGGTTGGAAGGGTTTTGATAGAGAGTGTGATCATTTCCCTTTGATACGAAACACATTGGCAGATTTGTGGCACCCGTTGGGAGGAGTTTCTATTACGAATATTGGTGAGAAAAGAAGTTTGTTCTGGTTCTATCATGAGTTAGATCTGAAGAGAGTTCTCTAAAGGATTCCATGGTTCTTCAACATGCATCTCATTTTATTTCATTGGTTAGTACAAGGGGAAGATTCGTTACAAGTCCCATTAGTTTTTGCAAAGTTTTGGGTTCAGGTGCATAATTTGCCTACGGGAATTATGTCGAAAGGAATGGCACGTCAGTTTGGTAATTTTATTGGTTAGATTCTTGATTATAATGTTGGATTTGTAATAAGGGAAATAAAAAGGTATATGCAAATTCGAGTTAGATTGGATGTTAGGTGACCTTTGAAGAGGAAGAAGTGAATAACAGTAAATTCGATTCAGTCGACATAAATACAATTTTCCATTATGAAAAAGTACCACTATTATGTTTTCTGTGTGAGAAGTTGGGGCATGGAGAAGGTTTTTGTCCGATTATATTAATGTTAAAATCACAAGAGGTGGTTCTCAGTTGGGACATTTCTTTAAGGGCGGCGCTTAAAAGGGCATCGTCGAAGGTGAGTAGGTGGCTAAGGGATGATAACTAGAGAAGTGTTCCGATAAGAGTAAAGGTGGATGTTGATAAGAGAGGGAAGAATTTGGGAGATATCCAAACACGTTGGTCTTATCAGATAAGGGACGAGAAAAGTGGACATTATCCGCATACAAAATTTGAGGAAGAGCTGTAATATGATAATGAGTGTTTTAGCTAGGCTAAAAAGTCTAGTTCAACATTTAGGCTAGATGGAAATAGGCAAATGGAACTAGGTTTGGACATAGAGGATAGTCTAATTGAGATAGTGGATAGTAAGAAAAGGCAAAGAATGCATCAAGTAAATCCAATTGTTTCTAGTAATGTTGATTAAACAAATTTGGGAGTTCCTTCTAGAATATTGGCAGTTGTTGTTAAGTAGGTTAGCCGAGTGCAATGAAGATCCTCAGTTGGAATTTTCGTGCGTTGGGGCAACCATGGGTAGTTAATCGTCTAACAAAAAGGCGAGACATATTATGCCCCATCTCTTTTTCTTATTGAAACAAAGATAAGTACAGAGAGAATAAAAATGGTTAGAAAGAAATGTGGGTTTATGAAGGAGATTGAGCTTGAAGTTGTCGGATCATGAGGAGGTTTGTCGTTAGGTTGGACAAGGGACTATAGTGTTCAATTAAGGAGCTACTTGAAGTCGCACATTGATGTGGAAGTATGTGAATGTGAAGGGATGAGTCCACGGAGATTGACTGGATTTTATGGTGCATCGAATGAAAGGTGTCGGAAGGAGTCATGAGATTTGATTCGTCAGTTAAATGGTAATAGCTCGTTGCCGTGGTTAGTTATAGGGGATTTTAATGAGATAATGTTCTTTTTTAAGAAGAGAGGGGCACGTGTTCGAAATGAAAATAATATGTTGGATTTTTGGACAGTATTAGAGGATTGTCAGCTTGCGGATTTGGGTTTTTTTTGGTTAATAGTTTACATGTGAGAGAGGCTGTTTTCAAAAAATATAATATACGAGAAAGGCTAGATCGGGGAGTGGCTAATACGGATGGTGGATTATCTTTCTTAATTATTGTGTTAAACATCTTACTCACTCCATATCGGATCATTTCCCGAAACTGGTAGATACGGACAACATGAGAAAAAATAGGTGGGTGACAAAGCAGCCTCAGTTTCGGTTTAATGCAAATTGAATTTTAGAAGAGGACTTTGAACATAGTACGAAAAGAAGTAAGAAGTATCTTTTAGAATGGTTTTAAGTTGATTGTAAAATTTTCTAAGTGTTTTTGTGTTGTAACATCCGATATTCTGATTCGGTGATTCGGGTCGGGTAGAGGGTGTTACATGGGAAGTCCAGTACCTTCTAAATTTTTATTTTGGGTACACATTGGAGACAATGTGTAACTTAAGTGTAGGGGGATGCACATAGTTTTTAATTTCTTTCCTTTTGTGTGTTTAATTTCATGTTTTCATTTTTTTAGGTTCAAATTTCAAAAATTTTCCAAAAACATTGTAACACCCTTAACCCGTCTCCATCGTCGAATTAGGGTTACAGAGTATTACAGTACAAATCAAAACATTCAACATCATATAGAAATAATTAATCAAATTAAAATATTAACATTCAATTTCAAGTTTCATTCATAGCATAAATACATTTACGGGCCTTAAACTGATCCTATAGGGCCTTAAAAAAAGCTTAGAAACAATCAGGTTCACCCAAATGTCATGGCACAGATATCGAATCTATTCCTAGGTTCAACCAGGAATTTACCATATTAAATTTCACCATGCATTATTCATAAGCATATTCAACCATATTATGCGAAATCAATCATTCAATATATAATAACGATAGAGTTGCCTTACTTACATACAACTTACCTCGGTATACAAAATGTGACAGCCCAAAATTGACCCTAGTCGGGAAGTGGTTTCGGGACCACAAAACCGAGTCATAAAAATAATTGATTTCCATATTCTATGCTTATTATGTGTGTACATGAGTATGTGGAAGTTTCATTCTCCAATTTTGCCAATTGCATGAGAAATTATTAAATAGGGATTGATATGAGACATGGTGAAAATATGATAGGCTAATTTAAAATGGTCTATTAATGCATGTTGTGAAAATGATGGGTTTGCATGTCAAATTATCCAAAATTTGAGCTAGTGGTTGGCCATGCTATGGGTGGAAACATGTTGGGAACATGTTGGCCTAGTGAGGTATGTAGGAAAAAAATAAAATAAGGGGCATGGGCATAAAATAATGAAAAGGAGTATGATGAATACAAAAAAAAAATGTGTGTAGTTGTTCCCCCCCCATTGCCGTGAGCTAAAGAAAAGAAAGGAGAAAATTTTTGTTCATCCTTTCTCATATTCATTTAGCCGAAACTAGAAAGAAAAAAACAAAGAAAAAAAAATGCTCATCCTTTGGTTCATCCTTGGCCAAAAATTTTAAGGAGGAAGGAAGAAGAAAGGTTGAAGAGGTTCGGCCATGCATGTAGCTAGGCTAAGGTATGTTTGATGATGTTCCATGAGATGCATGCATGTTTTTTAGTTGTTAGCTTGAGTTCTACCTAGCCCATGGTCTAAATCTTGCTATGTGATGGAAATGACACTCGGCCATGGATGCATCATTCTTGGTTGATGTTTGATGTTGTGGTGATGAGGCATGAGGATGAGTTAAGATTCGGCCTAGGTGGAGTTTGTGTTAATGCCATTGCATGCTAAATATGAAGCTTGTTAATGATGCATGTGATGGTGGCTTGATGATTCTTGAACCTCCTTTTTAGCATTTTTGAGTGAGCACATATGTGCATTGGTTGCTAAATGGAGAAGAATCGGCTAGCAAGTTGTGTGCTAAGGCCGAATATAACTTTTGCATGTTAATGAGCAATGCATGTGTTAAATTGATGGAAAGGGAGAGGATGCTTTACTAGTGTGTATATGTGTGTATTAGCCAAGTTTTAAACTTGAAACAAAAGGGTGTTTAGTCAATACAAGTGACCATACTTGTAGAATGTATTAAGTGTTGAAATCGGCCCCAAAATAGACATGCATATTCGGCCAAGGGGGAAAAATTAGCTAAAATGTTGAGTTTGATTCATGATTCCGTACATATGTGACTTTAATGTCTAATGTATAAATATGGGCTAAGTGCCTTGTGTTCCTCTTTTCGATGCTCAAATGATTAAATCAATTTATTTGTTTAATTAAGCTCAAGAGCAAAGGGGAACTAAATCCGATAAAGGGAAGGAAAAAGTGGTCGAATAGCTATCGGAATCGTTCGACAACACCCGAGGTAAGTTCTTGAGTAAGAGAGCTTAAATTATGATGTGATTAGATCATGTTTTAAGCAAATTAAAATCATGCTCTTTGTGTGGCTATTGAGTCGAATTTGCAAGAATGATAAATGTCTTGTGTTTGAGTTTTGCTAACGAAAATGAAATACGAATGGGCCATGATTTATTGTTAAATGTGCATGGTTATTTGAATGATGTCCGGGCTAAGTCCCGAAGGCTTGTGCTAAGTGACAATATCCGGACTAAGATCCGAAGGCATTTGTGCGAGATACTAATTCCGGGCTAAGCCCGAAGGCATTTGTGCGAGATACTAATTCCGGGCTAAGCCCGAAGGCATTTGTGCGAGTTACTAAATCCGGGTTAAGTCCCGAAGGCATTTGTGCGAATTACTATAACCGGGCTATGTCCCGAAGGCATTTGAACGAGGAGCTATATCCGGTTAAATTCCGAAGGTACGTGATTTGGGAATGAATGAACTTGCTGTAAAATTCCAGTTAATACTCTCGAAACATCCCAACATTGAGGTATGTTTCGTATGTGCTTGAATTTAGTTGAGCCCTTACAAATAAGTATTCGCTCAGTTGATAAACGAGCTACCGACCTTTGGCTGAGTTGATCTTTTGTGTATGTACATAAGGGTTGATAATGTGAAGCAAGTACGATATCGTAAAATTGTGCATATGAAATTATCCGTTTAGCTATATGAATGCTATACTTTTGTTGTGCTGGAATTCCTTGCTCAAAACTTACTAAGCATAAATTGCTTACTCCGTTTCATTGCTCCTCTGTTTTATAGATTTGGTTCTCCAGCTATCGGACTCGGGATCTTGAAGTCAAAGTCGCCCACACTATCAAAGCCCCCCCTTTTGGTACAATTTTGGTTGAACTTCGAAATGGCATGTATAGGACTACCCGTTTGTTGTGGGTCGTGGACCCTTTGGACTTGTATAAATTTTGGATAGCCATGCGAAAATGGCTTATATGTGTTTGAGTATAATGTTATAATCATTTGGTGTGGATATGCTTGACAAGGATTGGCCACGGGGATGGTTAATCACTTTCATAAATTGTGCTATTTATGCAAAAAGGGCTAGTTGAATCATGGAAACCATGAAATAGGTAAAGTCTACCTTAAAGGCAGATGCTGACAGCAGCAGTGATGTAGATTTGGAAAATCACTAAAAATAGTAGGAATGGAATTAAATAGTGAATAAATTATGTAAACAAACCTTGATGAATCTACTTTCATAGGAAAGTAACGAAACAATCATATGGACAGTATGTTAAGAGATATTCAGGTTCTCGTGAGACAGGGTTAGAACGGTTTCTGGATTCCCTGTTCCGACTTTGGAAATTCATTATAAATTAACCAGAGATAATTAGGAGTCATACCATATATGTATAGATTTCTCTCTGAGTCTAGTTTCTATATAAACAAACAGCATCAGTATTGGAGCCCTGTACAAGGAGATATCCAAGTCGTAATGCATAAAGGTCAGGGTAGTCGATCCCTATAACATGGGAGACTTTGACTATTAAAATGTACTAATTGGCCCGACCAAAAATTCTAGAAAAAAATATGTAGATGGGCATATGAGTCTAGTTTCAGAGAAAAATCACGAAACTGATTTTCGAGTTGTGAAACTCAATATATGATTTTTAAAGCGACTAGTACGCAGATTGGCAGTGTCTGGGAAATATTTTTTATAAGGGGTTTAAAGTCTGTTAACACCTCGTGTTCGACTCCGGTGTCGGTCTCGGGTTTGGGGTGTTACATTTGATTGGTATCAGAGCTACGGTTTAGTCGATTCTAGGACTACCGTAATGCGTTGGGTCTAGCTATACATGCCATTTTATGTGATTACTTGATAGTGTGGTGATTTCTGACAATTGTAAATGTGTTTATTTATAGTAATGGATCCCGATCCCAACCGAGAGGTAGCTGATGATCTTGAGAGTGTAGCGCCTGCTCCCGCACAAGGGACAGCGCCGGCGGACTCTCAACCTAATGCTAGTAACCTGAATGATGAAGCTAGACAAGCTTTCTATAGCGTGATGAATGATTGGTTCAACCAATACATTCGAACTAATACGGCTGTCCCACAACCTCCATTCCCAACTAATACCACCCCCGCACCTACAATACCTCCGGTAACTGACCAAATAAGGTCAAATAAGCCCTCAGTTGACAGAATCCGAAAACATGGGGCTACTGAATTTAAAGCTACGGATAGCGACGATGCCGAGCAAGCTGAATTTTGGTTGGACAACACTATCCGGGTACTCGATGAGCTATCTTGTACACCCGATGAATGCCTAAAGTGTACTATCTCCTTGCTACGTGATTCTGCCTATTATTGGTGGAGTACTCTGACTTCTATTGTGCCCCGAGAGCAAGTAACTTGGGAGTTTTTCCAAACTGAGTTTCGGAAAAAGTATATCAGTCAGAGATTTGTTGATAAAAAATGGAAGGAATTTCTTGAGCTTAAGCAAGGTTCCATGTCAATTACTGATTACGAGCGAAAATTTGTTAGACTTAGTAGATACGCTCGGGAATGTGTTTCGTTCGAGGCTATCATGTGTAAACGCTTCGAGGATGGGCTGAATGAAGATATAAAAATGTTCGTTGGCATTCTTGAAATACGAGAGTTCGTAGTACTGGTCGAGCGAGCTTGTAAAGCCGAAGAGCTTAGAAAAGAAAAACAAAAAGTTGATGTGGGAACTGGAGAGTTTCGTAAAAGATCTTCGGGAAAGTCTCTTCAACAGGCATCGAAGAAATTTCGAGATGATGCGGGCCAGTTTAGAGGCACTTCGGGCCTTTTTAGACGAGATCGTGATCGACCCCCTGTGGGTACACGAGGCACTTTGGTCGCCAGTGTTGGGAATGAACGTCGAGATAGAACGAAATGTCGATATTGCGGTAAATGGCATTCGGGGAGTTGTAGATTCCCTGACCGCTCCTGTTACAAGTGCGGATCAGTTGACCACTTCATTAAAGATTGCCCGAGGTTGTTTGAACAGAATGAAAATCAGAGTGGGAAACCGGGTGCTACCACTGCTCGAGGTAGACCATCTGGAAATACGGGCAATGCTAGTGGTGGTCAGAGAGGATCTAGAGATGCTACGACCAGATCCGAGGCTCGTGCGCCTGCTAGAGCTTATGCTATACGTGCCCGCGAGGATGCTTCTTCGCCTGATGTTATTACCGGTACTTTTACTCTCTTTGATACTAATGTAATTGCTTTGATTGACCCCGGTTCTACTCATTCTTACATATGTGAAACCTTAGCATCCAGTAAGACTTTACCTATTGAGTCTACTGAGTTCGTAATTCGGGTGTCAAATCCCTTGGGTCGTTACGTGCTTGTCGACAAAGTGTGTAAGAAATGTCCCCTAGAAATTCGAGGTTCCTGTTTTCCGGCGGACTTGATGCTTTTGCCGTTTGATGAATTTGATGTTATTCTTGGTTTGGATTGGTTGACCGCGCATGATGCGGTTGTGAATTGCAAAAGCAAGACTATTGATTTGAGGTGCGCAAATAACGAAGTAATCCGAGTTGAGTCTACGGACTTGGAGGGGATGCCAGCTGTAATATCAGCAATGTTGGCCCAGAAATATGTAAGAAAAGGGTGCGAAGCATACCTTGCGTATGTACTGGATGACAAAGAATTAGACAAGAAACCCGAATCTGTGCCGGTGGTTTGTGAATACCCGGATGTTTTTCCTGAAGGATTACCGGGTTTACCACCTGTTCGGGAGGTAGAGTTTGGTATTGAGCTTGTACCTGGGACTACGCCGATTTCGATAACTCCGTATCGTATGGCACCAACCAAGTTAAAAGAGTTGAAAGCTCAGTTGCAAGAATTGACGGATAGAGGTTTTGCTCGACCAAGTTTCTCACCTTGGGGTGCACCAGTATTGTTCGTGAAAAAGAAGGACGGAACCATGAGGTTGTGCATTGACTATCGTCAACTGAATAAAGTGACGATAAAGAACAAATATCCGTTACCGCATATCGATGATTTGTTCGACCAACTGAAGGGAGCCACAATGTTCTCAAAAATAGATTTGAGATCAGGCTATTATCAGTTGCGAATTCGAGATTCGGACATACCCAAAACTGCTTTCAGAACGGGATATGGTCACTACGAGTTCTTAATGATGCCGTTTGGGCTCACAAATGCCCCTGCGGTATTTATGGATTTGATGAATCGGATCTTCAGACCATATTTGGATCGGTTCGTAGTTGTGTTCATTGATGACATCTTGGTCTATTCAAGAGATGAGACCGAACATGCTTAGCATCTGAGGCTAGTGTTGCAAATTTTGCGGGATAAGCAGTTATATGCTAAGTTCAGTAAGTGTGAGTTCTGGTTAAGAGAGGTTAGCTTCTTGGGTCATGTGGTATCCGCATCGGGTATTCGAGCTGACCCGAGCAAAATTTCAGCCATACTTAACTGGAAGCCTCCAAGAAATATTACCGAAGTTCGGAGCTTCCTGGGACTTGCCGGTTATTACTGACGATTTGTCAAAGGTTTCTCGATGATAGCCACACCAATGACGAAGCTACTTCAAAAGGATGTTAAGTTCGAATGGACGGAGAAATGTCAGAAAAGTTTTGATCAACTAAAAACTTATTTGACTGAAACTCCAATTTTAGTGCAACCCGAATCAGGCAAAGAGTTTGTCATTTATAGTGACGCATCCCTACTTGGGTTGGGTTGCGTATTGATGCAAGAAGGTCGAGTGGTGGCCTATGCGTCGAGACAATTAAAGCCACATGAGAAAAATTATCCGACCCATGATCTTGAACTAGCTGCCATCGTATTTGCTTTAAAAATATGGTGACATTACTTATTTGGTGAGAAGTGCCATGTATTTTCGGATCACAAAAGTCTCAAAAATTTGATGACTCAAAGAGACTTAAATCTGTGACAAAGACGTTGGCTTGAGTTGTTGAAAGATTACGAGCTTGTCATTGATTACCACCCGGGAAAGGCTAATATGGTTGCAGACGCCTTAAGCCGGAAATCATTGTTTGCTTTACGAGCGATGAATGTGCACTTGTCTGTTCTACCCGACAATGTGTTAATAGCTGAATTAAAAGCCAAACCATTATTGATTCATCAAATTCGTGAAGCCCAGAAAGTTGATGATGAATTGGTTGCAAAACGGGCTGAGTGTGCTCCGAACAAGGAATCGGAGTTTCAAATTGATGATGATGATTGTTTGAGGTTCAGAAGTCGTTTGTGTATTCCAAGGAGTTCGGAACTCATTTCGATGATTCTGAACGAAGCCCATTGTAGCCGAATGTCAAGTCACCCGGGGAGTACGAAAATGTACAACGATTTGAAACGTTGGTTTTGGTGGCATGGTATGAAACGAGACATCTCCGACTTTGTTTCGAGATGTTTAATATGTCAACAAGTGAAAGCGGAACATCAAGTGCCTTCAGGATTACTTCAGCCGATCATGATACCCGAGTGGAAATGGGATCGAGTCACAATGGACTTTGTGTCCGGACTGCCATTGTCAACAAGTAAGAAGGATGCGATTTGGGTTGTTGTTGATAGACTGACTAAGTTGGCTCACTTTATCCCCGTGTGTATGGATTTTTCATTGGATAGACTAGTTGAATTGTACGTTTCTCAGATTGTGAGATTACACGGGGTACCTATTTCTATCGTGTCGGATAGAGATCCGAGATTCACCTCGCGATTTTGGAGGAAATTGCAAGAAGCTTTGGGTACCAAGCTGCATTTTAGCACTGCTTTTCATCCCCAAACCGATGGTCAATCTGAGCGGATAATTCAGATACTTGAGGATATGTTGAGATGTTGCATCCTTGAGTTCAGTGGTTCATGGGAACGGTATTTACCTTTGATTGAATTCGCTTACAATAATAGTTTTCAATCAAGTATTAAGATGGCACCTTACGAGGCTTTGTACGGTCGTAAATGCCGTACACCGTTGTTTTGGACCGAGCTCGGTGAAAGTAAAATTTTCGGAGTTGATTTGATTAAGGATGCTGAACAGAAAGTAAAGGTAATCCGTGAAAGTCTGAAAGCAGCCACAGATCGTCAAAAATCGTATGCGGATTTGAAACGAAAGGACATTGAATATCAGGTGGGAGATAAAGTGTTCCTTAAAGTTTTGCCTTGGAAAAAGGTACTCAGGTTTGGCCGTAAGGGCAAGTTGAGCCCGAGATTCATTGGGCCGTACGAAATCTCTGAACGAGTTGGTCCGGTTGCGTATAGATTGATTTTGCCCCCTGAGCTTGAAAAGATTCACGACGTCTTTCATGTTTCGATGCTTCGACGCTATCGATCTGATCCATCGCACATAATTAGCCCATCAGAGGTTGAAATTCAAGCCGATATGAGTTATGAAGAAGAGCCGATGCATATCCTAGCTCGTGAAGTGAAGGAGTTGCGAAACAAAAGGGTTCCGTTAGTGAAGGTGTTATGGCTCAAACACGGGATCGAGGAAGCTACTTGGGAAACCGAGAGCTCGATGAAAGAACGATACCCAAACCTATTTACCGGTAAGATTTTCGGGGACGAAAATTTCTTAAGTGGGGGAGAGTTGTGACAGCCCAAAATTGACCCTAGTCGGGAAGTGGTTTCGGGACCACAAAACCGAGTCATAAAAATAATTGATTTCCATATTCTATGCTTATTATGTGTGTACATGAGTATGTGGAAGTTTCATTCTCCAATTTTGCCAATTGCATGAGAAATTATTAAATAGGGATTGATATGAGACATGGTGAAAATATGATAGGCTAATTTAAAATGGTCTATTAATGCATGTTGTGAAAATGATGGGTTTGCATGTCAAATTACCCAAAATTTGAGCTAGTGGTTGGCCATGCTATGGGTGGAAACATGTTGGGAACATGTTGGCCTAGTGAGGTATGTAGGAAAAAAATAAAATAAGGGGCATGGGCATAAAATAATGAAAAGGAGTATGATGAATACAAAAAAAAATGTGTGTAGTTGTTCCCCCCCCATTGCCGTGAGCTAAAGAAAAGAAAGGAGAAAATTTTTGTTCATCCTTTCTCATCTTCATTTAGCCGAAACTAGAAAGAAAAAAACAAAGAAAAAAAATGCTCATCCTTTGGTTCATCCTTGGCCAAAAATTTTAAGGAGGAAGGAAGAAGAAAGGTTGAAGAGGTTCGGCCATGCATGTAGCTAGGCTAAGGTATGTTTGATGATGTTCCATGAGATGCATGCATGTTTTAGTTGTTAGCTTGAGTTCTACCTAGCCCATGGTCTAAATCTTGCTATGTGATGGAAATGACACTCGGCCATGGATGCATCATTCTTGGTTGATGTTTGATGTTGTGGTGATGAGGCATGAGGATGAGTTAAGATTCGGCCTAGGTGGAGTTTGTGTTAATGCCATTGCATGCTAAATATGAAGCTTGTTAATGATGCATGTGATGGTGGCTTGATGATTCTTGAACCTCCTTTTTAGCATTTTTGAGTGAGCACATATGTGCATTGGTTGCTAAATGGAGAAGAATCGGCTAGCAAGTTGTGTGCTAAGGCCGAATATAACTTTTGCATGTTAATGAGCAATGCATGTGTTAAATTGATGGAAAGGGAGAGGATGCTTTACTAGTGTGTATATGTGTGTATTAGCCAAGTTTTAAACTTGAAACAAAAGGGTGTTTAGTCAATACAAGTGACCATACTTGTAGAATGTATTAAGTGTTGAAATCGGCCCCAAAATAGACATGCATATTCGGCCAAGGGGGAAAAATTAGCTAAAATGTTGAGTTTGATTCATGATTCCGTACATATGTGACTTTAATGTCTAATGTATAAATATGGGCTAAGTGCCTTGTGTTCCTCTTTTCGATGCTCAAATGATTAAATCAATTTATTTGTTTAATTAAGCTCAAGAGCAAAGGGGAACTAAATCCGATAAAGGGAAGGAAAAAGTGGTCGAATAGCTATCGGAATCGTTCGACAACACCCGAGGTAAGTTCTTGAGTAAGAGAGCTTAAATTATGATGTGATTAGATCATGTTTTAAGCAAATTAAAATCATGCTCTTTGTGTGGCTATTGAGCCGAATTTGCAAGAATGATAAATGTCTTGTGTTTGAGTTTTGCTAACGAAAATGAAATACGAATGGGCCATGATTTATTGTTAAATGTGCATGGTTATTTGAATGATGTCCGGGCTAAGTCCCGAAGGCTTGTGCTAAGTGACAATATCCGGACTAAGATCCGAAGGCATTTGTGCGAGATACTAATTCTAGGCTAAGCCCGAAGGCATTTGTGTGAGATACTAATTCCGGGCTAAGCCCGAAGGCATTTGTGCGAGATACTAATTCCGGGCTAAGCCCGAAGGCATTTGTGCGAGTTACTAAATCCGGGTTAAGTCCCGAAGGCATTTGTGCGAATTACTATAACCGGGCTATGTCCCGAAGGCATTTGAACGAGGAGCTATATCCGGTTAAATTCCGAAGGTACGTGATTTGGGAATGAATGAACTTGCTGTAAAATTCCAGTTAATACTCTCGAAACATCCCAACATTGAGGTATGTTTCGTATGTGCTTGAATTTAGTTGAGCCCTTACAAATAAGTATTCACTCAGTTGATAAACGAGCTACCGGCCTTTGGCTGAGTTGATCTTTTGTGTATGTACATAAGGGTTGATAATGTGAAGCAAGTACGATATCGTAAATTTGTGCATATGAAATTATCCGTTTAGCTATATGAATGCTATACTTTTGTTGTGCTGGAATTCCTTGCTCAAAACTTACTAAGCATAAATTGCTTACTCCGTTTCATTGCTCCTCTGTTTTATAGATTTGGTTCTCCAGCTATCGGACTCGGGATCTTGAAGTCAAAGTCGCCCACACTATCAAAGCCCCCCCTTTTGGTACAATTTTGGTTGAACTTCGAAATGGCATGTATAGGACTACCCGTTTGTTGTGGGTCGTGGACCCTTTGGACTTGTATAAATTTTGGATAGCCATGCGAAAATGGCTTATATGTGTTTGAGTATAATGTTATAATCATTTGGTGTGGATATGCTTGACAAGGATTGGCCACGGGGATGGTTAATCACTTTCATAAATTGTGCTATTTATGCAAAAAGGGCTAGTTGAATCATGGAAACCATGAAATAGGTAAAGTCTACCTTAAAGGCAGATGCTGACAGCAGCAGTGATGTAGATTTGGAAAATCACTAAAAATAGTAGGAATGGAATTAAATAGTGAATAAATTATGTAAACAAACCTTGATGAATCTACTTTCATAGGAAAGTAACGAAACAATCATATGGACAGTATGTTAAGAGATATTCAGGTTCTCGTGAGACAGGGCCAGAACGGTTTCTGGATTCCCTGTTCCGACTTTGGAAATTCATTATAAATTAACCAGAGATAATTAGGAGTCATACCATATATGTATAGATTCGTCTCTGAGTCTAGTTTCTATATAAACAAACGGCATCAGTATTGGAGCCCTGTACAAGGAGATATCGAAGTCGTAATGCGCAAAGGTCAGGGTAGTCGATCCCTGTAACATGGGAGACTTTGACTAATAAACTGTACTAATTGGCCCGACCAAAAATTCTAGAAAAAAATATGTAGATTGGCATATGAGTCTAGTTTCAGAGAAAAATCACGAAACTGATTTTCGAGTTTTGAAACTCAAGATATGATTTTTAAAGCGACTAGTACGCAGATTGGCAGTGTCTGGGAAATATTTTTTATAAGGGGTTTAAAGTCTGTTAACACCTCGTGTTCGACTCCGGTGTCGGTCTCGGGTTTGGGGTGTTACACAAAATGTGGGCGACTAATCGGTTTTTAATCCAGTAGCTTGGCTTTCCTCCGGCCTAGGTCCGTATTTCGTATTTCTTGATCTATAATGGTAAAATTCACTAATTTAATCACCACATTAATCAAGACATTTTACAAACCACATTTTTGGCAAAATGATCATTTTGCCCTTAGACTTTTACAAAAATCACGATTTCACCCCTAGGCTCGTAAATCGATTTTCGTTAAATTTTCTCACTAACCAAGCCTAGCTGAATTCTTTTTATACTAGAAGCAGTCCACAATTCCAATTATTTCACACATTTACCACATAATTTATAACTTATACAAAATGGTCCTTAGTTAGGGTTTTCATGAAAACCACTTCACAAAGTTATTTATTTAACGACCATAATTCATTTTCTTCCATAAAATTTCAGAAGTCAACATGATTACTATCATAGAAAAACCCTACTCTTAACCATTTTGCAAAATAGCCCCCCATTGGTTAGCTTAAGCTATAAGGGCCCCAAAAATACAAAAATCTTCTAGAAAGACCATCAAAATCACTTACTTGCAAGAGTCTAAGGTTGCTGAAAAGTTCAAGCTCCCATGGCCTTCTTTCTTGGATAAAATTGATGGGTAAGAGAAGGAGAAAAAAAAGATGTTAGCTTCTCTTTATTTTATTATATTCTAGTCAAATTAGTCACCAAATTTCACCTAACTTTGACCTTACAATTTCTTTGTCTCTATATTCAGCCACTAACAATTTTGTGGTCTATTTACTCAATAAAGACTTCTAATTTAATGTTCCATAGCTAATTGACACCTTTAGCTAATGAAACAAAACTTTTGTCCCTTATGCGATTTAGTCCTTTTTCGAAATTAAGCAAGCAATCGTTAAAATTATTTCACCAAAATTTTCATGCACTCATATAATCATGCTATAACACATAAAATAATATTAAAAATAATTTTTCCAACCTCAAATTAGTGGTTCCGAAATCACTGTTCTGACTTGGCCCAAAATCGAGCCGTTACACATGGTCGTGTGACAGCCTGCGTCCCAAACCGTGTACTTTCAAAATGACCCCTATTGCAAGCAAATTCATCAACCCTTTCTTAAAGACCAAGACAAACCAATTCTAACTATTTTCACTATTAAAATTGCATCAAAACATACATAATACACCAAATAGTAATAAACCTAAATGCCTAACCAATGTACCTTCATTGGTACCACAAAATAAACATCTAAACAACATATTCTCAATACTTACAAAAAATTAACTTAAAGATATGCCAATTCCTCCATTTCATCACAACTATTAATCATATATCAAGCTAATCACAATAGGCACTTAACAAATTACTAAAAGCACTTCAAGGCTCAAACTTAAACAAAAAATACCAACATGTATATACAACCATAAAAATTTCTTAAACCAATTTATGAACAACATTATCATGAACAAAATAACTTAAAGGCTCTTAGCACATGCCATTTATAACCAGACATCAAAATGACCAGAATTTCTACCGAGATGAGGGACGGATAGTGTGTATGTACTCTAACTTGATTCCAACCGGTTGAGCTTTTCAATGATCTGCAAGAAAGGAAAACAACTATATAAGCAAATAATGCTTAGTAAGCTTGTAGAAATCTTAAATGTAAACTTACCAAATAGACTCAATTTATATAGTTCATGCATAATTCCATTATCATGCTCATATGGTTAACCAATTCCTATTTACATCACTAATCTCACAAGTTAGTAAACTTGTACATAAACATACAATTCATCCACATCAAGAAATATATATTTGAAGCATATCCATTTATATAACATTCAACACCTTTCCAATGTATCATTCATACATCTCAAAGCATTTGTACAAGTACTTTCCATTTCATCCATTTAACATATAACTTATCAAGAAATCACGTTCACTTAATTTAAACCTTTAATACTTGTTGAACCAAATGAAACAACGTTGGATACACGAGAACCATGCTTACATAAAGTGTGCATGTATCTGTTATCATGATCGTATCTGTAATGCTCACATGAGCTATGAAATGGACCTGCTCACATGAACTCTGGGTCGGGATGAAAGCTACACAGTGTTGCTTACACGACTGTGGATAATCCACAACAAATATGAGACCTAAGCCATCAGTAGAACATCTAAGACCAATACTCGAAACTGTATAACCTCTAATGACATGTTCTTTGTATCCAAGGTATTCACAAGGTTCAAACATGACACATTACATATTCAAACCTTATAATTATAGCACATTGATTCATTACTATCAAACCAATCATGAATTTACACATTTTCAATTATAACCTTCCATTGAACTAACCTTATAGTTCAATCTATACAAATAATTATCATTTAACAATCAATTAGAGCTACATAAACACAATATTAATCAACAATTCAAACAAGACAATAATTAACCAACTTAATCATTATACGAACTTACCTGTACAAAAAATGATTTCTAACATGAACCAACAACTACTCCGCTACTTTGGCTTTTCTGCGATTAGTGTTCGCTTGAGTTGTTTCTTAATCTAGATAAATATTTTTGTTCAATTAATTCAATTATAGTACTTAAATAAACATATTTATACAATTAAGTCATTCCATCATAATTTGCAAAATTACCCCAACATTTTACCTTCCATGCAACTTAGTCCTAAATCTCGAAATTTACAAATTAATCACATTTAATAAAAAACCATGCTATCCGATTTTTGCCTAGTCCCTACTCAACCCACTTTTATCAAAATTTCACTAAAATTCCATGAAGTTTTCCTACTTTAACAATTTAATCTTTAAACATTAAAATCATAAAAAAAACTACTTTACAAAATAGTCATATTTAACAACCAAGCTTAATAATCTACCATTAATCTTCAAAAACACTTCAAACTCATCAATGACATAATTCAAAACGTTTAAAAATTTTATGAATTAGTCCTCGGGGTTAGCTATATTAAGCTAAAATGAACTAAAAAACATAAAAATCATAAAAAAGGCAAAACTTACATATCATGCATGAACTTGGCTGAATGCTTGATTTTTACTTCCACAGAAAATTGGTTTGCTAGGTGAATAAAGAAGATGATAACTATTTTCATCTTTTGTTTATGCTAATTTATTACTTAATTACCATTTTGCCCTTATGAATTTAACTTGACAAAAAAAAAATATGTCCATAATTGTCCACTATCTATCTGTATGGTTTATTTACCAACTAAGTCCATTAATTAACATTTCCTTAGCCATTTAACCTATTTAACTAATAGAAACTAACCTTTGTAGCTTTTACTATTTAGTCATTTTTAACTAATTAACTATCTAAACGTTAAAATTTCTTAACTAAATTTTAATATAACCCTAATATAAATTCATAAATATTAAATAAATAATAAAATATTAACTCGTATGTCAGAATTATGGTCTCGAAACCATTTTTTCTAACACCAATAGAAACAAGTTGTTACAAATATGTTTATTTCGTTTCTTTGTTTTTGTTATTTTTGCATGGTGCTTGGACAATAATTGGGCAATAGACTGTTGGTTGGAAATATTGAATAAGTGTTTTTTGATTGCCGAGCATGTAAATTTTGGTTGATACTAGATAGTTCAATATTCATAGAAGTAGACTAATTAGTTCAATAAGTTAATTTGCTTAATAGACTAGAGGCAACCATTCTTAATGAAAAATATGTAAATTGTGCCATAGGATAAATGATGATGTAAATATGTGTAGATAAATAAAGCTTGAATTGTTAAATTTTCATTCGGATAATTGTAAGCATGATAGAAAATGTAACTTGTGAAATGTTTTGGGAAGGACCTTAGGCATTGTTTGATGAGCTTAGAGACAAAAAGATTACCTTTATGCTCTTCACCATTAGTTCCTATACTTTGGGCCTCAAGTATCCTTTTCTTGATAAGCCTTATCGTGGAAGCCTTGGGACTAAATATACCCTATCTGTCCCGTACTAAAATGCACTATGAAATGGACATCGAGCCATGGATATTAAGGGTATGTAGGAACATTATGGTGGCTTTGAAATGCATGTGAGAGAAAAAGAAGAGACTATATGATATGATTTGTATAAAGCCTTTCTAAGTAAAAAAAATCGTGTAAATAAAAACAACGAATGAGTTAAAGCATTATTAGTGAAATAATGCAACAATTAGAAAATAATGTCAAATGAAAAATCAAATTGGACCTTCAAAAGAAACCTTTCATTTCATAATGTGTTAGTACTTGTAGTTTACTATACGTATTAATATTATATAGTACCTTTTAATTTTTTGAAAGATAAGGAAGGCAAGAGAAGGAGAAATAAGGAGGCGAGTGTTACAAATAATTTTGGGTGAATTGGGGACAAAGTCATGTGCTTCACTGTTTCTAGTGCTTGAAACCGTTTAGAGCGACGTTTTGTTTGAATTTCGAACCATCCTAAGCATGTTTTCTTAACTTTCTTGCATTGTTTAGATGAATGTTTTCAATTTTCTTTATGTATCTGTAATGTATCCACATAGTCCATTTTGACGGATAACACGATTGTACATATACACTTTTGGATTGCCTCTAGATTTGTTAGATTTTTAATATGTTGAACTGATTTTTGTTTGCTTTAAGAATACTTAAGTTACCTTATCATTCCTAGATTGCATGCGAGATAGTCCGGGTACGAGTTCGAAATTTTACGACCATATTGCCTTTTTTTTCCAATTAGTCTAAAAGTTATTTTTTTGCATGCTTTGTGTGTTTGCTTGAGGACAAACAAAGAGTCAAGTGTGGGGTTGTAATTTTTATATGTCAAATTAGGCTTTTCCGTTATACTTCAAGAGATTTTTTTCGAGCAAATTAGCGTCTTTTTCGTAGTTTAGTGTAGTTTTTAGATTTTCTGTTCAATAAGGGTTTACACCCAATCATTCAGGATAACGCTTGCATCCTCTGTATTACCATGGTTGCTGGCACAGAGATAGCCTATGCTTATTCCCCAGACACTATCATGACTTCTTCTCCAGGAAAGGAAGTTCACGACCCGTGGGCACCTCTACGCAGGATTGCTCCGTTAGGCTTTTTCCCATAGCGAAAAATTCCCCACTACTGCCTCCCATAGGAGTCTAGGCCATGTCTCATACCCAGTCTGGCTGATCATCCTCTCGGACCAGCTGCTGGTCATCGCCTTGGTAAGCTATTGCCTCACCAACTAGCTAATCATACTCGAGCCTATCATCGGGTGGATTCCTCCTTTTGCTCCTCAGCCTACAGGGTATTAGCAGTTATTTCTAGCTGTTGTTCCCAACCCAAGGGCAGGTTCAATATATTTTTGTGCTTATTTGAGACCAAAATTGTCCAAATGTGCCATTTGGACCCTAACAATTGATTGAGTGTTGTAGGAACTCAACAGCGGTCAATTTCGAGTGAAAACATCACCAAGGATGGGGTATTGAGATATCCAAGCATGGATATCAAGATATCCTCAATAGTCTTGAAATGAAGAAAAAAATGAAGACCACCTACAGTGGTATTGTGATATCCACTTTGGGTATCGCGATACTGGAAACACGAAAATATACACATTTTTTCATGCCTTTTTAACTCAAATTCATGCTAGTTCGGTAAAATTATTGTCGAAAAATATATAATTATGATAAAATAATAGTTTGCACTTAAATTATTAACATAATTAATTTTAATTAATTATATATTTAATTTTGATTAATTTTGATTATTTTCGACAGATTTGCACAAAGGGCAAAGAACGGCTCGACAAACACTACTAGAAGCGCAAAACTAAGAAACAATTTTTGAAGCATCAAGGCAAATTAATTTTTCATCCTAAGATGGTCCAAATTATGTGTATGAATTCATAATATAATTAATTTTAATTTATATCCAATTTAATTTTGGTTAAATAAATTATTATTAATTAATTATGAAAAGTGGCCCAGTTGAGCTGAACCGAGAAAACCGAATCGACCAAGTACTGGGCAGCCCAAAATCATTCCACATGCTGATCTGGTCAGCTTCCTTGGCCGATTAATTAGCTTGAAAAATGACCCTGGAAGACTTTTTAAAATTGCAAACAAACCCCTCCACTATTTGTGCATTTCTAGATTTGTCCCTACCTTAATATAGCAAGTTTGAAAACTTCAAACTTGCCACATGTGTCGCTGGCCAAGGGAGGGCTATTTGGCAACTGATTTTGGCTATTTTTAGAAGCCCTCTCAACCTATAAAAACTCACCTTGGCTGCTCATTTAAAACACACCTCAACTTTCTCATCTCTTCTTTTCTATCTTAACTTTCTCTCTTTATTTTTTTCATTATTTTCCTTTATCCTCTTGCCGATTTCACCTCTTGAAAAAGAGTCTTTCATCCATCATTTGGAGCAGCATTCAAGTGTTCATAAAAGCCTTGGTTCAACACGAACAAGTGAATAAGGAGGAGTGGATCAACCCAGCGAAGCCACGGAGAAACACCAGATTTGCTTCTTGTTCCCTATCCTTTTAAATTCTGTTATTGTTTTGATGAACATGCCTATGAATATTTATGTTGATATGATTTATTTAATTAATATGACTTAAATTTAATTCGTGTTATGTTGATTGCATTTCATCTTCTTAATTTGTTAAAATTGTGTTTGTGTTGTTATAGGCCTTGGTAAGATGTTTGATTAAGTAAAACCATGACTAAGTTATTCTTGCATTACAGTTGTAAAATAACTAATGAATTAATTATTTAAATGGATTGAAATTGTAATTAATTAACACAATACTTAATCAGTGCATTTTAATCATCTAAGGTAGCTGAGGGTTAAATTAGCAACGGTATCGAGCGATACAATTGCCTTGCATAACTTGCAAGATTATTTTGATTAAACTGTTTCAAGGTAGAAATACATTGTTACCTCATGTGATTTTTTATATTCTCAGGAGATTGAATTAATTGTTTGAATTGGCATAGAGATATGTACAAGAGATTATTTTAATTTCATAAGTATGTATGTGCATTAACACATTTTCTTATTAAAATCTGTATAATCGGTTGAATTGACATAGAGATATAGTAAATAGATAAATGGATTTTGGTAGGTAAGTATGTTCATAAGTTAGCAAATTACCGAGTTGTCGTGAATTTATTCGTAACAATATAAACATGAGCTTAAGATTTCTACGTTAAGAAATGTAATTAATCTAACACAATTATGCCATCTTGATTAAAATCAACTTTTGAAATCGTGCATTAGGACTTTATTTTATTTTATTTATTTTACTTTGCTTTCTAGCTTTTAATCACTTTTCAAATCAAAATATTTTTTCTTCACCAAAGTGTTTTAAATTGCATTCATAAATAATTCTTTTCACAGTCTCTGTAGGTACGATAACTCGATATTTACTTGTCACTTATTACTTGTTGCGATTGTGTACACTTGCACATTTTCGTCGTTCCAGATACCCAGCCTTTCCAAGGAACTCCCCATTTCAAAACTCTCTTCGGTATCGCGATATCCATAATTTTGTATCACGATACCAGTTTCATGAGGGGACAAAAATTAACACCAGGGGTAGTCCTTGTCCAATCGAAGCACCAATTAAAAAGACACATTGATGGACATTTTGTTTAAGAAAAATGGGCTAGAATTGCTACTAAAAAGAGCTACAAATTGGTTGGAGAGATAGAGGAGACTTGAGACACAAGTTTAGGATAGTTTCTCTTAGTTTTTCTCTTCATCTTCTATAGGGTTTAGTCTCTCCATAGTTATAGAACTTAGTTTTTTGCAATTTCTTTGTTTTTTTAGCATTTTGTTAGGTAGTTAAGTTAGTTATTACTGTAACTTATGTTTATTTACATGTTTAGTAACTTGAACTTACTTGTAATCACATTTTAACATCAAGTTTAATGCTATTTCTGTTTACTTTCTTTTCATCCATTAAAAATTTCATCTTTATTGTTTTTGCTCATTTACTTTGCTGCCAGTTGCTTTTCTTTCAACTCTTTCCTTGTAAAAAATCCAATCTTTCATCTCTTTTTATTGAGTTCTATTTCAATGGCTTTCATAGTTGTTTCTTTATTTTTTTGTTAGTTTAGAAATGGTAATGAGTAGCTAAATATTTAGGAGTTGGTCGATGGAAATGTTGTGTAATAGATTTTTGGGTTCTTGGACTAAATGAAAAACTGGGCTAAATTAAATAGACTTAAAAACTTAAGATTGACACTTTTTCGAGAAAATCAAGATAAGAGAGACCTAGAGGAGATTTTATTGGGAACCAATTTGATAAGTCCTGGGTTAGTCAGTGAGGTCGAGAGATAAATCGGACTAATTTTCTAATTTAATAAAGTTAAGGTCCAGAGGTAAAATGGAGCCAATTTAGGATTAATAGCAATTTAGATTCCTAACTTAAAAGTCAACAAACCAAATTGGAAATCAACAAAACGCTCTTTGTATCCACATTTGCTTGTATTTGATAGTTGTGTAGTTTATTTTCTTTACAATTTAGTCTTTTTCCAATTTTAGTTAATTAATTGGTATAATCAAACTCTTGAATGGCTAGCCATACTATAGTATCTAGCAAGTGATTGTCTAGAATCTTTATTTACATGATTGTCGCTAGAATTCGCTCAATTGCCGGCTCCTTTGGGTTTGATACTCAGAGTACTCTTGTGCCCTATTGTACAAATTATATTACAACTGACCTATTACACTTGTAGACACTGCATGCTATTATTCTAATTAGATTTTTATATTTGTGTTGATTTCTTGTAACACCCCGAACTCATGGCCGTTACCGGAAATCGAACACGAGGTGTTACCGGCTTACTTCATTTATTTCCCCCTATATTTTTTTTTGTTCCAGGCAAGCTGGCTACTGTATCGTGGTCGCTTTAAAAATCATATTTTGTGTTCTGAAACTCGAAATCCAATTCTGTAAATTTTCCCCGAAACTAGACTCATATATCTATATGGTGGAATTTTTGTAGAATTTTTGGTTGGGCCAATTGGTACAGTTTATTTGTTAAAGTTTCCCCTGTTTCAAGGTTCGACTACACTGACATCTGTACCTTACGATTTAAATATCTCCCTGTAAAGGGATTAAATGCCTATGGCGTTTGTCTCTAATGAAACTAGACTCGATAACGAATCTGTACATATAAGGAACGACCTCTAATTATGTCGATAAAATTTACGGTGAATTTTCTAAGTCATAATAGGGGATCCAGAAATCGCTCTGGCACTGTTTCACAAGAATTTAATTATCTCCTAACATAAAGTTCATATGGTCGTTTCGTTTCTTCCATATGAAAATAGACTCATCAAGATTCGATTACCTAATTTATTCATTATTTAATTCCATTTCTACTATTTTAGTGATTTTTCAATCTCACAACACTGCTGCTGTCAGCATCTGTTACTAAAGCAAACTATGCCTATTTCGTGATTTTTCCTTGATCTAACTAATAATTCATCATACATGTCACAATTTATGACCATGACTAGCCATGCCAAAGACTAATCATCACCGAGCATCTCCCACTACACTATTACCAAATCATGAATTTAACACCGAAATAAATTAGCCATGACATATGGCGTAATAATCGAGTAGACCTCAACCAATACTCAACCACAACCGAATTACCAAGATTTGTGACCAAGCATCATAGAACCAAATCCAAATGAACATTTATGCCATTTTCGCATGGCTAAAAGTTTACATACCAAATTTCAAACAAAACATAATAGCCTATACATGCCGAAATGTTTTCCTAGACCAACTAAGAAGAAAGTACCAAAAGTTGCTAGCCGGTGTGATGACTTCGATGACGGTCCCGAGCACGGCAAAAAGACGAGTCCAAGAAACCTAAAATAGGTGACAAGCAAACACCGAATGAGTATATAACTCAGTAAGCCATAAGCATTCCACAACCATCCATTAATAAAATTATCACAACAGGAAACAATGAAATGAGGCTAAGTACTCCATCCATACCGAACTATACCATAGTTCCTTAAACCTTACGGTTCAATCTCATACCAAGTCCTACATTGACCTTTCATACATCATTTTATTTTCGTTGCAATCATACAATTAAACGACCTTTCACCTATTCCACGATGAACCTTATGTACGTGACTTCAACTATAATCATCACATAGGTTCAAAACTTACCAAGCTCAACTCCAAATATAAACATAGCGCCTATTAGCCATGAACTCAAGGTACTTATCTTTTCCGCTGTCCAAAATCGACTTGGTAAAGTCGCACCCTTAATGTAAATAATTTATAGAAAATATATAGTGGGTTCGCACACATAGTGCTTAATAATCAACTGCGCACGCTTAGTGCCATGTACTTTAAACTCGCACACTTAGTGCCATGCATTTCAAGTTCGCACACCTAGTGCCAATCTCACAACCGTGAACACTTATTGCCCGCACACTTAGTGCCGAAAACCAGCCACTCTATAAGCTTCACTTCCTTTTTACATTCGACAATTTCATCTCTACATACATATACATTTGTATACATTTCATCTCATTAAACACAATTGCATAGGTATTACGATCATTTAAATCAATACCAAAGATATGCTTAATGACTTACCTTGTGTTAGGTAAAATAGTTCCAAGTCGGCTACTCGACGACCTTCAATTTTCCCTTGTTGGACACCTTTCCTTTAGGATCTTGAGCTTAAACAAATAAATTAACTCATTTAACCGCTTTGCTACATATATTGGTATCCACATTTTAATGATTTTATGACATACGAAACGACATGGTAAAATTTTCATCTTGCTACCTTATGTTCTTAGCTATTCGGCTAATAACCTTATGCAATTACCATACTATCAATAATCTAATCACACATGCATATGCATACTTGGACATTCGGTAATCACCTTTGCTAATTTTAAACTCAACATCACATAAGCTCCCAAGTGATGGCCGAATATGTATATCTATACTATCACCTATAATTCATCTAATCACAAAATTTCATCTCATGAACACTTGACCCATTTTTTTTACCCCATATGGCCGAATGCTTCATTTGTTACCCAACTAACCATTCAACAACTTCAACCTCATTACCACCCTTTTATGCCTAATTATCTAAGTCAAGATAAAATCATCAACATGCCTAACTATAGCCGAATGTGCAACATTAATCTATCATTTCCATTTCATTTAACACTTAACATTTACCACATATCGATTCACCAAACTCTTCATCTATTCATGCTATCATATTCGGTCACCCATACCTATACTAACCATATAACTAATTAATCCTAGGGTTAAACACAAGTACAATATTTAAGCACCATGGCCGAACCTTCATGAAGTTGCTAAGACCCATCATTTCTACTCCTCACACACTCTCACATCCAATCCTTTTTATTAAACACTCAAGCTCAATCATCTTCATGCCTCATCACCACAACATCAAAACACCAACCAAGAAAGACAACACCCATGGCCGAATATCATCTCCATCAATAGCAAAAATTTAAACCATGGGCTAGGTAGAACTTAAACTAACAACTAAAAACATGCATGAATTTAAAAAAAAAAACATCAAACATACCTCAACCTAGGTACAAGCATGGCCGAACTTCTTCACCTTTCTTTCCCTCACTCACGGCAATTGTAACAAGGAAAAGGATGAACACTCCTTCTTCCTCCCTTATTTTATTCATCTTTTTCCTTTTTAATTCCTTTCTTTAATTTATTTTATCTCCAATAACCCAATTTCTTATTATAATATCTAATTCAAAAAAATATATTGCCCATCATCGATCTATCTTGGCTGGCCACTATAAGGGAATTGGGCAATTTGACATGCAAGTCCACCCTTGTGTTGACATGCACTAATAAGCCCTTTAAAATTAGCCTATCATATTTCACCATGTCTCATGTTGATTCCTATTTAATAATTCCTCATGCAATTGGCAAAATTAGGGAATGAAACTTCCACATATGCATGTACACACATAATAAGCATAGAATATAACAATTAATTATTTTTATGACTCGATTTTGTGGTCCCGAAACCACTTTCCGACTAGGGTCACATTAGGGCTGTCACAACTCTCCCCCACATAAGAAATTTTCGTCCCCGAAAATCTTACCGGTGAACAATTTTGGATATCGATCCTTCATAGAGTCCTCAAGTTCCCAAGTGGCTTCTTCAATTCCGTGTTTATGCCACAACACCTTCACTAATGGGATTTTCTTATTTCGCAACTCTTTTACTTCACGCATCAAAATGCGAATCGGTTCTTCTTCATAACTCAAGTTAGGCTGAATCTCGATCTCAGATGGAGTGATTACGTGCGACGGGTCGGACCTATATCGTCGAAGCATCGAGACATGGAAAACGTTGTGAATCTTTTCAAGCTCAGGGGGTAAAATTAACCGGTATGCGACTGGCCCAACTCGTTCGGATACTTCATACAGACCGATGAACCTCGGACTCAATTTGCCCTTACGGCCAAATCTAAGCACCTTCTTCCAGGGTGAAACTTTGAGAAATACCTTGTCCCCAACCTGATATTCAATGTCTTTTCTCCTTAAATCCGCATACGACTTTTGATGATCCGAAGCGGCTTTCAAACTTTCACGAATTACTCGAACTTTCTGCTCAGCATCCTTAATCAAATCAACCCCAAAGATTTCACTTTCACTAAGTTCAGTCCAAAATAATGGGGTACGGCACTTGCGACCGTATAAAGCCTCGTAAGGTGCCATCTTAATGCTTGATTGAAAGCTGTTGTTATAAGCAAATTCAATCAAAGGCAAATATCTTTCCCATGAACCACAAAACTCTAAGACGCAACATCTCAACATATCCTCGAATATCTGAATTATTCGTTCAGATTGGCCATCAGTCTGGGGATGAAATGCGGTGCTAAAATGCATCTTAGTACCCAACGCTTCTTGTAACTTCTTCCAAAATCGCGATGTAAATCTTGGGTCTCTATCCGACACGATAGAAATAGGTACCCCATGCAATCGAACAATTTGGGAGATGTATAATTCTGCCAATTTATCGAGCGAAAAATCTGTACGGATAGGGATAAAATGAGCAGACTTGGTCAATCTATCAACAATAACCCAGACCGAGTCTTTCTTACTCTGAGTCAAAGGTAACCCATATACAAAGTCCATTGTCACTCGATCCCATTTCCATTCGGGTATCATGATTGGCTGAAGTAATCCCGATGGCACTTGATGTTCCGCTTTTACTTGTTGACATATCAAACACCTTGAAACAAATTCAGAAATGTCTCGTTTCATACCCGGCCACCAAAATTGACGTTTCAGATCGTTGTACATTTTAGTACTACCCGGGTGGATAGACATTCGGCCACTATGAGCCTCATTCAAAATCATCGAAATAAGTTTCGAATTTCTTGGAACACATAATTGACCCTTGAACGTCAAGCAATCATTGTTGTCAATCCGAAACTCCGATTCCTCATTCGAGGCACATTCAGCTCGTTTAGCGACCAATTCAGCGTCGACTTTCTGGGATTCAAGTATTTGATGAATTAATAATGGTTTGGCCTCTAATTCAACTACTAGCACCTCATCGGGCGAAACGGATAGGTGAGCATCCATCGCTCTCAAAGCAAACAGTGCTTTACGACTCAAAGCATCGGCCATCACGTTAGCCTTCCCCGGGTGATAATCAATGACAAGTTCATAGTCTTTCAACAACTCAAGCCAACGTCTTTGTCGCAGATTTAGATCTCTTTGAGTCATCAAATATTTAAGACTCTTGTGGTCCGAATAAATATGACACCTCTCTCCAAACAAGTAATGTCGCCATATTTTCAAGGCGAACACTATGGCTGCTAATTCAAGGTCATGGGTCGGATAGTTTCTCTCATGCGGCTTTAATTGTCTCGACGCGTAAGCCACAACTCGACCTTCTTGCATCAACACACAACCTAGCCCAAGCAAGGATGCATCACTGTAAATAACAAACTCCTTGCCGGACTCCGGCTATACTAGCACTGGGGCCTTGGTTAAACAGGTTTTTAGTCGATCGAAACTTTCCTGACAGTGTTCTGACCATTCGAACTCAACATCTTTTTGAAGTAGTTTTGTCAACGGTGCAGCTATCATCGAAAAGCCCTTTACAAAACGTCGGTAGTATCCGGCAAGTCCTAAAAAGCTCCTAACTTCAGTAACATTCCTTGGAGGTTTCCAATCGAGTATGGCCAAAATTTTGTTCGGGTCCACTCTGACACCCGATGCGGACACCACGTGTCCCAAAAAGCTAACCTCTCTCAACCAAAATTCACATTTACTGAATTTTGCGTATAACTGCTTGTCTCGTAAAATCTGTAATACTAGTCTCAAATGCTCGGCATGTTCAGCTTCACCTTGTGAATAAACTAAAATGTCATCAATAAACACAACCACAAACCGATCCAAGTATGGCTTGAAAACTCGATTCATTAAATCCATAAATACCGCGGGGCATTAGTGAGCCCAAACGGCATCACTAAGAATTCGTAGTGACCGTACCTCGTTCTAAAAGCAGTTTTGGGTATGTTCGAGTCTCGAACCCTCAACTGATAATAACCAGATCTCAAATCTATCTTTGAAAACACTGAGGCTCCCTTCAATTGATCAAACAAATCATCAATACGTGGCAACGGATATTTATTCTTTATTGTCACTTTATTCAACTGACGATAGTCGATGCACAATCCCATGGTTCCATCCTTCTTTTTCACAAACAGTACTGGTGTGCCCCATGGAGAAAAACTCGGTCGAGCGAAACCTCTATCCGTCAATTCTTGCAATTGAACCTTCAGTTCCTTTAATTCTGTCAATGCCATACGATACGGGGCTATTGAGATTGGCGTGGTACCAGGTACAATTTCGATGCCGAATTCCACCTCTCGAACCGGTGGCAACCCCGGTAACTCTTCAGGAAAAACATCTGAATACTCACAGACCACTGGTACTGATTCAAGTTTCCTTTCCGTCTCTTTGCTATCAAATACATACGCAAGGTATGTTTCACACCCCTTTTTCACATATCTCTGAGCGGTCATTGAAGATATTATCGCTGGCACTCCCTTTAAATCAGTAGACTCAACTTGGACCACTTCATTATTTGTACTCCTCAAATCAATGGTTTTCCTTTTACAGTTCACCACTGCATCATGTACGGTCAACCAATCCATACCCAGAATAACATCGAATTCATCAAACGGTAAAAGCATCAAATCGGCTGGAAAATAGGATTCTCGGATTATTAGAGGGCATCTCTTACACACTTTATCAACAAGTACGTATTGACCCAAAGTGATTGACACTCGAATTATGAACTCAGTAGACTCGACAGGTAGAGTCTTACTAGATGCTAAGGTTTCACATACGTATGAATGAGTAGAGCCAGGGTCAATCAATGCAATCACACTAGTATCAAAGAGAGTGAAAGTACCAGTGATAACATTAGGGGAGGATGCCTCCTCTCGTGCGCGAATGGCTTATGCTCTAGCAGGAGTACGGGTCTCGGTTTGAACAGCCATATCAGAGGCCCCTCTCTGACTACCACCCCTACCTCCTGAAATTCTCGGTGGTCTACCTCTAGTTGTCATTCCACTAGGTCTTGCACCTTGCATCTTATTCTTCTCATCAAGCTCCGTGCAATCTCTAATGAAGTGGTCCTTCGAACCGCATCCGTAACATGCCCTGTTAGTAGACTTACCCTAACATTCACCTATGTGTCGTCTTCCACATTGGGGGCATTCAGGTTTCTCTTGACGATTATTGCCTACACTAGCTACCGAAGTAGCTCGGGAGTCCGTCGATGGTCGTGCTCTAATGGAAATTCCCGCAGTCGTCCTCGATTTATTAGTGTCCTCCCTGAACTTCTTTACAGACGAGAACGGAGCTTTACCCGTCGATCTTTTACGATAGTCTCTAGCTTCAAATTCAGCCTTCTTCCTCTCCTTTCCAAGTTCTTCCGCCTTGCAGGCTCGTTCAACTAGTGTTACGAACTCTTTTATCTCCAAAATACCCACTAGTAGCTTTAAATCTTCATTCAATCCTTCTTCAAATCTCTTGCACATAGCAACCTCATCAGCCACACACTCCCGAGCATACCGACTGAGTCTTACGAACTCATGTTCATATTCAGATACTGTCATACGACCTTGCTTGAGTTCCAAGAATTCCTTACGCTTTTGATCGATGAACCGTTGACTAATATATTTCTTTCGAAATTCCGTTTGAAAGAAATCCCAAGTAACTCGTTCGTTTGGGACTATGGAAATCAAAGTCCTCCACCAATAGTAAGCTGAGTCTCGCAACAAGGATATAGCACACTTTAGACATTCATCGGGTGTGCATGACAGTTCATCAAACACCCGAATGGTGTTATCAAGCCAGAACTCGGCCCTTTCGGCATCATCTGTAACTATGGCCTTGAACTCCTCAGCCCCGCGCTTCCTAATCAAGTCTACAGGTGGTTTACTCAGACTCACAGGATCAGTAACTGATGGCATTACGGGCTCTTGGGGTGGATTATTCAAATTCGGGAATGGTTGGACAGCCGGATTGGTTCGGGCATATTGCGCGACCCACTCATTCATCATGGTGAAGAAGGCTTGTTTTGCCCCCTCATCTTGATTATTTGTAGATGACTGAGGTTCAACAAGCGGTGTCCCTTGCGTAGGAGCAGCCGCTACACTTTCAACGTCATCCGCTAAGGGTCTCTCTACCCCGGGTTCCATTTACTAATCAAAACAAAAATTTTAACCGTCAGAAGTCATCACATTATTAAGCACTAACATTAAGGCATGTATAGCTAGACTCATACGCGCTATGGTAGTCCTAGAACCGACTAAACCATAGCTCTGATACCAATTAAAATGTAACACCCCGAACTCATGGCCGTTACCGGAAATCGAACACGAGGTGTTACCGGCTTACTTCATTTATTTCCCCCTATATTTTTTTGTTCCAGGCAAGCTGGCTACTGTATCGTGGTCGCTTTAAAAATCATATTTTGAGTTCTGAAACTCGAAATCCAATTCCGTAAAATTTCCCGAAACTACACTCATATATCTATATGGTGGAATTTTTGTAGAATTTTTGGTTGGGCCAATTAGTACAGTTTATTTGTTAAAGTTTCCCCTGTTTCAAGGTTCGACTACACTGACCTCTGTACCTTACGATTTAAATATCTCCCTGTAAAGGGCTTCAATGCCTATGCCGTTTGTCTCTAATGAAACTAGACTCGATAACGAATCTGTACATATAAGGCACAACCTCTAATTATCTCGATAAAATTTACGGTGAATTTTCTAAGTCATAATAGGGGATCCAGAAATCGCTCTGGCACGAATCTGTACACATGCATATGCATACTTGGACATTCGGTAATCACCTTTGCTAATTTTAAACTCAACATCACATAAGCTCCCAAGTGATGGCCGAATATGTATATCTATACTATCACCTATAATTCATCTAATCACAAAATTTCATCTCATGAACACTTGACCCATTTTTTTTTACCCCATATGGCCGAATGCTTCATTTGTTACCCAACTAACCATTCAACAACTTCAACCTCATTACCGCCCTTTTATGCCTAATTATCTAAGTCAAGATAAAATCATCAACATGCCTAACTATAGCCGAATGTGCAACATTAATCTATCATTTCCATTTCATTTAACACTTAACATTTACCACATATCGATTCACCAAACTCTTCATCTATTCAAGCTCTCATATTCGGTCACCCATACCTATACTAACCATATAACTAATTAATCCTAGGGTTAAACACAAGTACAATATTTAAGCACCATGGCCGAACCTTCATGAAGTTGCTAAGACCCATCATTTCTACTCCTCACACACTCTCACATCCAATCCTTTTTATTAAACACTCAAGCTCAATCATCTTCATGCCTCATCACCACAACATCAAAACACCAACCAAGAAAGACAACACCCATGGCCGAATATCATCTCCATCAATAGCAAAAATTTAAACCATGGGCTAGGTAGAACTTAAACTAACAACTAAAAACATGTATGAATTTAAAAAAAAAAACATCAAACATACCTCAACCTAGGTACAAGCATGGCCGAACTTCTTCACCTTTCTTTCCCTCACTCACGGCAATTGTAACAAGGAAAAGGATGAACACTCCTTCTTCCTCCCTTATTTTATTCATCTTTTTCCTTTTTAATTCCTTTCTTTAATTTATTTTATCTCCAATAACCCAATTTCTTATTATAATATCTAATTCAAAAAAATATATTGCCCATCATCGATCTATCTTGGCCGGCCACTATAAGGGAATTGGGCAATTTGACATGCAAGTCCACCCTTGTGTTGACATGCACTAATAAGCCCTTTAAAATTAGCCTATCATATTTCACCATGTCTCATGTTGATCCCTATTTAATAATTCCTCATGCAATTGGCAAAATTAGGGAATGAAACTTCCACATATGCATGTACACACATAATAAGCATAGAATATAACAATTAATTATTTTTATGACTCGGTTTTGTGGTCCCGAAACCACTTTCCGACTAGGGTCACATTAGGGCTGTCACATTTCTTCTCTTGGCCCCAACATTAGGGCGTCGCTATGCTTCGAGAGAGAGCGGTCAATGACATGTTTAGGTTCATCTACTAATATAAGCTGTCTTTTCATATTACGATCCGACCATGTAATATTACTTAGTATTAGTTTAAACATTAGACAACTAGTTAGCCGATATTTGTTTCAATTTTGCTTTGCATGCACAAACTATTTGAGGACAATTATACAAAGTATATTAATGCAATCCATAAATTTATTTTATTAATAAGTCTGTTTGAAAAAATTACAAGTTTACAAATGAATATACTATACTTAGGGCACCAGATCCAATACTTGTGAGGTACTTGATGTTATTTACCAATTAAACAATCTCCACAAGGACTAACCATTACTCCTCTATGTCTTGTCAAGCTTTAAACAAAATCATATCTCATATTTCTCTAGAGAATTCATAATGAACATGCCTCAAATATTGATGCCATATCTTGAAATCATAAGAAGCTACTTTGTGACACGTTAACATATATATAGTTGTCAAATGTTCTAATTTTTTTTCATAATTTGTTTGTTGGTTTGATCCAATAGTTAGCATCATTTTTTGGAAAAATTTACATGTAAGCCTTGATCACATAATTGGTTGATGTTGTTTAAATTGGATTTGAAGACTTTAACAAGGAAAGTATTCTTTAATTCACGAAAGTCATCAATGTTAAGTAATCATTTACCAAGGATTTTACCTTCGTTCCTATTTCTAAAAGTAACTTGCCTTCATGGTTGTTATCATATTCTTTTAAGAATTTATTTTCATTAGTCATATACTTTGAACACCCACTACAGAGTTACCACACATTGTTAGTAGTAGCTTTCTAAGATGTGTATGCAACTAGAAGGTATTTTTTTTATCTTTCTTTCTCCAAACTTGATTTTACAAGTTTGACCCTTTATTCTTTATTTTGTTGGAACAAATGATGAAACATGATAACCATATCTTAATTCATTAAGTAACCCATAACACCTTGGTCTGATGTGCCTAACAACACCATAGGAGTGGACTTCCTTTACTCTTATTGTGATTCACAACATGTAACAAATCATCCTTGCTCTAAAGATAGTTAGTTGGTTCAACTATAACATTTTCTTTCACAAGAATAATGGCAAAGGTTGATAATTCTCTAGTGTACTCCAACCCTTTATGGCCTGTTTCAGATCTCCCAATTGTAAGAATTTTATCAAGTTTCTTGCTTTTGGATTCCATCTTCTTTAGAATGACTCGGGCAACAACAAATTCTTTCTAAACTTCTTTTTAGATTTACTTATTGATCTACCAAGAAAATGCTTTTATCTTCCACTGCTTCTACTAGTCTTTAATTTTCTTTATTAAAAAAAGTGACTTGATCCCTTAGTGACTCGTTAACTTCACACACCATTCCCAATTTGTTTAGCATGTCTCTGTAAGTCTCTTCCAACTAAACATTAGTTGTATCATCACAATATTATTGTATTTTTCTAATTGTCTCTAAGCATGTTCCAACATTGGAAGTAACATATTTTTATTTAACCATGAAGAAATATATTTGCTTACATGTTTTTCATCTTGTAACACCACTCAACCCGATCGCTAAATCCAGTTACAGGGTGCCACAAATGGACTTGATTGGATTAAACACAAATTTTTAACTTAACAATTTTAAAGGCTAACTTTATTAATTAATAATAAATATTCTTACAACCAAAACCTTAAATTGAAAATAAAAGATTACTATCTCAAAATTTTGGACACTAAATAAACTACTTAGATACAAAGTAATTGACCCCGAGACGAAACCTCTAAAGGTACCCCCTCCTATTTGCATAACACCAAATTGACTTCTTTTTTATCTACCTCAGTCTGGCTTGGTCCCCCTCTCAAGGTCCTCAACCACTCATTGAGTCCTACAAACATAAGCCAAAGTTCTGTGAGTTCAACAGAACTTATTGATTTTCTTTCCTATCCTATGCAAAATTAGCCCCAAACTTGCCAGGGTAATAAAAGGAAAAACTAAACCATTTAATTCCCTTGTTGTCTCAAGACAATTTCTCTCAATCTGAGTTGGCAATCTTTGATTCATTCCTTGAGCTTATCTATAAGTGGATAGGTCGTTAAGCAGTCTTCCCCTAGCTGATCCTATAGCCATTCGAAAAGTTTTGATAGTTTTTCAAGTGCCTCCCCACAACCATGGAATCTATCCTTTCCTTTATTCGTCTTCCATCCTGGACATCCTTATACTCATAGTTTTTAATCCTTAATAACATAGTTGGGTGGTCAGCTACTAGTATAGATTCCCTTTTTACCTTAAAACTTATAAGTTAGTCATTCTGCCTACCACCCTAATAACCCTTTCGCGTTGCCTTCCTTGGCGACCATAGCAAACCCAATTCATCCTTGATGGACTATATTTTCTTACATAGATTCATGTTGTGATCTTCCAGATCGATTACATTTTTCCAAAGGCATCACCATGATAATTCATATCATCATATCATGCCATGGGTCTCAGCCACATGGACTTACGCATTCTCTTGTCATGATTTTCCAATCCAGCTTTCATTTTACTGGAAGCATCACCATGAGTGTTTTAATACCATACAATGCTATGGGTCTTAGCCACATGGTCATGCACTTATTTTAATATCGTGATCTGTCAGTCTGGTTTGGAATCTAATTGCCTTACCAGAGGCATCACAAAAGGATATTTACTTGGGATTCACTTATTCAGATTTATTTATACGCCTAATCGACTTGTACTTCCCTATATTAGATTTTACGTGCACACTTACCAAACCATTTTCTATCATGCAATACTACATACATATCATTATAACACATATAACATCTTTACTAAACTTCAAATACTTACCAGTTATCCGAGATATCATTACAATTTATATGTACCTTTATTTGAATAGTTCATATACAAGATTTAGAATAAATACTCACCTGGTACTCACCTACACTATAGCTCATAGCTCCAGACTTGGACATCCATCTTGACCCAATAGCAACAACTGCTTAAAGAACATAGATTCACCATTAAAATCCATTTACATACAAACTACTAACATCTCAATCATAGATAACCCCTTTGCAAGGCCTTGTACTCAAAATTTACTGATCATATAACTCTTAATAGCCTTACTCTTTCAATAAGTTAACATTTAGAGCTATTAGACTTACCAGGAAGTAGATCTTCCACTAATCAATCCAAAATCCTTAGCTTCTAGCTTAAATAAGAAGAGAAACTAGCGAATAATATTTTAAAAAAAAGAAGGAATCAAAGAGTAATCTTGAAGTAAGAAGAAACTTCCTCACGAACCCTTCTCACACTCATATATAACCCATTCCCATTTAGTGGAACTTAAAAAGTGTCACTTGAATCCAAAATTTGTCTTTCTTAGTGGCCTATAGATTCTGAGAGAAATATAAATAAGGATCTTGAATGAATATTATTTGACCAGCCAATCTAGTTGGCTCTTAATTAGATCACTTTACCAGCCTAACTAGCACAATACTCAGACAACTAGGTGTACTATAATTTGGCAGTAACTTTGACCCGATTTATACTTCTTTTGTAATACCCCTTACCCGTGTCTGACGCTAGAACAGGGTACGAGGCATTATCAAACATAAAAATAAGAAATCATACTAAACTGGGTCATAAAAATGCTTCCAAATTAAAACCATTCATACATATACATATAGTCCCTTATACGAGCCTATGAGGCCCAAAATATACATTGGGAACGGTTCGGGACTAAACCGAGAAATCAGGAAAAATTTACGAAACTTAGAAAAATTTCATCATGAAACAGGACCACATGCCCGTGTGGGTTAAGGGAGACACCCGTGTGGCATATCATACGTCTGTGCTTCAGGCCAAATCCATCTTAAAGTGCATTTTGTTTATGATGCCATCATCAAATTTAGGTCACACGACCAAGTCACACGCCCATGTGCTAGGCCGTGTAGCACATACGGTTGAGACAAGTGGTTGTGTCTCTACCCGTAAGCTCACTTCTGGACATTCTGTTTCTTCAAATTAAGGTGCAAGGGACACACGACCATAACACACGCCTATGGGGTAAGCTGTGTGTCACACACGGCCTAGACACACGCCTGTGAATCTACCCATGTGGACAAATACAAGGCTATTTTCCAAGCCATTTTGTCACCCTTACTTGCACACATTCACACAACATCACATGGCACAAATCATGGCATATAAATGCCTTCAAAAACAACTACAATCAAGCAATAACGTATCTTTTTCATACCATCATCTATCATGCATTATAATATTAGGCCTTGCCAAGTCATTTCATGCTAAATTCACACTCAAAGGGCATTAACATATGAATAAACTCATAACCACCATATATCAAGCAAATATAAACCATATTACAAAACATTAACATATGCACATATATACTTATACGGGCTTACAACCATTTAGCCAATATAAGCTAATTTGCATGGCTACAAATTAAATCCAACCTTTAGCCATCACAAGCTAATACATTTAGCTAAATTATAATGACTCATACACCAAATGACTAAGCCCCTATACATGCCATAAACTTAAAGAGGTTTGCATTCACTTATACCCAAATGATAACTTGATAGTGTGATAGCATCTCTGGTGATCTCT